>NC_084948.1:3730574-4066253 GCF_949316205.1 Platichthys flesus | reverse complement strand
GAATTCCATAGTATTGACAGATTTCTGTAATGATAGATGTGTAGCGGACACATGTGATGGACAGAATTCACCAAAGACTGTTGACGTGGTTGTTAGGACGACCACACTTACGGCTGGACCGTACAGCAAAAGAAGACCAAGGCAGGATAGTTGCGTGTCACAGACGGGTTTATTGTGGTCTCTCAGGCAACATGGCACACGTCCTCCAACTCATGCAGCAACCACACATTTCCAGGAAGAGGTGCCGTCCCAGCAGATAATATCTGAGGGTGACAATGGCCCACTTCATCGCCAAGCACTCCTTTTCCACTGTCGATTACCTTGTCTCCCTGTCCAGCAGTTTTCGACTTAGAAACACCACAGGTCTCCTCTCTCCTTCCACCTCCTGCAGCAACACTGCTCCCAGGCCCACTCCAGAAGTGTCAGTCTTCAGGATGAACGGCTTCTCAAAGTCAGGACTGTGGAGGACTGGGTGAGTGCAGATGGCTTCCTTTAGGTCCCTGAAAGCTCTGTCATACTAATCCGTCCAATGAACCTTGCTTGAAGCAGAGGCTTTGGTTAGATCAGTCAGCACAACAGCTCTATCAGCAAATTGAGGCACAAACTTACGATACCAGCCCACCAACCCGAGGAATCCCCTCAGTTTCTTTTTGTGGTGGGAACCGGAAAGGATTGAATGGCCTCCACTTTCCCCAGCTGTGGTTTAATCTGTCCAAATCCAATGATGTAACCCAAGTACTTCACTTCTGTTTGGGCAACAGCACACTTGTGAGGGTTAATGGTGAGGCCGGCTGCCTCTATTTTCCGCAGCACCTGTTGCAGGTGAACCATATGCTCCTCCCATGTCTGGCCGAATCCTGTGTTGCACCAGGGAAGTGAAACCTGGTGTCTCTCTGAAGAGCACTGGGTCAAGCAGGGGTTTCACCTCTGTCTGCCGAGTGAGAGACAGATGTGGTGGTGGTGGCTGGAAAGAACTTGTCAACGGTATCCTCCTCCTTCACCGCACGGACCAAAAACTGCTGGCGCACAGGCTCCGGGCACACCTGGAACTCCTTCAGCAGGTTAACATGAAAAGTCTGGTATTTTTTTAACCTGTCAGGCATAAAAAGTTCATATGTGACCTTACCCACACGTTTACTGATTTCAAATGGTCCATGCCATTTAGTCAGCAACTTGCAGTCACTGGTTGGCAGCAGCAACAGTACTTTTTGGCCTGGATGAAAGACTCGCGCTCTGGCTTCCAATCCTGTTCAGAGTTTTCTGGGAAGCCATGTGACCTGCCCATGGAATTGAATGACCCAACTCCATAACTCTGTCTGAACTGTTGTGGCAGTGCTAAAGTCTCAGTTTTTTCTGTTTTCTGATAGAGAAGGCCCTCTTTTACTATGTAGGTGGCATCATCTAAACAGCTTGGGTTATTTTGCTGAACCCCCTCCACCTCTGTCACCTTCCCAAACCACTGCTTCAATGTAGCATCTTGTTTTTGTAGCGAGCTCAGATCTGGGGGAAACTCAAAATCAAGCAGTTCAGGGGGTGTAGGAGAGCTTTGTGCTCCTTGTCTAAACAAACCCTTTAGCTTCTCCTGTCTTCTTTGGGCTTTTGATTTTCTTGGTTTAACTGGCCCTGCTTTCCAGTCAACCCCAAAGAACGGTAGCTCTCTGAGGATGCCCCCTGCACTCTGTGCTCTGGTGGTGACATTACATGGTTTTACAGGCAATGTGACTGGATTAGTCAGTGGCTCACTGAAATCGGCTGCTGAACTTTGACCTTCATCCCTGCTCCCATCAGGTTTACATATTGGCTGGGTCATAAGGGCATAGAGTGTGGGTACATCATTGCCTAGAATCACTGTATATGGCAATGTTGGAGCTAAAGCCACAGTCAACAGGAAAGTCTGCCCCCCCACAGTCAGATAAACTTCAGCTGTAGGATAAACATGTTCATCTCCATGAATACAGCTTATCCGTGATTTATCTTGACTCCATTTTTGTCTGGGGATCAAACTGGACAAAACTACTGTCTGAAAGCATGCCGAGTCAAGTAGTGCTATCTCACGCTGTCCATTGATCAACACTGGGGCTGTACGGCCTGCGTTCCTTACTGTACCCCCTGTGGCTGGTCTTGGAGCGGAACAAAGCAAAGATGGTCTAGGGTGGCTCAAAGCTGGGCAAAATGGTTTTGTGTGACCTAAACCATTACAGTGGTAACATCTAACCTCTTGTTTAGGGGTTCGAGGGGGAGGTTTTTTAGCATGGCTTGTGGCCTGGGGAGTAAACTACCTATCACTTGAAAACCCTCTACCCCATGGCTGACCAGACCCCTGTTCACCCCCTGAGGACCTACTTGAATGGGCCTTGTGGTTCTCCCAGCCGAAGGTGGCAGTTCGGCTTCCTCTCCTGGCTGATGTGAAGACCTCTGCCAGGCGTGCAGCTTCCTCTGCAGTCCCTGGGCCGTGCTCTCTGATCCAGATCTCCAGCTCTGGTGGGGACCATCCTCAGGAACTGTTCAAGAATAATAGTCTCTGACAGTTCTTTAACTGTGGATTTCTCTGGCTTAACCCATTCGCAGAAGAGATCTTTCAGATGCACATACAGCTCTCATGGAGTTTCACCAGGCTCAATCTTGAGAGAGCGGAATCGTCTACGGCAAGTATCAGATGTAATTTCATATTTTGCCAAAATTGCTGCTTTAACTTTTTCATATTGTTCTGAGTCTTTCAGCTCCATCAGAACATAAGCACTGCATGCTTTGCCAGTCAGTAACGGAACCAGCCACACCGCCCATCCATCTTTAGGCCAGCAACATACTCGGGCCAGTCTCTCAAAAGTGGTTAGGAAATGCTCAATGTCATCATCTAGAGCATATGGCAGCAGTTTGGGATCCCTCCGTTGTGTGAAATCCCAACTTGTCGGGCTCATCCTCTCATCTGGGTCATCAGAATCCCCATCATGGTTGTCACGACCATTGTCATCATCACCTCGTTGTGGAGGGTGGATTCCATCCCTCGTGTCCAGCTCTGTTCTTTGTTCTTCGGTCATCATAGCCACTTGATGCTGCATGCGTCTCCATCTTTGTTCTTGACAGGAGGACTCTGTCTCTCTTTGCTGGTCCCGCTCTGTTTGTGCTTGAATGAGTGATTTCACCCGACCAGTTAGTTCATCAGCTTTTCTTCTGTCTTTGCGCCCGTCCTGATGTCTGGAGCAAATGCTCCGCTTGGCCCCTCATCTGGTTCTTCTTGGCCACCTTTCTTTCCCTGTTTTGGCATCTTTTGCTGTAACGTGGATCCCACTTCTGACACCACTTGTTAGGACAACCACACTTACGGCTGGACCGTACAGCAAAAGAAGACCAAGGCAGGATAGTTGCGTGTCACAGACGGGTTTATTGTGGTCTCTCAGGCAACATGGCACACGTCCTCCAACTCATGCAGCAACCACACGGGAAAACACTCTCCCCACTGATAACAAAATGGCCCCTTATATAGGGTGCCTAGTTAAGGAGGGAGAAACCATTCCCCATGCTGACATTCTCTCCTTTTGACAACACTTTTCTTTTATCATTATACCCACCATTCTCCTATATACACACCCCAACACACATCTATTTACAAACACCCCCTCGTCCCCAATTCCAGCACATTACAATAATCACATACACTAATCTTCCCACACCCACACTAATCACCACTTGGATGCCCCCAGAACTATAAATATGGTGCTTGTTTCCTGGGGAGGGCTTTTGCCCGAACACCCTGGAGACAGAAGACACTGGTGAGTACCATTACACACACAAACACACACTTTACCCTTCCCAATATACTAACACACACTATTGCACAACATATGATATTAGTCACATCTCATCTTAGCGTTCAGTTACCACAAATGCACATTAACTCTCATGTCCCTCTTTTGCAGGTGGAACCATGTGGCCATCACAGAACCTACTAGCACAGATTTAAAAAGGACAATAAATGTATCACCCATCAATAAAGATGAACTGTTTTTAAGTGTGCACATATGCCATGTGCAAACTCTGCAAATCCAATAAAGTGCAACTGCTTACAAACAATTATTAAAGTAAATCCTATGTTTACCGTTGAAAGGTTCTGTAGCTTCTCTTCTGTTGCTAGATGCTCATTTCTATTCAGCTGAAGTCTCAGGCTGCCTGTTGTTTCTGTTCTGCAAGCATTGCATAATGTGGAGACAAACGTGGATGATTTATGTATTAAATAGCACATTTTGGATGAAAGTCTTGTCTTGGGAATAGCTTAGATACTAATTTCAGTGATTTCAATAAATTTTATTATGGAAGCTGCAGGATAGAACTCTGAAGCAGTCATCCAGTGAAACTACCACAGAGACAAAACACGTGGTTCTGAGTAAAGCAGTCATTCAACATAAAAAAACACTTTTCCCTCATTAATATGCAGCTTTAAACAACATTTATTCTGCGTTTTGTTTAAAGGGAAGCAGTTTAATTTAGATTTCAGCAGTGACACAATTAAATTCAATTAAAGTATATGTGTGGTGTGTGTTTTTGTGTGTGCAGACTTTTTAAAATCATCCTGGTTAAGCTGTTTCTCTCAACTTTTGTTTATCATGTCCTCACAGAAAGAAAATTTTGAATCGTCTTAAGCAGGATGATATCTGAGTCATAAAGTGGAAGAAGCTTCTGTTCTCTTTATAGTCTTTGTTAGAAAATCTAATGAGAGCTTAATATTGTCTTGTTCAAATGCTGCTCCTCATAAGGATGAGCCTATGGGATGACAGTGTTGGGGGTTCAACGGGACTCACTTGGTTTCTCACTGTCACTTGTCTCTGGTTTAAGCTCAGATATTATGAGTCATGTTGTTTAAGGCTTTGAATTCTGCACCACAGCGGATGTTTTTAACCACCAGGAGTTCCTCATCCCACCGGTGTGATCAAATCAGGTTGCTGTTCCAAAATGTCAAGGCTTGAACACAGATCCATGTGGAAAGCTGGTTTCAATTTTCAGTCCAATTCTTTACTTGAAACTCTGCTGGTTTTTGGATGGTGCCAGGTATAAAACGGAAATATCAGAAATCAGATTTCACACGCGAGGAAGAGTGTGCAGGGTAGGATGGCGGAGGCGTTGGATTGAACTCGATACCTTCGGCAAAGAAGGAATGTGTGAATGTGCCGATTTTGCTCCAAGAGTTGATATAACTGCACCTGCTCTTTATTTCAACTTGTAGACTATACACATTGCATGATAATAAAACTGTAAGCTGTGGCTGCAGTAATCACTGAGCTGAAGGCTGAAGTCTGCAGAGTCGTGTAGAGCGATGAGAGGCCGCTGCAAATCCACACTTGGCAAAAACAAACCGTGAGCTTCATTCGTATGGTAATTGACATGATTTAATGATTTTTAGTGTAGAATCAAAGCTCACCTTTAGTCTCTGTGTGTTCTCATGAGTTCCTGTGATTAATCACTGCGAAAAGTCTGAAATATCCTGAAGCAGAAATAGAACTTGTAATCACAATAATCATTCAGATCATATAGTAACACTACCACAAATGTCCTTACTAGTTATGGTACCACAATGTTAAATAATAATACTGTAAATGTCAGATTTAAATTCTAAATTAGAGCCGAGCTGAAATGAGAGCTGAGAAATGAAGCGCACAGCTGCTCTCATTTCACTAAGGTTTCCTCATTTCAAAAGGTCAAACTCAGACGTGAACTTCAGTTTAATTTCCCAAAGAGAGAAATCTGAAGAGCTGCAGCAGATTCCTCTGGAAAACCAAAAGAATGTGAAACTTTCCTTCTGAAAAAGATTGTGAAAGATTTTCTTGACAGATGTTCCTGCTGCATTTTTCCATTACCTGTTCATTCAATTAAGTTTTAATGTGTCAGAAGACAAAACCATTATTTCTTTATTTAACAAAAGAAAGATTAAAATATGGACTTTGACACAAGTGGTGAATCAATTCCATTTCTATGTCAAGAAACAGTCACTGATAAATAATTGTGATTGGACAATTAAAATTATTTTGTTAACAGTCAATCAAATAATACAGTATTTATATAATTTAACATATTAAAACATTTGAAACAGTTTAGAATCTTACTTTTTACAAACTCTCCCATAAAGTAAATGAGATTTAATTCTTCAGATGAATCTGACAAGTTTCATATGTTTTATTGATAGAATAAAAATTCTCCTCACATATTTTAAAACTTCTATCGTATATATCTTTGAGGTCACTTATTTGCATGCGTTCACATTCATATCTCTGCTACTTGCAGTGGATGGTAGGCTGTTTGCAGGTTAATAAAGCCTCACACAAACTTACCCACAGTTCCTATCAGACTGTTCTGCCAGAGCTGTCACAGTGAATCACATCTTAATGGAAAATCTAAGTCAATGTCACATTAAAAGTTTTAAAATAATTCCATATTATTTACAAAGCTGGAATTCAGGTGAACTTGTCTTTCACTTTCCCTCCTCGTAAAGAGCTCTGTAAAATCGCTGCTTCCAGGAGTCACTGTTAATCTGACACATGAGAACCAAACACAGGTTTTTGATTAAATGTAACAATGTTGTGTGATGGCAGATTTTATATTTAGATATTGTTGTGTATTCGTTAGAGTAAAACATGTTGACATATGTTTTGAACATAATAATAGGCTTACATTTATGGTGTTTGCCCTTTGGACACTCAGACATTCTCAGAGTGTCCACCAGGTGTTTGTCTTATTTACTTTACCTATTTGGGGACGACCTTTGATCTAGGGAACCATCTCTGACCAGTTAACAGATGGGCTCAGAAGGAATGTTCTTGACCAGTGTGTCTTCATGTTTGGACACAAAAACGTGCCCTTATTTATTCAAAGGTCCCATAGGGGATGTCATTTATCTGAAGTCAAGGGCGGAACCAACGTCCCTATATAACCGTGTGTAAGACCCCTGCACGTCAGATTTTCACCATTTGGCTGTGTGATGTCTCCGAGTCTCTAGAGCTCGTCCTGACCTGTGATATCTCGTAATAAACATTTTGTTACACTGAAACTACTTGGTCCTCGGCGTCCTTCCTTCATCATCAACAACTTCTAGAACATCATCGACCTCTCGGCTACATCAAATATACGATAATATGTTTAATGAAGAAATGACAAGTATATAATTATAATTATTTTCTGTGTTTAAAACTGCAAACATGTGGGGGTCAGCTTAGGAGACTCAGATGTGTATTTGTTGGAGATTCCTCTGTGCCTCTGCTGAGAAAAAAGGTTTTCACACCTACAGTCTTTTAGGGGTCTGAGAGTAACAGGTTTTCAGACTCAAGATGCCATTGTATTGTGTAACTTTCAACAGGGTCCTCATTTAGATTGAAGGTGACCAAATGTAAGACTGATTACAACAAAGCAGAGAGCTGATTGGTTCTGCATCTCTGTGAGGAGGGGTCTGACCTGTATAAATGCAATGTGATTTCATTGTTCAAGGCGCTTGCTCAAATCTTTCAGTGGTACAAGCAAGTTGCCCTCAGCCGCAGCAGAGTAAGAATTAAACAACCAGAATGGATAATTGTTCTGCTGTGAAATGTATTAAATATTCCATTACAGTTGTGGGCCATTAGGTTGATAAAGAATCTCTATGCAGTGTCAATGATCCATATGAATACTAATGAGATGAGATACAATTACTCCTATTGTGATGCGTGATGATTCAACACAGGATCCGATGCGATAGGATGCAATTCAAAGTAATATGATATAATATGGAAGAGAAAGTATAATTGTTCTTAAGCAAAAAAAGAGCCAATTTATCTTCAAGTTGTTTTAGTTCTGAAACTCATCTGTGCAGTTTCTTGTTGACTTATAACAAACACAGTTTTTTTCACTGACAGTCGAGTCTTTCAACAAGAGTCCAACAAAAGATAGATTCAAACAAGTCTCTTCCGTTTCCAGATGCAGTTCTATAGTTTCAGACATTGAAAACTTTAACGATTGAAACATTCTCCACATAAGAGATGAAGCATAGAGCAATGTTCAGTAAAAACTGTCAGCGTACAGATGTGTTACACTTTCACCTGGTAGGGGACCTCAGCAGTGAGTGGAAAACAGTCGTGCAGCTTCTATACTTATGAAGAGTGGAGTAATTTGGTGCAACTTGTGTACTGACTCTTAACCCCTGTGGAACAGTGGAAATGAGAAACAGAGAAGACAGAATTCTAAGACAGTTATAAATAAATCTTGATGAATGAGTATTTAGTCTCCTGTGGACCACGGCTCCTAGCCTCACTCTGCTCAAACTCCGTATAAGTGATTATATTATTTTCCATTGTGAGGACCTGCTGTTCTGAACCATGTGGGACTCAGTTTTCCTGCTAAGCCCATTTCACACTCTGATATTTCCTCAGTCTTTTTAAAACTCAGACATCCATTCTCACTTTTTCTAGTAGAAGTCACATGGTCACATTCTCCTGTTCAATCTCTTTGCCGCAGCTACGGAGAAGCTGCTTGTTCTCTGCATCGAGTCACATCATGTACACATGGGGCAGCAGATGTAACTAATGGGATTTGACTCGTGCTGCAGGTCTTCACCAAAACAAGAAGCAGAATTGAACAAAAACAAACCAGGGCAGCATTTGAGCAGCTGTAAACCAGCACATAGAGAAGAGGGGGTTTGAGTAGAGGGTCCAGTCATATACAGTATACGAGCAGGGAGCAGCACAAACCTTGTTTAACAAAATTATATGTATTTTTCGGTCAATGCCGGCAGAGAACAGGAATCATTTGTTTGTTCTGTCCATTTGAGGTTGTGGTGGCAGTAGTGGTTGTTGGATGAGTGGTTTCTAAGTTCCAGTTAAACATTTTTATGTGAAACATTGTTAAGTTATGGCAGGATTGAGACACCATGGTCTCCTCCATCTTGGCTCACGATGGAAACAAGAGCCAATGGCAGCCATGTAGGGTCATCGGTTGAGGCTGTGACGCCTCAGGATAAAGTTCAACAGGTTGAACTAGAGACAAAGTCACTTAGTAGATTGCTTTGCAAAACAGAAGCAAATGTTTTATTTGCTCCCTTCCACACATGAGGCAAATGCTTGCCACTGTTACATGGCTACACTTGCTAATGTGTGACAGGGGCCTAAGACTGAAAGACAAGTTACTGTGTGAGAAAGAGATCTGCTCTAAAATCGATTTAAAGGTCTTACTGCTTATTTTCAAGACTTATTGATAACTGTTGCAGACGCTCTGACAGAATGATTTACTGCTTCTAAACAACACTGATGGTTTAGGAGGAGGAGGAGGAGGAGGAGGAGGAGAAACAACCATTTGTGAGAATGAAAATATATTTTTTGTCAGCAGTTAAGTGAGGAATGTTTCTCATGAGACAGATTTTCTCCATCAGCTGTTGCCACAGTGACTATTTGAAAGACACAGACATGCAGACATGTAGTGTCAGTGGAAACAGTGTCAACACTAACTTGATGAGACAGTTCATGTTAAGAGTTTGACGATCAACGGATTACGGATGAAATTTAATTTTCTTTCTTAATTAAAATGCATTGAATGTTTTTTATAGGAGTTTATAAGAGAAGTGAGATCAGACAATAAGTTTTTATTGTGATGGAAGAGTCACAACAAATTTAAACTGAGAGAATAATGTTTGAGTTCAGTGCTGATAGAAAATCTTTAGGCTGCAATACAGCATTGTTATATAACTTTTATATTTTCATAGAAAGTTTGGTATTAAGGTTTAATTTTCCATGTTGAACTCTTTAGCTGCATTATCCTTCATGATAAGGGAATGATGTTTGAGGAATGACCTTCGACCTTAGAAAAAGATCATGGATCCAGAACTCCACCATGTTCCTTCATTTCTCTCCTGCAGCCTTCACTTAATTGTCTTTACATTATGTAGAAACTGACTCGTTAGTATTAATAGTGTAAAATACAGCGAGTAATGTAATGAGGAGACGCATGACTGAACCATGGGCTCAGTGGTTTCCCCAGGTTTATTACCATCATCATAGAAAGTACCCACCATTATTCTCACATGCTTACTCTATAATGTTTAATTTTCCAGTCAAGCTGTTCCCGGTGCAGGATCAACTGAGTTTTTCCATCATGTCCGATTTTATTAAGACCTCCCACTGAATCTCCTGGGCTCTGATTGACAGCTCAAAGAGTAATACCCCTGTCTTTAAAACAGGATGCAGAGAGAACAGCTCCACCTCTGCTTCACTTTGAAGGCTCAGTCAGAGCAGCCCCATTCTACCTGTTGGTCTCCATCAGGTGCAGCAGCGAACACACAGAGGAGCCCAGCCTCTTGTAAAGTCACTGCACTTTGACCCTCAGCTCTGTCAGACTCCATCTCTCCAGCTCTGATGAAGCTAAACAGTAGCTCAACATCTTCCCCATCAGAGCAGAGAGAGAATGTTTACACATGTCAAACAGTTATTATATCAGGAGTTGATTGTTGTTTTAGTCTGCATCATGGTGTGTTTATTATGCAGTAATGATAATTAATTATACATCAGCCTTATATGTTTTCTGTTGGTTTAGTTTGTTGTATGAATGGTTGGTTTGTGTGGTTAATTGGTTCATTTGTTGTGTAAATGATTGGTTTGTGTCTGTTTTTTTTTTTAGTCCTGTTCACCAACTTGTAAGTCAGAACAATAATTTCCTGGATTGAAAACTGCGTTTGGCACTTTACCATATTATTAAGTTCTGCAGTGGAAGTAGATGATGCAGAAGGCCTTTGTTGTGTGATGCTTAGAGGTCTGCCGACTGGTAACACAACAACATACTGTTGTTACCCTGGGTCAAAGGAACCATAATGTAGGTGATGATCACATTAAAAGGAGGTTGTTTTCCAATGATCTTCTCCTCCCTGTTGCGCACCATCAGCCTCCCAGTGTTTCTATCTAACCCTTGACGTAATACATCTTTGAAGAAGGTGATCTATTGTTCCCCACAGAACAAGCAGCCGCCCCCTTAGCTGGATCAAGGTGTGAAGCCTGTGTGAGAGACTATAGCTGGAGTATATTTCTCAGTGGGAGGTTTACAAAGTGAACTCCAGTGAAAGCGAGAGATACGAGAAGAAGACAAAGCGAGACGTAGAGGGAGGATGTGTTTCTGGGCAGACGGGGGACATGTGTGATGTGAGATGAGTCCTTCAGGGAAAATGATAAATGGGCTCAACCACAGTGTGGTGAAGTTGTTCTGCTTCGGAAAACGGTGTCTGCTCAGCTGCTTGTCTTACTAAAAGCCTCTTATCAGGCTCACTGCCCCTCACATATTCACACATGTTTGCACACAAACACACATCGAAATGCACCAGCAGAAATCTGAGCTCCTCACCCTGTAGCTACACAGGGAGTCCAGCCTCCCTGGAGCGCTGCTTGAGATGCTTGTATACACAGTCGGGTACTTTGTGTTGCTACCCGGAGCTCAGGACCAGGAAAATGAATAGTTAAATGCAGTTGGTTCACTCACTACTGTCTCATCACTGTTTAATATTTACCTTAAAACATTCATTTAAAGTTCACAGTGTAGGACTTCTGAATAATTAACCTGTACCTCTAATGATGAGTTTGAGCGTCAAAGTAAAACTAAAGAGACTTTTACCTCATTGAGAGTCTCCCCTGATCTCTTATATGAACCTGTCAATCCACCAAGTGACTCAGGGACCACCACACCATCTCCTCCCATCCCACTGTGAGGATTCATGAAGCTGTCTGGACCAGGTCACTCTTAACATCACTGAGGGACTGTAGAGAGTTTCTACCACTGCAGTTGACCTCCTGCTGGGGGAAAAGTTTGAACTGATCTACCTACAGGAGGGGGGGATGTTACCAAGTCTGGTCTCCTCCATGGCTTAAAGATAAGAATGCTCCAAAAGCTTACGTTGACCTGTCTTGGGGAACCATGTGTCACTTTTACAGTGACACTGGCTACAGGAGCTTCTGGATGGACATTCAACTGAGCCTTAAGAGAAAGCTGCTTTGGGCTGGGCCCTGATTGTGGAGGAGTTGACAGTTGCTATTAAGATGGCATCTGCATGAGCTCTGCAGATTGATGATCTCTACACTGACTTCTTCAAGCAGTGTTTGAACATTATTGTCTGTGATTTACAAAGACTCTTGTTAGAATTACTTTCTGTCTCCTGTCAGTGAGCATTAATTCCTCTGACAAAGAAAGGAAATTATCGCTGAACAACTGGAGGCCTGTTCCTCTCCTCTGTACACACTGTACATCTTCTGCACAGGCCATCTAATATATATATATATATATATATATATATATATATATATGTATAAAACATCTAATATGAGCAAAGCTCACTGCAAATCCTGCAATATGGATTCGGGAAAGTTTCATTGAGATACTCTGTGTTTCTCAGCAACCTGCAATTGCTACCAACAGCCTGTTCTGCATTTAAAGGGAAGTGCTCATGCACACACCTGTCTAAGCTAAATCGAATAATTATTATCAGTATTCCTTGTGAATATAAATACTTATCTTAAATATTTACAATAATCTAAATTGAAGCTGTAAAAGTGCACTGTGTGTCTGTGTCACTGTCTGGTTTTGACACTCCACTCATCTCTTTGAGCCTAGACTTACATATTACACTCGATCAGTTGGACTGCTCCATCATTACCACACTCCCAGCATGAAGGCAGCAGTGGGTGATACAGTGATATGATTAGCTTTTTAAGCAGATGATTTATAATGGAAATGACAGTATTGTCAAATCCATGTCATGGTGCACCATCAAACCTGTGATGACTATCATGCCGGCATATACACCACCCCTACTTTATATCTAGTTCTGCCACAACCTGGCCATTTGGCAAACATGCAGGAACTAGGTTCAGGAAATTGAGAGAGTGGTGCTCGTGTCATTCTGAAGGGACTGCTGAAAAACCAACTGACCAGGATCCATGACGATAGACAATATGGGCTGGTGTCACTTTTAACTTGAGTTGACTTTGTTCATTTTCTGTTTGCTCTTTGGTTATGATAAGACAATAGTCAGATGATTCCAAAAGTGTTTTAAAAAACTCATCTAAGTATCACAGAAAGCAGATGGATGGGAAATAACCATGAAGTTGATAGTGAATAACTGATTCAATTAAATTAAAAAAGATAGATACAATATAATTTCCATTTAAGCATATTATTCCTTAGCAGTAGTATGTGACTGTGCCTTATTACACTTGTAGAGTTTTGACACCTGGGCAGATGTTAATGTGATACCTTTAACGGCTGTTAAAATCAGATTAGGTGTAAAAGTCAGAATTTATTTTGAAACATGTTTTACCTTCTGAATCAATCAATTTACCATAAATCCAAAAAATATTGATCACACATGTTGATCACATTTGTGACAGCGGATGATGATAATTAATTGTAATTGACTGTCTAAATATATTAAAAGCAACAGTATTTCTTTCTTACTATAAACCAGACTGTCAACAGTAAAGTGTTCTATCGATATATTTCCAGCGACAGACTGCTAGTCTGTTATTTAAATTAGTTTTCTTGTTTAATGTATATTGCTCTGTTCCACACCACTGTTGAATGTGGAATAAAATCTTCCTTTTCAATTGTTTTGTTTTCTTTATCATATAAGAAAAGAAAAAAACATTTTTTTCTATCCTCTCTGTTCAACGAATTTTGTATAAAGATGTCTAACTTATCACCCTGATTCTGCCCTTGTCATGAACTTTTGAGGAACTACAGGCTGTTTAGATTTGCATTTCTGTTCTGTTGACCACTGAATTTCATGGATGCTTTATTTGTTAGTAAAGTGTGTTGGCCTCATTTTAGAATTGCTATGAGACTTTACTGGACTTGTAATCTTCTTGCAAGACTAGTTTTGTAAATTTTGGAATGACATCTGTGTGTCCATCTCTTTCTTTGCTTCCTGTCTCGTTCTGGATTACCCACTCCTGGGATTGTCTGTGCCTTTAGGTTTAATCATCTCGTCCTCCTTTGTGTAAATGGTCTCTGTGCTCAGTTTATTTCTCAACATCTCTGAATTCCCTTGTGCTTTAGTTTTGCTAGTGACATATTGGATTTCCTGCTGTTTCAGTTCTGCTCCATGTTGTTTCTTACTTTGGACTTTCAGTTCATCCTCCTGACACCACACTGGACCATATTTGTTTTAGGTTAATTAAATCCACCATCATCTAAACATGCTTACCTGTTTTTCCTGCCAACCTGAAATGTAACACATATCGAATGTAAGTCCTGGTATAGAAGATTTTTTAAGCTCCACATAAAATTCGAATTTCTGAGCCATTTGGAAATGTAATTTATTCAGGCCACATCATCAGAGGCAAGGACGTGTTTGATGCATTTAAAAATAAACTAAACATCTCAATCTTCTCAGCTGTGAATGTAATTTACAAAATGAGACTCATCAGCATATTTTCTCCACACACTTAATGCGCTGATGTAAACCGGCTAAACGCTTGGTAATTTCAGCTATGAAATATTCATGTTGCAATGTTTAAAATCCCCAAAGGAGTTCCTGAGTGTTCTGAGGTTTCAGCTAAATATACAGGTCAGTCACTGTCTCTGTCCAATCCACTTCAGTAGCAGCCGCGTTGAGGTCCTTTGTTCTAGACTGAGCAGTGTCTCTTTGTCAGGTGAAGAGGCTGATGATAAGTGTTTGTCTCTGGGTGCTGCTTCAAATGACTGTGAAGTGTCTGTCTTCCATTTAGTCCATAATCAGCCTCTCACATTAAACACTCCCGTCTCCACAGAGGAGGTTGTGGATGACACACATTTAATAAGTGAAATAAGTTTCAATTAACATAGTTGAAATGTTTCATGAATAAAAACTGTGACTCAATTCTGAGGCTTCTTTCTTGGCAGGACGCCGTTTTCCATGGGCCTCGTGGACTGCAAAGGCCGACCTAAGACAGTCTGGTCCACAGAGGACGTCCGTGATCCACTTCACCAGCTAGTCCTGCCCTTACTGCTGTTGCCTAAGCAACAGAGCTGAAGTTGGACACATAGAGAAAGTTTGAATGCACCTTGTTTTTTTAACATGTTGCTCACTTGCCCTTTTACCACAAGGAATCCTGGGATGCAGCCTCTGAAGGATGCGGCTGGTGAATTGAGACAGAGCTACAGGCTCAGTCTTAAGTGAACATTAACATGAAAATTAGATTTTGAAATCTGATCATGTCTCAGGTCCATGTACAACGCCTGGTGCATTCATACACAATGCTCTTTATGTTATATTTTATTTATGTACATATGATTTATTTATACACACAGATGTATTGATATGTCATGGCAAAGGATGAGAATGATACTTTTAGACAGGCTTTAGCTTTAAGAGTGGAATTTAACCAAATGAGTGTAATTCTGCTCAGTATGAGGTCCTGTCTGGTAGAAACACGACCCATGAAGGGATCAACAAACTGCAACTCGATTCTCCACCATGCTGAAGATATAAGCGTGAGAACATCACAAATCCCCTGTGGGGTCACACCGAGCTGAGCAGAGAACAACATGTTCCTGCTTTAAACAGAGTCAACGCAGCTGGCAGATGGTCGCTGAGGTGGAAGTGAAGTGTGACTGAAGCCAGTGACAGGGGGGAAAAAGTGTTAATAGGTTGTTTCTACAAAATGGATCAAATCTCATGTGTGCAGTGTAATCTGATCCGGTTTGAGTCCCACCTGATGAGACTCAAGTTTGGTCAGAAACATTCAAGTTCACACATTGACACATTAACTGAGAACAGAAACCAGTTTGTTCACTGCCCAGGTGAAGCAGGAGGTCGTCACTCAGAGAAAAGTCCTAAAGTGGCACTTTGAATCTGTTCTATTGTTCTTTTAGTCTTTAGTTACACTTATTACTGCAGGTGAAAACACCTTCCCCCCTGTGTTTGTCCATGTCTGTGTTTGTGTATTTCTCTTTATGTGTTTATGTGCACATTCATGTATGTTCATGTGTGTGTCCATGTATGTCTTTGTGTGTGTTTTCATACGTGTTTCTTTATTTGTGTGGTTGTATGTGTCCATAATTGTTTTTATATGTGTGTTCATGTTAATGTGTGTGTTTCTGTTTATATATGTGTGTCTTTGTTCATATATTTTTTAGATTAGATTCCACTTTATTGTCATTGCACAGTACAAGTACTTATACAACGAAATGCAGTTTAGCGTCTAATCAGAAGTGCAAAAAAAGGAGTTAAAGTGCAGAGTATTGTGCGTATTTGAAATGTAAATAAACTATGTTTGTGTTCATATGTGTTAATGTGTGTATGTTTACATGTATATTTATGTGCATGCTCATGTTTTTGTGTTCATCTTTATTTTTGTTGTTGATATGTGTTTATGTTAATGTTGACATGTGTTACTGGTTTTGTTATTAAATATATATATTACATATTATACTGAGAAGACTTTATCAGACACCACAGTTGAGCAGAACCTTTATTCTGTCAATAATCACACCTTCCTGTTTTTCCAGCTTTGAAAAGAGAACTGTCTCCACATGGTTACGTCCAAATAACTCCCACATTAAACTATGTTGTTGCTCTGAGCTAATTGGAATCTTGTAGGAGACAAACAGAGATGTAGCTTTCATTGCATGTGTCTATAAACAAGCTTTAGATACCAGTTTTCTCTATTTCTCACCTTTGCCATGAGCCTGCTGTGTTGTGTGCATCCACAGAGTTCACATTGTTAATACCAGCAGAGATAGAACCTGTTTATTGAACCACAGAGAAAGAAAAGTCTAGTATATTTTCAGTTTGGCGTTGTTCAAAGAATTTTCTTATTTGATACCACTTAAAAGTAGAAGTTTGTGACATATATAAATATTTCTGTTGGAGATGTACCCAAGTGTATTCAGTCGACAGCAACAAGCATGAGTCAAACTCCTGTATTCCGTCAAAGTGGCTAAATGCTAATCCTGGTTTACTTTGATAATTATTGACGGATCCATTCCTGCTCAGTCACCATGGTACCTTCAGAGCAAGCCTGTTCCATACCAGTTTAGCTGTATTTCAAATAGTCACGCTCACTCAATTGATGTGAGTGATCAGAATAATAAAAAAATGTTTTTAGTTTAACACATGAAGAAATAAAGTTTCTATCTTTTTTTGTAACCATTTAAAAACCTTACAATGACAAAGCTGACCTTGTGTGTTTGATATAGGCCTACTTACATCTAGGGAATTTCCCGGGTGTGGGATAAATAAAGTTTTATCTTATCTTAAATTGTAATATCTTGTATTTTTTTCCCTTCTTTGATACAGAGGTGTACAGGCCTTGTATAATTTAACGGTCAAAACTGTTAAAAAGTAACTGATGAAGTTGTTGTTAGGGATAATGGGCCTGATTCAGTCGTCCCCAGCAGTAAGATTAAAAATTAAACCTAATTCAGAGATGCAAAAACAAGCCTACAAGTGTCCCACGTATTGTACTTCCCTAACACCAAGAGTGGGACATTTCTAGGCATTTTGCCTCAATGATAAGTGCCTACAAGTGTCCGGCTCATTCTGATTGGTCGGGACATTTTTAGGCATTTTGCTACTATGATAAGTGCATAGAAGTGTCCCAAGTATTGCACTTCTGTGACCACTAGTGTGGGACATTTCAAGACATTTTGCTTTAATGTAAAGTGCCTAGAAGTTTCCCATGTATTGTACTTCCCTAACACAAATTGTTGTGATGAGGCCCTATGAGTAGTATTGTGTCTCCTCTCAATACTAACACTACTCCTCGGTTAAAAGAGGACTGGTGTTATTTAGGAGTATTACAATGAGAGACCAATTCCGTTGATGTAAAGAAGTAAAACAAATCATATTCTGCAGCTTCTAGTATTAGACATTTAGCTCACCTTGTACGATCAGTGCTACTCACACCCTTGTTACTTTTCTTCCCACATGTGGCGAAATAATCCTCATCTGTTGTGGACAACTATAATCAATCTGTCAAATGTTTTCTGCCACATCCTTTGCCTTGTTAATTATTACATATTTCCTTTTTTGGCAAATATGAGTTATTTCTTCACAGAAGTCACTGATCCTGTTTTGCTCTGCACAGTAAAACACTCCACATGTATATGTGTACTGCAGGGACATTGTATCCACTTTTCTACAATTGATTATTATGGGCTACATGCACATTGTATTAGTGGAACGGCTTAGGCCTCAAGTGGAAGTTGAGGCTTATTACAGCTGGACCTTTTCATTTTTCAAAACAGGATTAATTTAGCCACTTGGATGGAATACCCTCCTGGTGTGTGTCATTGCTTTTAGCAGAGGTAGTCTGGTTTTAACTGACACAATTAATAGTCCACAGCCCTGAGATGTTCATTATTTTTGATAAGAAGGAGCTTATTACATATGCAGAGATTCAACTTACCAAACTTACTTTTTAGCTTCATATTTTACTGAGTGAAACACTGTCTCTGTCCATAGTGCTGACTAAGAGCCTGGATCAACCATCTGTCTGTAACAGCAGTTCAGCTCAGTCATCATATTTCACAACAAACATTTATTTAGCCATCCACAGTTTTCTTCCAACCTGTGAAGTTAACTATTAACTCTTTGAACTCCATCAAACGAGGCTTCCTGCTGTTTTTGGACAGAAGGTGTGAAGGAGGAGGAGGTGGTCTCAGATTCATTTCTGACTTTAGCTGAATGCTGAAGGGATTTCTGTGCTGTTGTGAACATGTCTGAGCAAAGACGCTGCAGAAAGTCCAGACCTAATTCTTTGTGCATCCTCTGGAGGTGTTGACTGAAAACTGCATCAATCAGTTATGTCATTTTCAGCGGAAAAGATGCATGTCTGGATTGAACCCTCTGCCTGTTTAGACTACTGAGGGTTCATTAAATAAGATATCTCTCAGATGGCTCATGAATCCTTTAGAATGTAGTGATTTTAGCTGTAAGAGCTGCCACCTGCTTGAGGAGCCTGGAGCAGAGTAGATCAACATCTTGTCTTGGGATCAGTGGCAATGAAAGTCACATCACATCAGTTAAATCTTGAGTTATCAGTTATCACAGCCCTGTGGAGCTCCAGCAGAGTCCAGACTGGAAAATGAATACAAGTCATTTCAATAATGCCAAACCATAATTGACATGTTCTGCTTTAAAGTTGTGTATCATCAATAAAAGTTCAGGATTCCACAGACACTCATCATCTGACTGGACTGAACACTGACACTGTTAGGCTTCGGCAGAGTAAGGACTCAACCGCAGACCAAGAGGCAAAAAAAACAAAGTGAAAAAAACAGAGTCCAATTCAAAAACAGAATTTCAAAAGGGAAAAACACAGAGGATCAAAAATCAGGGTCTAATACCATACCAGGTAAAAAAGGGCTAAAAAATGGCAGAATCTTTACGTAGCTTCTCACAAACAAACGATAACAATCCGACAGGGGACAACAGAAAGACTGGGCTTATATACACTCCTGATCAAAATCTTAAGACCAGTTAAAAAATTGCATGAATTTGCATTTTGCACTGTTGAATCTTAGGAAGGTTCTAAGTAGAGTTTTAAAATGCAAAAAGAAGAAATGGGAACAAGAGCCCAAAAGTTGTGAACAGGCAATTTATTGAAAACAACAATTTAACTCAAATAGGCTGTTCATCAGCTGATCAAAAGTTTAAGACCACAGCCTTTAAAAGCCAAAATCTGTGCAAAAATTTGGATTCCATGTCATTTCCTGTCAAGTAATCACACTGTGAAGATCTCTTGATGGCAAAGGCAAAAAAGCTCACCGTCTTTGAACCTGGTAGGATTGTTGAACTGCATAAACAAGGCCTCTCACAACGTGCCATCGCTGCTGAGGTTGGACGCAGTCATTTTGCATTTCTTAAAAGATCCTCAGGGTTATGGAACAAAAAAATCAAGTGGTAGACACGGGACGATCCTCGTCCCAAATTAAGGCCATTACTGGTGCTGACTGCAGCCCAATAACCATCAGACGGCATCTGCGAAGGAATAGCTTCAAAAACAAGAAACGTCTTCAAAGCCAATGTCTCCTTCAACGCCACAAAATTGCCTGTTTAGACTTTCCAAGGGAGCACCAAACATGGGACATTCAAAGGTGGAAGAAAGTTTTATTCTCTGACGAGAAAAAATGTAACCTTGATGGTCCTGATGGCTTCCAACGTTACTGGCATGACAAGGAGATGCCACCTGAGATGTTTTCTACGTGGCACAGTGGAGGGGGCGCCATTATGATCTGGGGTGCTTTTTCCTTCAATGGAACAATGGAGCTCCAGGTTGTGCAGGGGCGTCAAAAAGCAGGTGGCTATGTGGAGATGTTGCAGCGGGCATCCCTCATGACTGAGGGCCCTCGTCTGTGTGGTAACGACTGGGTTTTTCAGCAGGACAACGCTCCAATTCACAATGCCCGTCTGACCAAGACTTTTTTCCAGGAGAATAACATCACTCTTTTCGACCATCCTGCGTGTTCCCCTGATCTTAATCCAATTGAGAACATTTGGGGATGGATGGCAAGGGAAGTTTACAAAAATGGACTTCAGTTTAGACAGTGGATGCCCTTCGTGAAGCCATCTTCACCACTTGGCGCAACATTCGCACTAGCCTTTTGGAAACACTTGCATCAAGCATGCCAAAACAATTTTTTGAAGTGATCAACAATAATGGTGGAGCTCCTCATTACTGAGTCAGTTTTTGACACTTTAATTTCTGTTTTAGGAGGTTTTTTATTTTTTTTTAGCTGTGGTCTTAAACTTTTGATCAGCTGATGAACAGCCTACTTCAGTTAAATTGTTGTTTTCAATAAATTGCCTGCTCACAACTTTTGGGCTCTTGTTCCCATTTCTTCTTTTTTCATTTTGAAACTCTACTTAGAACCTTCCTAAGATTCAACAGTGCAAAATGCAAATTCATGAAATTTTTTAACTGGTGTAAAGCTTTTGATCAGGAGTGTAGAAGGGGGAACAAAGACAAGACACGGGTGAACTAATCAGGCAAACACTCAGGGTGACGATAGGGAACAGGTGAGGGAGAAAAGGAGCGGGAAGCAGCAGAGGGTGGAGTCTACGGACAATAACAGGACACACATGGTCTGACAACATAAGCACAACACGCACATAACAAATTAAATAAACAGGGGGAAACACATGAAATAACAAAACACAAGCAGGAGGCACAAGAGAAAATATCTTAGATTGCCCGGGATCTTAACAGACACCAAGTTTCTGAACACTGAGATACTGTAAACTGTAAACAGCTCAGGGCAAATTCAGTCCTGTGCTAATCCCGTGATTGTATGGTGTTTATTTCAATCTGTTAAACTATTATGCCTGAAGCTGCAGATCTGATGATGGTGTTGATAGTGTCCTAATATTTGATGTCTTATATCTGAATGCCAGAGCTTACTAAGTTCACTACTGCCAAGGAAGTTAGAACTTCATTTGGCGGTCTATTGTTTGTCTTTATATCAGCAGGATAACACAAAAAGACCCAAACCTATTTCGCGAAATTGGTGGAAGACTGTAGTATGGGTTTCACCATCGTCAAAATTGTGGAACAGGTTTGTTATTCATTTTTTATGATTCCTGTCTAGGGGTGGTCAACACACAACATGATTCACTGATTCTGCCCTAATTCCCAAGTAGCCAAAATAAACGACCACAGATGTAATACCAGCATTACCCTTGGTGGAGGTATGCCTTCAACCTCTTGGTTATTAAGGAAATATATTATGGTTAATTCTGTGGAGACATTGCTCATATACGAAATGCAACAGGTGTTTGAGGTATGAATGTTGCTTTGAAGGAGTCAGCTTCAGTTGGTCAGACATGACGCAATGGTGGAGGTCAGGTTTCCAGCATCTCGCCTGTAGTGGACAGATTGTTGCCTTCAGAGATGCTACACACAGTGTGTCCTCAACATCTGCTCGAGTCGTTTTGCTTCTCATTAAAGTGAATAACTGCTCTGCCTCTTTTCTTCTTTCACTTTTTAAACGTTCTTCATGTGCTGAGGGTCACTGCTGTTACAGGAAGCTGTTCCACCCACTGTCTGCCTCTAACAAGGCCGCCTGCTCGTTAATCACTATCGCTGGGTTTGGCACAGAAGCTGCATGAGAGTCGAATAAGTGGAGTAAATAAATTAGAAAAACCAAATCAATTCATCACCATAATCAATGACACTAAATGTTTTTACTGGAGTCACTATAGGTACACAGTTTATATGAAGAAGTAATTTCTTCACCAAGCTGGACTGAAACCTTTGTCTGTTGCATATTCAAAGGACATTGTGTGATCAGGTCTGTGCAGAGACATCAGTATCCAACCCACTTAGGAAAAAGGCTTTTGTCCCATATCCCATAGGAAAAGCCATGTGAGTGAATGACAGAGCCGAGAGAGTTGGTGTACAGAGAGAAAAGGAGAGGACCCAGGACAGAACCTTGAGGAACCCCAGTAGTGAGAGGACAAGGTTCAGACACTGATCCTCTCCAAAATACCCGGTAAGTGTGGTCGCTGAGGTAGGATGAGAGCAGGGAGAGAGCAGAGCCTGAGACACCCAGATCCTGAAGGGTGGCAATAAGGATCTGGTGCCTCACTGTGTCAAATGCAGCAGGGAGGTCTAGAAAGATAAGGACAGAGGAGAGAGAGGCTGCTCTAGCAGTGTGAAGCTGCTCAGACAGCAAGGAGGGAAGTCTCAGTTGAGTGACCTGCCTTGAAACCAGACTTGTGAGGGTCAAGAAGGTTATTGTGGTTAAGATAGGAGGAGAGTTGATTAAAGATAGCTCGCTGGAGAGCTTTGGAAAGAAAGGGAAGAAGAGAGACAGGTCTGTATTTGTTTACTTCAGACGGGTTGAGGGTGGGTTTCTTCAGGAGATAAAACGTCAGGGTTTCCTTTCAAACGTCTGAAGGGTTTGGATCAGAGAAAACGACTATGCCCATCTGTACATCTGTTTGTCCGTCTAGCACAATCAGTAGAATTTTAACTCACTCACATACACAGAAGGATTTAAATTTCTCCTTTAAGTCTCTCCGTTGAAACTAACACACACACTCCTGCCTGCGGAAAGCACCTGGTGTTTGAGACAAAATTATGCTGTCTGGTTAAAATGGAGTCCAGCTCCTTCAGTTGTTCTTCCTGCGGCTTTGTGCTGTGTGATTGATGGAGCCATTACTCCATGAAATGGAACAACGTTACACACTCCCCCTGGTGTTTGTGTCAGACTGCACAGTAATACAAACCTTAAGGATCGTTTGACTCATTTTACACGCACACAAACACACACACACACACACAAACAAACACTGTTTGTCTCCAGCATTCCTTTTTATTAGATTTAAAACTTTGAGCTCTATCACTTTTTAGTAGTTCTGGACTCACATGATTTATTCACTATGCAGAGGACACATATAAATAAAAACTACTACTACAAATACTTTGACATTACACCTTTCCACTGGAACGGGTGCTGCCTGGTGATCAGTTGAGTTGTAGAGCAGCGTCTGTAGAGATCATGTGAAGCAGCTGTAGACTGAGACTCACTGTGGCTTGTGGTAGAGTGTTCATCCTCCAACCAGAAGGCCGGCAGTTCGATCCCCATCTGCGTGTCGAAGTGTCCTTCGTCAAGATGTTGAACCACGAATTGCCCCTCATAAAAACAAAAATTATTTGAATGTATGTGTGAATCAGTGAATGACGAACTGTACTGTTAAGCGCTTTCAGTAGTCAACACTAGAAAAGCTCTATAGAAATACAAACCTTTACACAAACTCTAACTGAGACAGACAAACAGCTTCTTACTGAGCGATGGTTCAATTTTACTGAGGAGCAGAAACGACATTTACTTTTCAATGGTAGCTACGGTTACTAACCTTTCAGTATTTCTGTAGACAGGCAGAGTTATTTTAACCACAGCTTCTGAAGCCATTATATAAAGTGAGAGAGGATTGAGCCCACTTCACTTTTTCCATTCTTCCATTGTCTTCTTCTCATCAAAGTTTGGGTCATAGAGGTAGCTGGCCACGTAGGGTATTCCAGACATTCCCTTTTCCCATCCACAAATCCCAGCTCTTCCTAGGGGTTCCTCAGGCATTCGCGGCCCGATTGGATACGTTGTATCTCCAGCTAATTCTGATTTCACTCCTGAATCTCCTCCTGGTTGGACGTGCCCAGTAAACCTCCAATGGAAGGTGACCATGAGGCATCACGATCAGATTCCAAACAACCTCCTCAGCTCTTCTCCAAAGCTGAGAGTGCTCATCCAATGGAGATTAGTCATTTCAGCCTCTTTGATTTCCAATCTCATTCTGTGGGTCACTACCCAGAGCTCAGCACCATATGAGTGCCAGAACGTAGATTTAATGAAAATTGAAAGCTTTGACTTGCAACTCAGCTCTTTCTTCACAAAGCTTGCATTTCTGCTTACTACCCCGAGAGAGCAATTCACCTTTTTCCGGCATACCTCCATTCTATACCTCAGGGACACCTCTGTCTTGGTGCTGACATCCGAACCGCTTCAAACCCGGCTGCAGATCGCTCCAGTGCACACGGGAGGTCACGACCTGATGAAGCTAACAGAACCACAGTGTCTACAGAGAGAAAGAATGCAATTCTGAGGATCCCAAGCCCCAAACACCTTCCTCACCACGGCTGTTCCGTGAAAATCGAAAATGTATTTGATACTTCGATTCACCTTTTGCAAACGTTATTATGTTGGAGATTACATTTTAAATGTATTAAATTAATTAATATTCACAATCAATGTGAAAACATGTTCCTAGAAAATGTACTGTAGGTCTTGGTCTGAACACTTCCTGAAGTCACTGCATGTAAACAAAATTAATTTGATTAAAGTAAAGTTGAGGTTAATTTTAACTTTAAATGAGCCGCACGAAAGGCTCCATTTGGCTCCGAGATCCTTTCAGCCATTTGCATGAATGTTAATTAGAAGGTAAATGAAGTGTGACAGAGAGATTAGAAGAACCCTCTCCTCCAGGTTTCACCACCTCCTCATAATCTCACCAAACACTCAGGTATCTCACTGAATAATACTGCCTCTTTATTTTCACATAGTGATTACTCATATTACTTAAATTAACCTCATATTCACATTATTTAAGAAGTTATTGACACTAAATAATATTATGAAACAAAAACGGAATTACATTTTCATACAAGTTTTTTTCAGCCTCATGTTGTACATTTATGTTTATAGCAGGAGTTGAGTCCTTTCTTTAGATCCATCCACCAGTTAACATTCTATTTTTAATAACTTCTGATATAGTTCTCAGCTTTTGTAGAAACTCAGGGTCAGCTCAGTTTAGTCAGTTCCTCTGACTGTGGAACGGCTCTTTTTGGCAGCCGCTGGAAGTCAGGAGTTTTTCCTGACAAAAAGAAATGTGTCGCTCCACTGTTTCTGACTTTTAAACACAATAGGACAAAGACACAATAATTACACCTCAGTTCTGAGGAGACACAATGATAATCGACTTTTGGCTGCTTCGAGTGAAGACCCTCATTAACTTTCTTGTTCATCACTTCAGTTCATTAATCCTGGCAAAAAAAAAATGGGTGATCAATATTTGCAGGATAAAATATGAGACGGTGAGTGAGAAGAGACAGAGAGTGCACTAACATTATGTTTACATTTGACTTCTATGGTAGCCCCTGAAGTACAAACCTCAAAACACAACACATCCAGAAACACAGCAACAAATAAGACAACAACAGCAAATATGAAAGAAAAAAAAAGATAAACTGCACTCTGGTTTTATGTCCAGTTTCATATGAAATCACCATGACCTTTGACTTCTAAATATAATCAGTTAATTTGTAAATCCAATAGGATGTGTGCGCCGTCTTTCTTGGTGTTGTCTTTATACAACATGTTCCGAGGATCATACAACTCACTGTACTTCTCCACTTCAATTATTAATTTAATGTCATCCATGATGAAGAACTTCTCTGCTGTTTGCTCTGTTAAATTTCAGGTGTCGAGGATAAATTACGTATTCTCCACTCAAGCCTATGTGGAGAATACGTAGTCCCCCCCCCCTCTCTCTTTTTATCTGTATCACTGCTTGTGTGGCTGTAGTGGATGGGCAGAGGGGGACATTTAATAATGTCATTGGTAAAATTTAAGATCGTTTTTCAGTGTGTTTCCTGGTGCGATACACTCGAGTCAAGCGCAAAAAATAGACGCCGAAACGATCGCTGCACGACGCGAGGCTGCCTTGGCGCAGCGCGGTGCTTCAGCCTCCGGTGTGACCCGCACAAAGTTTTAACATGGGAGTGGATGGGAGCCAGCTGTTATTTAAGGCTTGGCGCTGCGCTGAAGGGTCGCTTCGGCATCACTTCAGCGTCCGGTGTGAACCCGGCGTTAGTAAATAACTCACAATGCGTTGCTTAACATACGTCACATACTACGTTGCTCTGATTGGTTGTAGGTCTATCCAATTGAGCGAAGAGGAATTTTATTTCCTGGTCAGTTAAAACACGCCCCATAATCACAGCCTATCACAGTCTCAGACTCACATTCTGACTAGAATTGTGAATTCTTTCATGTATAAGACGTATTGTAAGGACCTGTACATTAACTTTATCCACAGTAACAAAGGTATGAATGGAATACACAAAGCAAAAGATGAATTATACATTTAAAAACATTTAACCAGATCACATCGTTGACCTAGTGGCTTTTATGGTCCATTCTGGTGATGTGGCGCATATTGATGAACTTGTGCTCCAGCACATGACGGGGTGTGATCCTTCTGTCGGGATCAAGCTGAAGCATCGCCTTCAGCATGTCCAGAAACATGTGGGCGACGGCCATCTATGCAACTTTATCTGAAGAGTTGGGCCTGCTGATGGGTCGGGTCTAAAACACGTCCACGGTAAGCTTGAGTACTGAATAAAAACCTCTCTAGGACATTCCAATTAATTTCATAAAAATGTCAACAATGTTCCACCTTCATATATTTCCATACTGTTTGTTAGTGCACAAAGGACAACAGGTGGGCACACACCTGCTAGACAATTGGTCTAATCTCTATCAGGGAGAGAGGTCTAAAACATCGTTGCCTCATGAAATCAAGGAGACTTTTGTCCAGGTGCTCAAAGTCCAGGCAAATGTGTCCTCTGTCAAAGAAGTACTGGTACCACTGGACAAGGTAGAACGATTCCAACGATCTCAATTTCTTCAGAGCAGCCACCTGGAGATACATGACAGGCCACAGGAACATTGTATATCAGCTTGATGTAAACTTAAACAAGGAAGTACGTGAACATATGGATTTTAGATGGTATAATTCAAACTGGGATCAGCGCACAGATTTATTTCTTACCTCTTGATTTGCCACCTTTACATTACATGTCATTTAGCTGACGCTTTTGTCCAAAACGACTTACAGTTTTAGAACACTCAGCATTTTATGAAGGGCCATTTTAGGGGTTCAGTATCTTGCCAAGGACACTTAGGCATGCAGATGGGAAAGAGTGGGATTCGAACCAGCAACCTTCTTGTTGAAGAACACCCGCTCTATCCCCTAGGCCACGCTCTCCCCGTTACAGTTCAATCATTTTGATGGCCACAGTCTTGTTGTCGTCCAGTCTCTTGCACTTAACAACTTTTCCGAATGTGCCCTGTCCGAGAAAAGACTGCATCTCGTAGTAAGAGGAGCTGGAGGCAAGCAGGCTTCCTGGAACCACCGGGTTGTCCTGGGCAGTTATGGCCGGCGCATGCTTCTGCTACTGCGTCGGCGGCTTTTCACGCAGCTGTGTCGCAGGACTCTTTGTCATTCATGCTTCCCCAAGCTTCCCCAAGCGCTGCGCGTCTTATATAGCAATGCGCCGCCAGAACACTAGGCGGAGTAATGTTTTTTGTCGAAGACAACCTTAGAGACGCCTTCTTTCTTCTTCGTCGATTGTTTATTTACATAGCCACTGCGGCTCCTCATAGCTTTTTTCTGGCGGACAAATCCGCCAGTCAGTGACGGGTTAACCAAGTGATCATACTTTCGGATCTCTTCTGCCAAACCCTCTTCTATTTGGTCCATATTGGTTCTTCTTAATCTTCCGTTGTTTCTGCAGTTATTATGTGGCATGAAACCGGAAATAAGACTCCGGAAAGGATGTAGTTAGCAGACCAATCACATCCCTTGCGGGCTGCGGGAGGCTCGCATCGCTTTGCCGTCTAGTTAGAAAAATGGGGCGACGCACGTAAGCACGTAAGAAGAGATACATAAGCACGTAAGGGCTCTTGCGGGGCCGTGAAAACGCAGAAGCATGCGCCAGTCTTGAGCGTGTCAGCCATGTTGCCTCAATTAATGCCGTGAAAATGAAGAAAAATGCTCAAATTGTGTTGTAGGTTCGAGAGCAAAAGGTGAATTCCTGGGAAATCTGTAAAGCCTTGAAACCATGAACACTTGCTATGTTTTATCCTGAGTAAGTTGGTCTATTTGTAATAACAGGATTACTCAGACAACTCAACCGCTTTTCTCCAAGTCAAAAATCATAGTCAATGAGGGATGATGCAGATAAAAGTCTCAACTGAAACCTTTGAAGTCTGTCAAGCCTGGTAACCGTGGCAACTATTGTTGTTATGATTTGTAAAATTTATATTTGATCCTGCGTATATCTGTTTATTTGTAATAACAGAATTACAAGAACAACTAAACTGATTTCCTCCAAAAACAACTAAACCGATTTCTTCCAAATTATAAATTATTATAATAAAGGGATGATGCAGATACTGGGTTCAAATGTATTCTGTCGAGCCAGGTAACTGTGGCTCCTCCCACTTCCCCCCCCCTTTCTCTCTCTCTCTCTCTCTCGCACTGCATGCTGGGAGTTTGGTAGTGTTGCGCGTGTGAGAGTTTGCGTTTTCCCGCAAACTTCTATACTGTATTTCTAACTGGGTTTTTGTATGATTGTGTAGTTGTTGTGTTGTTAGTGTGTCTGTGGTTGTTTGGCGGACAGTGACTCGCTGTCCCTGTCTGTGAGACACGGAGTGAGGCTGGTACCGCAGCAGGACAGCCCGTTGCAGCAGGTGTTGTTGGTGGCTCGAGAGCAGGTGGAACACTGTAACATCTCTTACAACTCACGGAGGAACGAAGTGGTGGTCGTGTTTCTGAGAGTCGCCTGGTGATCCGGGATCAGCTCGTCCAGGTGTGGAGATATGGGTCACCAGCGGATCTCCTGTCCCCACAGCAGCCACAGCGGGCCGGGGGGAAGGAGGCTGTTCCTCCGGGGCTCGGCGAGGAAGGCGACTCCGCGCATGCTGTCGGTGATGCTGGGGGCCCGCTGGTCGAGTCTGCTGGTGTCAGGGACTCGGTGGTCGGGTCAGCGGGGGCCAGAGGCTCATTGGCCGGTGTCATTGCTGCTGGTGGCTCTGTTGTAAAGTCCGCCGGGGATGGCGTGTCTAAAGATGGGTCCACTGGTGGTTTCAGCCCGGTTCTGTGGTTGTTAGGTCGGTTGGGCTGCGGGTCTTAGTGACCCAACTGTAGTAGTGATGTTAGCATCGGAATGCTAGCTGCTATTATTAATAGCAGATCACTACCTTCTTATAGCAGTACCAGATAGCTTGCTGCTGATGGGCTGATAAATATGAATTATTATTATGCAGTTTTTGTTTGCCTTTATGGTAATATAAGTATTTTAACCTCAATGCAGCATCAGTATTCCAGTTTGCCTTAAAAAAAAGGGCATATATGTATTGTGCATTACAGGGTTGAGGCTATACAAGTATTATTTTAATAAGAAGAATGACTTTAAGGGTTGAATGCTGGGGTTCATGAGGGCAAGTTTACATTAGCCAGGCTTCGATCCTAAATATTTAAATGAAATAAAGTTAAAATAGGGTTAGGGTTAGATTAAATTGCACCAAATTGTTTTCAGTGATTTATTGCTAGTGTGAATGTGCATTATAAATAAACATCCTTGTTGTTTGAGAATGATTACATGCTAGCTCCAACTTATTTAAAAGTCATATCCTTATTTTGTTTTGGTAACAGCACATAGAATTTTATTTGAAAATTGTGGAAGCTTAAGATCCCTTAATGTTCCTTCTTGGTAAATGTTTATTAAATTGTGCAAAAAAGGCTTAACCTGGACCAGGCCTCTCTACCATCATATGATACACAGCTAGATTTTATGTTTATTTTACAATACAACTAAAATTGTGTACTTTTAATAATATTTTATATTTAATTAGGACAAAGTTGGAGGGCTGCATAATTAATCAAATATTAATTGTGATCATTATTTTGGTCTTCCGCAATTGTATAAACATGATATTTATACTAGTCCCTTAAAACAAATCATCCCCGCTGCTCCAACATCAACTCAAAATTCCATAACCGCAACACTGTGAAGGGTGTCAATATTGTAAGGTAGCGAACTGATGCAAAACAAGAAAGTGAATTCAGTGCTCCGAGTATTTTGCATCAATTTTATTCATGTTTTTGCCTCTTGTAGGTACCCTGTGAATGAAAGTGGAAATTATGCTTTGTTTATTTAAATGTTAAAGTGCGATCAAATTATTTTGACCCTAAAACCAACTGATAATTGTCATAAACCCATTTTGATTATAATCGAGTAGCCCTACAGAGTGTAATGGGTAGTTTTCTTACTTTTAGTATTGATGCTTCCAAAGAAGACGGATCCCTTGGAAGATTGGTTAATGACAACCACAAATCTCCAAACTGCACCATAAAAAAGGTTATTGTACATGACAAGCCACGTTTATGCCTATTTGCTGTTAAGCTAATTGAGGCAGGAACCGAAATAAACTACAACTATGGTGACTCAAAATGGCCATGGCGTGAAAAGGTGAGTAAATCATATTTTTAATTTCTAAATGTTTGTATTCCTCCATTTATATAGAATTGATTATGATCAGTGTTTTCAAAGATAATTATGTGATCTCTCAGAAATAATGATGACTTCTTGTTTTTTATCTGAATTGCAGATGACAAACTGGCAGCCTCCTGCTGTGGCAGTAGAAGAGACCCAGATAATAGAAGCTAATCCGAGCTCTCATGGAGCTTCTTATACAGACAGTGCAATCTCACAGGTAAAAGAATTATGACGATGCTGTCATCACAAACTGTTTATGTTGACCTCTACACTGCCTAGTTCATCTACAAAGATATTATGGTGTTGATATAGCTTTTCTGATACAGCTTTTCATTGAGGGTTACATATTGGTTGATGTGGTAGACTTCTGATTGAAGGAAGATAGTTTATGACCAGTGAACCTCACATACACACCTCTAGTCATTTCCTTATGGGGCCCAATTCATCTCACACACACACATTCATAAATATCTTTAGTGATGGTCTATTGGGCCTTTCTGTTTGGATCCCACTTTTAGAGATTTCACTCATACACACACACTCATAAATGTGTCCAGTGATGCTCTAATGGGGCTCTCCCGTTTGGATCTCACTTTCACAAATTTTACATCAGTTAGGCCACACCTCTCATTATCTAAACTAAGTTATTAAAGGCATAATATTACACCCTCTGAACTGTTATATGTTTAAAAAGGGTATTTTGAAAGTGATCCGCTGTGCCATCACTTTGCTTTAGTTATATGTATGTTATTCTAGAAATGGGGTTTTCACTTTTATATATTATGTATTCCTCTACATAGCATGATTACTATCGGTTCCTAATTGGTATGGATTTTTTTGTGTTTACTTGTATTTAGGTTTGTGCATTCAAGGAGTTTATCCTTGTGGATTATCCTGACACTGATTCTGATGATTCTATTACGGACGAACATCCACCTCAGCAAACTGTAAGCTTTTTTTAATTCCTTCATGTTGTCACTTAAATCGTGGCGCCATTCAAACTCAACACCATGTTCATTAACTAGATCTCAGATATATCCACATATGGACAATCAACTAGCACATTTCAGTTGTCTTGTTAGTGAGCCTGATGTTGATTTTTAGGATTGTTACCTTTTAAAGTAGTTAGTATATTAATTTATGCAAATACTATTTCCCCAAAATATTTTGGTGGCTTTGTGGCTGGGGTGTGCCTTTTCATGCTTTACTCTACATTTGACACCATCAAATAGTTTTGAATGTCTTTCATCCCTTAGTTTACAGTTTATTTGTAATTTGTACATTAAGTTATAGATAGAAAGTGCAGATGAGATGTTATCAAGTGTTTTTTCCTCTTTTTCTCAAGATTCAAATGAGTCCAGTTGGATCAGATGACTCAATGTAGATAGCAAAGAGGAGTATATTCCAAATTCCATGGAGGAAAGCACAGACAGTGACTGCAGCTTGGTTTTATCGTCTAGTCTGAGCAGATGCAAGTCTTCCAGTCAGAACAGCTTCAAGTCTTCAAGTCAGAGCCAGGGAAAGTCTTCCGGAAAGAGCCAAATCGAGTGCAGTGAGAACAGAAGCTTTGGAAAAAGCTATGACTCCGAACAAAGATTTTCCGCTTGCAGAGATGATGAAGAAGAGGCATCTGTTTATGTCAATCCAGTTTTTAAGAAGCTTGATGGTTCAAGAATATATAATAAGAAACATCACTGCTTGTATTGTGAACAATTAGTTCAGAAAATGTCAAGACACTTGTTGCGTAAGCACAGCGATAAGGTTGAAGTTGCAAAAGCGTTTTCTTTAAAAAAAAAATTCAGTTGAAAGGCGACTACAATTGCAGTATATCCGAAACAAAGGTAACTTTGAACACAATGTTGACTGTTTGAAAAACAAGAAAGGCAAACTCATCCCATGCAAACAACCAAAGGGAAAAGAGGACGGACAAGAATTTATGCATTTTGTGTACTACTTTGGATTGTGCACAAGAAGAGTGATGTGGCGACATTTTCAGGTGTGCAAATTCAACCCAAAAGATAAGACATCTAAATCAGGTAAAACAAGAGTCCAAGCATTGTGTGCTTTTGCTGAATCTGCTCCAGTTGGTTTCAATGATGCATATTGGAAATTCTTAAGTAACCTGAATCCAGACAAGATTGCAATTGCCATCAAGCAAGACCATTGCATTCTTGAGTATGGCTACAGACTGTTTAAGAAGAATGAGAAGGTGACTAGCCAACACCAGTATTTACGCCAAAAACTGAGAGAGCTTGGCATATTGGTACTGGCTGCAAAAGAAGTTACACCTGTGAACACGATCAAAGAACTCATTAAACCTGAAATGTACTGTCATGTTGTCACTGCTGCAAGGTGCCTGTCTTGATTTAGTGAGGAAACTGGGAAATATCAACGTCCATCTCTTGCTCACAAAGTTGGACACAGCTTGCATTCCCTGGCAATGTACATCAAGTCTGAAGGAATGAAGAAGAAGGATAAACAAATGATCCAAGATAATGAGCAATTCGGACATCTATACTTAGAAAGTTGGAAATTTGACATAGCAAGCCAAGCGCTAACTCAACTTGACCAGTCTAAGTGGAATTCTCCTCAACTTCTTCCATTCACAGAGGATGTCCAAAGTCTTCATTCCCATTTGTCTGAGAAACAGCAGCTATACCTGCATGTCCTAAAAGAAGAGGGTTCAACCTCAAAGTGGAAAGACCTAGCTAAAGTGACCCTGGCGCAAATTATCCTTTTCAACGGCCGGAGAGAGGGAGAAGTGTCCAGAATGCCCTTGTCTGCATTCTTATCAAGGGACATGTCAGACACGCCTGCAGATGTTAATTTGGCCCTAACTGCACTTAAGGAGAAGCTTTGCAAACATTTTGTAAGCATAACTATAGTCGGAAAGAGAGGAAGGAAAGTTCCTGTCTTCCTAACCACACTCATGAAGGAATCACTCGATGCTCTGATTAAGAAGAGAGAAGAATTTGGGGTGCTGAAGGAAAATGGATTTTTGTTTCCATTGCCACACTCCATTACACCAGGGGTTCTGACGTAGACGCAACCCTCCAGATAGCTGAGATCAGCAAAGTGCTCCTTGCATTGGAACAGGGACAGCTAGGAGAATACAAAGGGAAGAGTCTGGATGAAATTCACATTGATGTAAATGCTACTACATATCAATTTTGAGATAATGTAATTACAACTCTTTAAGAATGAAAGTATATGTTCTTAATGGTATAGTTTACCAAAAATTAAAATCCAATCATTATATACTCATCACCATGTAAATGGCGGAGATTGGAGTGTTTGAGTCCACAAAACATATTTGGTGTTTGGAACAGAGTTGTAGCTTAATCCGGTACAATTTAACTAACTGGGGACCATGATTTAAAACAGAAAACTGAATTATTTGTAAAAAAAAAAATGCTTATAAACTGCTCCTGTGGCTGACCGAGGAGACATGAAATTCCCACTTTTCTGCATTAGCATAGAGTATGTTCTCTAACAGTCTTTGTAAAACTAATTGTACATGCTGGACATGTTCTTGAAGTATGCAGGAAAAAATTTAAATGACTTCAAGCTAAACAAAAACAAATCTGTTCAGCATGTCACGCAGAACATCATTAATCAGTGCCGGAAAAACAGCAGGTGCATTAGTAAGACCAAAAGTGTTATTTGGACTCTTTACTTCACTCACCCTTCCATCTGTATAGTGCTGAGTAGATAATAAATTAATTTTTCCTCTTTGGGTGAATTATTACTTTAATTAACATACTGGTGAAGGGCAATTGTAAAAAAGGGTAACTGCAATTTTGGTGAAGCTCAGTTCAACTGCATCAGTTTCAAAACATTATTACTTTCGTACCGTGCCTCGAACGGATCGGGTCCAGTCTACATCCAGGTCAAACTAGCTATATGACATGTAACATAATGTACTAAAGTATACTTTTGACTGTCAGAAGTTGATCATCAATAGTTTCAGCTTTCCACCTAATTCCTTTTCTTTCACTTAACATTCTAGAGGCTGTTGACATGGATGGTGACTCACAGGAGGACATGAGGGTATGTTCTTATGATTGATATTTCATTTATTATGAATGATCTGTCATTGGATATGTTTATGAATGACCATCGCATGTGCATTTTTCAAGCCAGTCTCTTTTTTGTATGGTCTTCAATGCCGGTCAGTGCTGACTAGAATCTGTCAATGGAACGCTTAATAGGTTTGTCAACCGTAGAAATATGTCAGGTACTCCCTGTCAATCGGGTTTAATGACAATTCACAGATGACAAAACAGTTAACTGCCCTCTAACTTTAACCTCCATGGCAATGCTAATATAATTGTTATGCCACGACTGTAATCTGAACTTTGAACTGTCTCAGCAAACACTGCATGAAAAGAAGAATTTGTGCCAGTTAATGTCGTAGGAAATTCTTGGAGAAATTTCTGTTACCAGTGTCTTGCCGTTTTACAAGCCTGAGAATGTTGGGAGGTGAACCCCCTTCTCCTAAGCCTAGGGGAGGCTTTCACATGCAAATGCCAATGCTCTGCGCTTTACAAATGCAAATCAGGATAGTTTCCCTCGGAGCATATAACACCTTTTTCTAAACTATCTGGAGTAAGTACACCAGGCTTAAAATAAATATAAAACCTGAAATTGTAAATTGATCTTAAGTAAGTAAGTGTGCTATAATTAATTACATTGTATACCACAAGCAAAATCAATGCTATGAAATAAAAAAGTAAACAATGCACATTTCAGCATTTTATTATTATCCAAAACACAAGCCTAAATCTCAACCACTGTACAGAGTGGCATGATTACAATCACTTTTTCAATTGTGCTGGTTAAATGCACAGTGGATGTGTTAACTACACATCTTCCAGCAATCCGCTCAACAGGCAGAAATGATGTTGGATATGCTGGTCTGTGTCCTGTAAGCTCCAAACTTCTACTGGCTTTCCATAAAGATATCTGCAGAGTTATGGCTCCCTGTGCAGTGTGCAGCGAAGAGTGAGCTTTACGATCAGTTTTCATATGTTGAACGTGCACGTGAGGGAACATCATCCACTCTATGCAGCATCTACCACTGCAGTGAGAATTGCCTTGCGCCTTGAACTATTTTTTTTTTTTACTCAGTAACGGATGTCATTTCCAATGTAGCGAAGTACAATACTTCAGTAGAAATCTACTTAAGTAAAGGTAAAATTACCCATTTCAAGAACTACTCAAAAAATTACAAAATACACAAAAAAACTACTAAATTACAGTTACCTCTGCTGAAGAACTACCCGCGGCTGAAGAGCCAGCCACGGGTTGCCGACCCCTGGCTCCGGCGAAAGAGCAATTTGTTAACTGCCCCACCGTTAAAGAGATGCGGACGTCAACACATTAGTTCGGCTATAATATTAGTTCTGCCTCGCATTTTCCCCTCCCGGCTGCGCGCACCACCTTTTATGCCTCCGCGCCACATCGGTGAGATGCAGCACACAGTTTGAGAATCACTTCGCTTCACAGGGCCGGCCCTAGCACATTGGGCGCTCTAGCTTCACTCTTGGCGTTCAACGTTCTCATAAAAATGGACGTGTTTGTTCATGCACGACACTGCCTGAAACTCAATAGCCTACTGGCCTACCTGCCTCGGCCGCCTAGGAGCGACTCTTCAGCTGTGTTGGATTGCTGTTCACTGCTGCTCAAACTCAACAAGAGTTTGTAGACTAGTGCTCTAAAGGTGGACCAAAGTTTAACCAAAAGTTTAAATATACAGTGGGACAGCGGCATTTTAACTTTTTTATTTTAGCTGTCATGTGGTTCATGTCTTGACATGTCCTCCCAAAACTTCTTAAATGTTGTGTTGACATGTTTAATGTCATTGCACTTATATTTGTATAATTTATTTATTTTTGCACTGTATAGGAGCGGCCCCCATCAAGTTGTGTGAAGTAACTAAGTAACTTTTACTTAAAGTACATTTTAAATGAACTACTTTTTACTTTTACTTGAGTAGATTTTTAGATGGGTACTGTTACTTGTACTTAAGTAAATTGTCATCAAAGTAAAGGTACTTTTACTTGAGTACACTATTGCAGTACTTTTTGCACCTCTGCTTAAAACCAGAAAGAATAAACGGGTCCTCAGTCACATACTCGTCCCATATAAAATTTAAATTTCAAAGCTGTTTTATCCGCTGCTTTAAGATGAAAAGGACAGTTGTGAATTTTACTCTGAAGAAGTGACGTCAGTCGTTTGCGTCATCACCTGATGGGATTGTCCAATCACAGCCTTGTGAATGCAGAGTCTGTCTGCCGCAGTCATTAGAGGATCGTGTTCCTTGCGAGAGACTCTGTTTTCGGGATAAATAACTTGCTGAAGTCGACACGACACTGGTTCCCTGGAGGAGAAGATGAGTGCGTGGGGAACGCAAAGCCGCGGGCCCGGTGTGTAGGAGTCGAGGCGGAGAAGACAGGCGCACAGTCCCTGAATTAAGGTGAGGCAAAGCTATTGCTATCTGCTAAGCTAACTTTAAATAGGTATTAACTAATTAAATCGAACCGTTTGTTTTCGGTTCGTTTTTTCAGAAACTTAACTTTTCTCTCTTTTTTTATTTTTGTAGGAAGCTCTGTCTCTTCTAGCCTGGATGCCAGACGAACTTAGCCCCGCCCACAACATTTTAGGTCGGGCAGTTCGGTCTGGAGTCACTCCGTTGAGGAAAAATTATGCCCGACCGGGCCAATCAGATTGTCAGGGCGGGCTTTATACGATGATGGACAGATGATCAACGGTAACGTAATCAACCACGTCATCAAAGTGTCCTTGGGTTGAATTCGTTTTCAACAAACATGCCTGCTGCTGGAGAGCTGAGATGTGTAGATGCTGCCATTGAGTCTGTTTTAGAAGACATCGACAGCGCATTCATTTTGAAAGAGGAACAGAGAACGTGGAGGCGACGCCAAAGCACCGCGCTAATCCCTATTGCCCCTGCGCTTGGCTGTTCACACCGGACACTGAAGCGACGCTGAACCGCCAGACAGCGCTAATAATATCACCCGTTGATCCAGTAGATTAAAAGCATATACTTACTTGTTGCTCCAACATTAAGCAACAGCGTCCCAACATGTGTCCTCCTTGGTGTTGTCTTTATACAACATGTTCCGAGGATCATACAACTCACTGCACTTCTCCACTTCAATTATTAATTCAATGTCATCCATGTTGAGGAACTTCTCCGCATTTTGCTCCGTTAAATGTCGGGTGTCGGGGGTAAACTACGTATTCTCCACTCAAGCCTATGTGGAGAATACGTAGCCCCCTCTCTCTCTCTTTTTATCTGTATCACTGCTTGTGTGGCTGTACTGGAAAGGCAGAGGGGGACATTTAATAATGTCATTGGTCAAATTAAAAGTCCAGGAAAACAGAAGGGGACTTCAAAGTATGGGATGCATATTTGATTATTTATATCAAATATGTCATCAATATCGTTTAAAATCGTTTTTCAGTGTGTTTCCTGGTGCGATACGCTCGCGTCAAGCGCAAAAAAATAGACTCGACGCCAAAACGATCGCTGCACGGCTTTGTGCCAGTCACACCGGAGGCTGAAGCACCGTGCTGTCCCAAGGCTGCCTAACGGGGCTTCAGCCTCCGGTGTGACCGGCACAAAGTTTTAACATGGGAGTGGATGGGAGCCAGCTGTTATTTAAGGCTTGGCGCTGCGCTGAAGCGTCCGGTGTGAACCTGGCGTTAGTAAATAACTCACAATGCGTTGCTTAGCATACGTCATATACTACGTTGCTCTGATTGGTTGTAGGTCTATCCAATTGAGCGAAGAGGAATTTTACTTCCTGGTCAGTTGAAACACGCCCCATAATCACAGCCCAATGGAGCGGTCTCAGACTCACATTCTGACTAGAATTGTGAGTCTGAGAACGTCAGGCTATGTCTCTTCACAGCTCTGATGAAAATGGCCGGCGGAGCGAGGGTATGACTAAAGAGGTGCTGTGCTGTTTAAAATACATCCTCCAGCTTTACTTTATCTGATCTTTTTCATCATTGTGTTTTCACAGCCAGATTCCCGCACACAATGACTCACTGCACATTACGCCGAGACTCGCTGAAAGTCCACATTTGCAGTGCGGGCTAACGATGCCATTGTACGTAAGTATCTGTTCAGGATTTGCTTAGGAATTTTGCTGTGGATCTTCCAACGGTGATGCAGCGATGCTATTTCCGTTTATTAATAATAAACTCATGTTACTCATGTTGTTTTCCAGCTGCCTGTACTATGACGTCCTAAGACCCACTATGAGCCAGTATGAAGGAGCTTCCAGTTCATCCATACGGACCTTGCATCAGAATTGAGAAGTTCAGGAGTCGGCAGAGAAGGAAGAGGCTAAGGTAAGATTCATTAAATCATTTTTCAGATACATGTGTAGGTGTATGTTGTCATTGAACTGTGCTTATTGTACTGATTGTGTTTACAGCTGATTGAAGCGGGACAGATGACATGGATCCATCCTTCCACAGCCAGGAGCTCACCAACCTGTGTGCCACACTTCAAATAAGACTAGAGGCTACACTGGCTCTCACAGCTACACACCACAGACGTCTACACACCACAGATGTCTACACACTGGGGCAGATTCGGACAGAGTCCCACAAAGAACATATGATCCAGAGGCTGCAAAGCGACATTTCAAGCTTCACCTGATTAGCTTTTCACTGGCTAGGCTAGTTGTGTTTGTACAATATTTGTGCTGTATGTAAATAACGCTTTGACTCAACATATACCTTGTTCATGTTTTTTCTTCCCTGTACAATATGTTCACTTATAACATCAAGCATCACATGAATGAATGTATAGTCTTAATTAATTGCATTGCTTTTGGTAAAGGCTTACTAATAAATAATGACTATATATTAATTTGTATTATTAATATTGTGTGGGAGGGGTTTACCCCAGGTGTGTGCTGCAATGACCCAGGGTGACCAATGGCAACACTTCTACCAGCCAAGCGCGAGTGACTTTCCGGGTTGGTTTCCTCCAATGGGGAATCGAGAGAGGCTCAGCAGCGGCTTTGCCCTGAGTTATATGCTAATTAGATAACACCTTCGCTCCGCGGCTCCGCGATTGAATGCAGGCAAACCTACAGTACCTCCCTTGTGACATGCATTTTTGTTCTCTCACTTCATCAGCTGTCACATGTTTATCTATAATAACACGCTATGTTAAAAAAGTTACCAAGTTATGATCTTGATCTTAACAATAATCTAAATAATATATAGCCTCATGCTATGAAGGGAAGGTTACTTATCCATTTTACAAAAGCCCACCTACATGCATGAATACAAACAACAAGTAAACATTTTATAGATAAACTACAATTTCTACAATTAAGTATGGAAATAATGAACATAAATTACATTGTAAGTCTGACATTTCATGGTGATGATGAAAGCCAATATTTGACTGCACACTACTGGTATACTCACAAACGAATTAAATCCTCTGCTATGCCAAATTTATCACCATCATTTTTCTAACCCATTGTTTTAACTACATAAGTCTGGTGCCACTGGCTCAAATAGATTGGCTCTCTATTTTAATGAAAAGGATCAAAAAGTATCTTTTCATGACCCAAATTTTTGGTATTGTGACTTTTCTGTTCATAGATGCGAGTTTGTCAGAAGATGAGGATGAGGTTTATAACAATCAGGAATGTACCTCCACTATGTCTGCCCTAAAAAGAAGGAAGTCAGCAGACACGAGAGGTGGGCTTAGCAATATAGAAAGTAAAAGAGAAAGTATCAGGTTTCATTTACAACATATTAACACTGATGGTCTACAGGTAGTGTTCCTACACTCCAAAGCAGCCAGAATGTCAAGACATTGTTCTATTGTAAATTAACTATCTTTTACAAAAGGTCTTTATGGCAGGAATATCAAGGTATTTTTACTGAGAAATACTCAATTCTAATTCTAATTTAATAATGTAATACATACCCAGTTATGCTTATATAAAATTGTCCTACCAGGAACACAAGATGTAATAACTTGAAAACTATTATTGGGACTATTCAGTTAAGTTTTGAGAACCAGCACAGGAATAGTAGTTTTGTTAGTGAACAATATATTCAATTTATTCTGGACTGATGATCTTTGTGATCAATCAATGTGTTTTTGTTCCTAAGATTTAAAGTTCTTAAACCTTTAATGTTTTATTTTCATGCTTACTTAGGTAAACAGATGGCCAAAAGGAGCTGGACAGCAGATGAGTGCTCTGCTGTTCAAAGGCATTTGAGAAGACACATTGTCCTCAACCAGGTTCCTGGGAAGAGTGAATGCCAGCGCTGCATTAACGCAGAACCGATTTCGCTTTCAAATAGGGACTGGAAATCAGTCAAGTATTTCATAAAAAATAGGATCACTGCAATGAGAAGAAAAATGTAATGAAATTCCATGTTGTTTGAGGCAATTTGCAACCTCACTTTTTGGATTCCTATACACGGGTTATTTATTGTTGTTGAGTGTGTATTTCATAGTTTAGTGTGGCTTATGTTGAATGTACTTGTGTTTTTCTACACAAAACTTTGTTTTGTACAATGTTTGTATTTACTAGTTTCTTGTTATGTTAAATTGACCTGCCATAATGGGTTGGTCTGGGTCTATACTCTAAGTGTAAAAAAAAAAGCTGTTTCTGATGGAATTTTTCCAAACGTCTTTTGGAGAGAATTTTTCTCTCCAAAAGACGTTTTGTACAAAGCTTGTATGTTGTACAAACATTTTCTTATAGGGCTGAACAATTAATTGCATTTGCGATTAAATCGCGATATGATAAGACGCGATTTTCTAATCGCAACGTGCACGATTAAAACGTGCAAAAGAGGGTAGGGCACTGGGATGCTGTCCTCCCCCGCAGCGAGAATGCCGCGGGACAACAAAACTCCTCTGATCCAGAAGATAGCGAAGCAAGCCTGGGACTAAAGTCTTCGGCCAATGTGGCGGACACACAGAGCGAGCTCATTTTGCCGGTGACCGTGTGGCGGGCGGCAGACCTGAAAATTGCTCCCTGGAAAAGCAAGCCGAGCTTGAGGGCTCCAGAGCCCCCCGGTCACCTACATGCACATCTGCGAGACGGAGGTGTTCAGCATGGGGGTGTTCCTGCTGAGGCCCGGCTCCTCCATACCGCTGCACGACCACCCGGACATGAACGGGAATCTACGGAGCGGCTGATCTGCAAGCTGCCCTTCAAGCGCATCCAGCTGGCCTGCCGCATCCGCGGACACAGAGCTTAAACTGCTGCTGCTCCACTGACTATAACAACGCCGCAGTCCTACACTCAAAAATGCAATTCAATGTGGAAGTAATTCCAGTATTCAGAGTACGTTACAGATTACATTTTTGGGAATGTATCCTGTATTCTATAACGGATACGTTTTAAAAGTATCCTTCCCAAAACTGGAAATGTTACTGACACCTATAATTTAAAAAAAAAAAATCTCAAGATGGTACATTTGGCTTGTGTTTATACTTACAATGATTAAATTACTTAAATGCACACCGATTTGTTGTTCTTGTTTCTGTAATGAGCAGTTAAATAAAAATTTGGGAAAGAATATTATACAGTAAATGTTTCTAATATTGTGTTGGTCATATTTAAATCATTCATTAAGTTTTTTTTGGGGGGGAAAAAGAGAATAAAAAAAAATTGCATATTAAATCTCAATCGCAATATTTTGGGAAAAAAACGCAATTAGATTATTTTCCCAAATCATTCAGCCCTATTTTCTTATGTTAAATGTACCTGCCACAATGGGTTGGTCTGGGTCTATATCCTAAGTTTAAAAAGATTGCTGTTTGTGAGAGAAGCTTTTTTCCCATAAGACATGGTTTTGTACAGTGTTCCTTGAGAAAAAGTCTCCATGGTTACAGATATGAGGAGGAAGCGGTCATTATTTGACTACCACGTCACTGAGCTAAACAGGGATGTGAATTGCTTGGTATAGAGGGAAAAGAGACAAGATGCAGAATGTATGAATTGTACACAGGAAGGTAAATATCTGATGCAGTTGATTGTACCTGCTGTTGTGATTATCCTATAATGGTTTGCATAAGTCAAATCACAAGTTTTGTAAGTTTTTAGTTTTTGTTATCCTGTAGAACCACTGTAAAGGGTGGAACCCACAATGATACAAAGACAGAACGGTCCTCCTGACGTGACAAAACGAGTATGTGTGTGAAAGACCTTCAGGGGCATGTAGGCGCGGAATATCGCGCGGCCGCGCTTGGCGTCCCACAGGCTGGCGGCGGCCTCGCCCCGGGACCTATACACGCCCGCCATGATCAGAAGCCCCACATAGGCACGCAGGTTGGTCGCGTCCATCCCTTTCAAGACATCGCTGTATTTCCGACAACGCTCCAGATTCGTCATCTCCAGGATGATGTTCTCTACAGTCGGCGTGACGAACAGGCCGAATGTCGAGGCCGCGTTGCTGACACCGGACGTTGCGTGCGTTGTGGGGCCCGGGGAAGGGACCCCGACTGGGGCGGAGGAAGGCCCTCTCGGTGGTAAGGCGTCGAGGACGATGTTATTTCTCCGTTTTTGGACAGGAAGGTCTCTCTTTCTACGAGTCCTTCTTTTCTTCTTCTTCTTCTTCTTCTTTTTCTTCTTCCTCCTCCTCTTCTTCTTCTCCTTCCGAGGATGTGCACGCTGAAGAATCTGCAGCAGCGGCGTAACGCACCGGGTCGTAGTCGTCGTCCACGCAGTCGTCAGCGTCTTCTTCGTCCTCTTTGTCTTGGTCCTCTTCCTGTTCAGAGGATTGTGGCTGGGAGAACAGCTGTTGGAGAACCTGGTCTCTGGTGAAACGCACTTGACGTGACATCGCGTGACCTCGTCAGGGAGAACGGCACGGTGTTGTACCGACTTGTAACCCGGATGCATTGTTAGTAACGCCCGTCTAACAGGTCGAGATCTCTGCGACCCTGAGACTCCAGAATCCGAGCCGTGGCAAGCTTTTGATTGTTTTTTTCTCCGCAAGCGCCGGTGTGACGTAGGGCTCTTGGGATGCCCGCGTTGGGGAGACTCTTCGGTCTGGGTCTCAGTGACCCTTAGACTTGTGACGCTGGACCGACCCGGCTGCCAGTGTTGTGTACTCAAGCCTGTTCTTGCTCGGTGATGAGAAGAAGAAGAAGACTTTTTGACTTTTAAATAACTTTATTTATGACACATTGTCAAAATAAATCCTTAATTATTAAATTATGTGGAACAGAAAATGTTAAAACATTCCAGGCACACACACATCAGACACCAACGATAAAATTATCAGATGTTCTGTTAAAATTTTAAAACCAGAGACTGGTTGTCCCCCAGTGAGCACAGGACCTGCCCCTACCACACAGCCCTGATAGTCCAGGCAAAGTAACCCATTTTGGAGCCAACAATAGAAGTAATTGTAAAATAATTTTTTTCAGCATAGATAATTTCTATGAGGTGTCCAGAAAAACATACTAAAAGTCCTAAGAAATCCTCATTGAGGAAATATGTTTTAAATATTTATTGTATGTTGTTCTGGACACCTCATAGAAATTATCACTGAGTCTATGTCATCACTCCAGGTTGCTATCTTGGCATTAGCAAAGAGAAAATTCATTAAAACCATAGTGTTCTTTTTTCTTGCAAAGTACTTGGGTCCAAAAACATAGAGTGGCAGCGAGAATACCTCTCCTAGACCCCCCACCCACTCCTGCAGTTGTTTAAAAATATCAGCTAACCTGGGATATGACATTACTAAGTGTTCAGGGTCTCTGGCAGTGAGCAGAAAGGACCCCCCCCCCCCCCCCCCCATGCTTGGGTCCAGGTGAGCTCTGGGGGGTCAAGAGAGCGACAGTTCAGGACCTTCACACAGCTGCAGTACAGCTGTTTCCCTGCAGAGGTGTTGAAAGTGCCCAGTGCTGGAGTCCTGAGGGTTAGCAGCCGGCCGCTCTCTTTTCTCCACTCCCCCAATGCAGGACTCACAGTCAAGATAGGAAACTTGTATTGTTGTTTTCTTGTCCACTGGTCAGCCTGGCTTTGGCTCTGGGCGAAGGTCCGAACAGGCTGGGGCAACGACTGCCCCAGCCTATGTAACCTTTACATAGAGGGGACTTTTGCCTCTTTCCTGCAACTCCAAGAAAGGTTTAATTTACCGAGGAATCAGTTTTTCAGATATCTTCAGATTAGGAATTATGTCAGAACACACCTCCCTAATTTTGAGAAGGTAAACCCCGACAAGATAGAGAGTTTATTTAATCTGTTGCCCAATCCACGCTACATAGTCTCGCAACGATATGAGATACTACAAAACTTGTGCCTTCCTAAAATGGACAGGATAAAAGAGGAGTGGGAAAGAGAGTTCGGAGCCCTGATACCTCCCAATGTGTGGGAGGAGAGTTTGGAGCACATCCATGAATGTTCTATAAACGCCAGACACTCTTTGATTCAATTTAAAATAGTGCACAGACTACAGTACTCCAAAACGAAGCTGCATAAAATATTTGTGTGGGAAATGTAACTCCATGGAGGCTACTCCATCTCATAGTTTCACTCTCTGCCCTAAACTTCAGGACTATTGGCATGAAATATTTGATTTCTTTTCGTTGATTTTGGGGATCCAACTAGATCCAGATCTTATCGTAATAATTCTGGGAACATCTGAGGGGCTAAGGAAGCTAAATAGTGCACAAAAGCACCTTCTGACATATGGCCTTATAACAGCAAAAAAACTGATCCTACTTAACTGGAAGAAGAGAGAGGTCCCTTCATTTAAGCATTGGTTGACTGATTTGACAGAAACCTTGCATTTGGAGTGAATTCAATTTATTTTGAAAGACAAGTTGAGGGACTTTGATAAAATCTGGCAACCTTTGGTCTTTCATCTCGAAAGAGAATCTGATTGAGACCCTAGTTGGATGCACTCCTTAGGGGGTGGGGGGTTGAATAAATCCCCCGTTCTGTAAAGTCTTTGTTAGGTGACCCTGTGGGTGAGGAAGTCATATAACATCAGTTACTTGAGCAACACCCTGACGTCTCAAGGAAACATTTGCTCATCTTTCTAAACATTAAAGTAGTTCCTTATATCAATAATTTGCCTGAATAGTAAAATTACTATCATACTGTGTCTGGACTAATTTTATTACTGTGACTGGAGTAATCAGGTAACGTGTTTAACTAATCACGTTACTGTGTCTAGACTAATCAGGCCAACACTCATTCAGTTCAACAGGAAACAGCATGATCAAGGTTACATTGTTAGAGATTCAATCATGATCAATCAAAGTATAAATAAACATGATTATATTATGGTCAACTGTAATATTGATCTTACACAACTTGTGGTAAAATGGGCATACGATGAAATCTATGACAGCTCTGACACCCTCTATAAATCTCAATAACAAAGGGAGACTTGTCTGATTAAAACTCTTAATCTGCAGAAGCAGACATCAGGACGGATACAATGACATGAGTAAAAGAGACGTGAAGTTTCCTAGTGGTTTGAAGGACACAAGATGGAGGTCAGTTGGTGTGGTTGCTCTTTCTGGGGAGTTGGATGGAGAAGAGACCGAGAAGACAAGTGAGGTCCAAACACCGACAGGAGCTCGACGTGATCATCTGTGAGCCATCGTGTACAACGTAGGAGAGAAGCACAGATTTCACTGAGAATTATCTCCAGTGGAAACAAATGATTTAGTTCATTAAAGGGGAACAACTCAATATCTCTCTTTTTCTCAGATTCTCTCTGTGGGTTTGTCTCTTTTAAAACGTTTGCACTTGTATCATTGATCCTGACTGATGCAGCACGTTGAGTCGGCCTTGTAACCGACTGGGTCCTGATCACAGTCACAACAGCAGACCTGTCTCAGGCACTGAAAGCAACCAGAGCTAGAAGCTGCACATGTTTACCATTTACAGTAGAAAACAGATAGGGAAGATGTCACTTCTGTGCAAGGGCACATTCAAACATGCTGCAGGATAAACAGAGCTGCTGAACGTTGTGATGCCGACACACACAGACAGGAAGACAGAGTGGAGAGGCTTCTTTTATTGGCTGGATTCCTTCATGTGATACTGTCTGTGGCTCTGAACAAACACGTCGTCGTCTCCTAATTCAATCCTTCTACGGAAACAAGAATAGGAGCCTGTCTCTTGGACCCAACAGGCCTCATGAACAAAGTTCACAAGAGTTGAATACTGAAGCAGACGTGTCTCTGTTGATTATAGACAATATATGAAAAACTCATAATCATCACGCTCCTTTCTGTCTTCCTTTACTCTCACAGCTGCTTCTCCTTCACTGCTCATCATCGTGTGGCTCGGAGCCCAGCTCGTATGTGAGGAGACTCCGTCTGCAGTGGACACACAAGAGGCCGACGGACTCGTCTCTCTGTCTGCTTTTGCTTCCCCTGGATATGTAAACAGGTGGGGCAGGCAGAATAATTTGCACCGCTGTGACGTGATCAGTCCTCAAATGCAGCCCCCTCAGGATGCTGCGGCTGAATTGAGACAATGTTATGGGCTCTGGTGGAATATCACTGAGTGGAGTGTTAGTCACATGACTCATTTTAATGATTCAGTATCTGGGCCTCTCTCCCATGATAACACACGATTTGTCAAACTGCTCACTTTACTACACAAATGATGCAAACTGGGTTTGTATAGAAAAAGTGCAAAGCTTGCAGAGAAGAGACGACTGGTAGCTGGAGACCTTCATAGAATCTGCATGAGCATCAAACTAAGAGGAACAAAGTCCAATAAACCAAAACCCTGAGCAAACACTTTCTTCACTCTTTTCAGCCCATTAAAGCTTCTCTCACTGTGACACAAACAATACTAACAAACCACAAGAGACAAATTTCATTCACTATAACAGTGAAAAGGAAACCGTGAAATGTTATTTTATCCATCAGATAAAAACTACACGTGTGAGCGAAAATGTAAAACATATAACACTTTGCAAAACAAAAAGTGAGTCAGTTTTTAGTGTTAGCTTGAAATTAACTGAAGGTCACATGTCACACAGACACAGAGTCTCATGTCTTGAAAAGCTTCTTTTGCTCAAGAAATATTTGTCATTGAAGGTATTTTAGTTTATTTTCTTTGTTGGTTTTGAAAGGATTCACTTTTTCCTGTGTGTTAACGGATGTGAAACCTATGTCTTTTCATTCTCAGCTCAGCTTTTTCACTCTTTTAATAACAAACAGTGAAGACAGTTTGGAAAATAAATATTTTTAGGTCACTTTAAATCATTGTACAATTGTTAAATTCGACCCTTTGATGCACACATTTCACCAGTAGATTCAAGTAGACCCTTTAATTGTTTATATTTGAATGCAAAAAAGGGAAAATCTAGTTAAATTTAGCAAACTTTATATTTTGAACCAGAAAACCAGATTAAAAGAAACTAAGCCAGCTAAGCCAGCTTCCACACATCAAACTTCAAATCTATTTACAAATCAGATTCTACTTTAACAGAGAGTTTAGCGACAATAATAAATGACAGTGATAATGCTTGTTCAGTTGAAGGATATGCGTAATCTCCATTAGTGAATCTTGAAAAAACTATTCTGAACCAACAATCATTCTTTTCTACAATAATATTTTTTCAGATCACATTATTCAAACGTCTTTAGAACTATTCATTGCTGAGTCGTGAGGGAGCCTGTGGAGTTCAGCTCCTGCTGCTCCTGCTTGTACATTTCTGTCACCTGGAAATGAAGGAGACAGTGAAGCATCATGGGACAAGCACCTCTTGTCTTATTCTTTCTAGAGCTTGGAGAAAGAACAGTGCTTGTTCCATCACATCACATCCATCATCCCTGTTAGTGAGCTAACTGTTCAAATTCAACTTTTTTCTGCAGTTCCCTTCATAAGTCAGTGTGAGCGCTTGAAGGCAGAACAGTAGCCAGGAGGAAACCAATATTCACACTATTATACTAAAGTCCAACAGTTAGAGCATATGGTGGAGCGTTCACTCTCTTTCTGTCAGGCTAATGTCATCTAATAAAAGAGAGGAGGCAGATTACTGTCATTTGGATTTAAAAATGCATTTTAACTATATTTTATTATAACTGTGTTCAGTTTGAACTTTTGGATATAATAAGTCATGAGTCAAACTTATTTCAATGTTGACGTCTAATGTGAAGACAATCTCTCATGACTGACATGCGGTAAGAGCATATGTGTCTTCACAGGGAACTAAAGCTCCAACATTTCTGAAGCAATGATTCCAACAGCTTCCTGCAGAAAGGGAAGTTAACAGGGTTCAAGTGTTGTTCTCCCCGTCTCCCACTGTTACTGTACGTATTGCCCTGCACTGCTGTCGACGTGCAGTTACTGTGAGATCTTTCTTCTTTGACGGAGCCAACTGGACTAAAACTAAAAACTTTTTATTTTCCTTTTCTCTCTTCTATCAGTTCATTGTTTTCTTCTATTTGTCTACCAGAGGAAATTGAGCAGTGCAGCTTCTCTGAACCAGCACATAGACTGATTCACTTAAATTTGCTGTTATATACCAAACACGGCCATTGTTCTGTGAAAAGAAAAGCAGCACAAGCTTGTGTCATTGCTAAAGCTGGTGTCAGTGAATCAGTCAGTTTGTCAGTGTTTCCTGCTGAAAGGCTGAAAGAGAGAATGATGGAAGTGACGGAGAGGATTACACTTGTTTACATCAAAAAACCAATTCAGAGAAATGTAGCTTTGTAGAGATGGATCTGGTTCTCTGTCCATGTCTCGCATATGGACAGAACAAAGATGCAGAGCTCTGCAGATGATTTGAGTGATTTTATTTTGACATTAACACTTAGTTAAATATTCACACGTCTGCTGTCAGTCAAAAGTCACAGTGAGACTTTAGGATGAATCAGAGGATGAAAACCTGACGAAAGGTGTCTTTGCTTTCTAGAATACATTGAGGACAAAGTCAGCTTCAGGGTTGGTTTTCAATTTAAAATATATGTCTAGTGGACTATTCCATATTGCTGTTTTAATGCCCATTGATTTGTTCCCATTTGTACCATCAGCGGATTGGCTGAGTTCACGCGTTATACTTGAGCGTTTGACATCTCGTTGCTCTGATAGGTCAGCTGGTCTACTCTTTTATTACAGGATAGAAAATTTGAACATACTTCAGCAATGTCACATTTTCAGCCTTAGGCTTCATGCTCAGCTGTGAACAGCACTGTAGTTATGGTAACAGTGGTCAAAAATTAGTAGCACTTTAATGGCACTTAATTATAGCACTTGTAGTTTTGCTCTATTTTTGATGTGAGTGGCCGGACCTTCATATTTTTTTCTATATGTGGCCCTCGGGATAACAAGTTTGGACACCCCTGGTTTACATGCTCATAGAAAGCTATATGTCAAGTAATATCCTTAAAAAGCATAATATGGTCACTTTGACGCTCCATTGCCGCCTGCTCCAGTCTTGTATTTCACCTGTGGGACAGATAGTGGCACTTTGCTCCCTCACTGTTCTCATCCTGGCCTCTCCTGCTGTGACAGGCTGCTCCTTGTCCTTTGCAAGAGCCAGAGGTTGTTACAACCAGTCAGCTGCTTCCATGGGAATATTTTCACTAACCAGTTGAGTAACCTCTGGCAGTGTAGCAGAGTGTGTACCAGTGTAGGTGTGTAACCCTGGCAGTGGACTGTGTTGTGTTGCTCTCTCTTGGCCTCCTGCCTGCTGTGTGTATCTTAACCTCGTTGTGGGTCACATCCACTCCTGCGTCTCCTGACTCTGCCAGCACGACACATGACATTAAAACAACAGAGACTGAGGTCACACAACCTGTGGGGACTCAACTGTGAGTCAGTGGCTGGATAGCTGTCACTGTTCTAATGCTTCATCTCAATTCACTGTCCAATGAAAAGAGGTGTAATGTTTCATTGCAGTGAGAGAAAAGTGGATATTTTTTACATAAATATCTGTTAATAAACACTTCATCAATTGTTGCTAAGACAGTGACCATAGATTTTCCACCAGTTCATCAATCCACAAAATGAAGACCGACAGCTTTAATCAGACAACTTGACTAATTTCCTGAGGTTAATCAATGGTTACACTTCATCAGCTGGCTGCAAATTAATGGTTTTGTTGGAGCTTATGGTCAGACCAGTGTTCTGCCATAGATTAGCTTCACACTGTAAAGATAAGAGTGTATGTTCTAGCCCCTGACATTATCTCTGTTCGGATGCTCTGTTTGATGGACACCTTAACAGTGATAATGTCAAACACCAGAGAGAAATGTGTTTTCAATTCACACTGATAGCTGCTAAAAGACTTAACTGAAGCCACAGCCAGAGGAGAAAAACGATCAATAAAACAAAACAAAAATTCACACTGCAAACGAACCAAAAAGTGTGTCATTCCGAATTGAGACCACCTCTTTTGGAGGAATCAGATTTTGGTCCATTGGTCCAGACCTGGTCTGAGGCACCTTTCTCATCTGTTATTTTGGTTTTGATTAAACTGAAAAGTCCAAATGTTAACAACAAATGAGGAAGATGTGAAAGTCCTCTTGTTCTTTTTTGACATCAACCTTTGCAACATGTCTTTTTTCTGTAAAGATTTTAACTTAGCCAAAAGAAACATTTCTATAGGTGCTCATCAAAAGGGTTACAATGACTGACCCTGAAAACTCCACAGAGGCAGTTTTATTATTTCTTTCTCTGTCCAGTCCCCCCGCCGTTCCCCTGTGATCCTCAGTCCTTCTCCTTGACTCCATGTCCACTGTTTTTTATATACCATTAATCAAACCACAGAAGTTTTCAAATCGTGGTGAAACTGTGGCTGAACCAGTTAAAGTTCTGTTAATTCAAACATTTCAGGACAGACACAGCCCATCAGGTTTGCTTATCTCCTGCTGTTGAAATCAATAGTTCACATCGTCAGCATGGATACTGCATGATAAGTTCATATATTATTTCTACAGCCCAAATATCAGACCTGAGATCACTTCACTTCAATCCAAGATGCCTGCTGATCTCAATCCAATGTACTTCTGTATTATACGTCAGGCAAAATGTGTGTGATATGGTTCTCTGCACAAACACTAACAGCAACTCAAACCTATTAGAAAGGGAAACAGTTTGCAAAAACTTCCCATCAAATACATATTGCGTTGCTGATGGCCTGGCACAAAGGAAAGGTGGATGTGGATAATATGATGTCAGGTGATATTCAATATTCAGCCTGTCTGACCTGAAAGCTTGTTGTAGAGCACACAGTAATATATTCCTTGGGCATCTTTAGCAGTTGAGATTCCATCTAAAGTATAAGGAAGGTCATTTCATGCATGGCTAAACTCATGCTGGAAGAAGTTACATATTGCTGCACTCTGCACCTGGTCTGCTTGCAGTTCACACAACACCATCACAAACAAGTTAAGTGTCATAAATGAGTCCAATGGACGTGCAGAGTGACCGGTGGATTTGAACACTGACAGATCTTTCAAAATGAAATGAGGATTATTAAGATCTAGGAAGAGATCTGGTGGAGGAAGAGACCGGGTTACGTTACGAGGCATAGCACGGGTGTTACCTGGGAAGCTAGCCGAGGGGGGAAGCTAACCAGACGGTGAGCGGGCTGAGAGGCAGAGATCTGGCCTAGAAGCAGAGCCTGCGGTCGGGGTAAGTCACGGGCCCAAGCCTCCTCCTCAGCTCGGGCTCGCTGGGTGATGTCGTCGGGATGCTGGCCCCATGTCAGCAACTCGCTTCTGGTGGACCTGTCGGTTTTTGTTTACGGAAGCAGCAGGGAGCTAACGCTAGCTTGCTGTTAGTTTGTGTTTAAAGTTGCAGCACTTTCTGGAATGGCTGCTTGTGCGTGTTTTTACAGCAGTATTGCATGTGGCAGCCCACCTGGGAAGCAGCGGAGATCTATTGCATGAAAACTATTGCATGTTCGCTATGTGGCAGGAGGTCGGGATATCCGAGTTACGCGGAAGCGACGCCGAGGCGAGGCGCAAACGCTAATCCCAAAAGCGCCGGCGCTTGGCAGTTCACACCGGGCGCGGTAGCGACGCCGAAGCGCTGCTGTTATCAGCCTGCAGTAAAAACGGCATTAAATAATTTTTTTCAAGCATATACTTACTTGTTGCTCCAAAATTAACTGCAACAGCGTCCCAACATGTGTCCTTTTTAGTGTTGTCCTTATACAACATGTTCCACGGATCATACAACTCACTGTACTTCTCCAATTCAATTATTAATTTAATGTCATCCATGTTGAAGAACTTCTCCGCTGTTTGCTCCGTTAAATGTCGGGTGTCGAGGGTAAATTACGTATTCTCCACTCAAACCTATGTGGAGAATACGTAGCCCTCCCCCCTCTCTCTCTCTTTTCATCATTATGACTGCTTGTGTGGCTGTAGAGGATGGGCAGAGGGGGACATTTAATAATGTGGTCGGTAAAAGTGGTAAAATTAAAACTCTTGGACAACAGAAGGTGAATACAAAGTATGGGATGCATATTTGATCATTTATATCATACAATATATATCTTCAATATCGTTTAAAATCATTTTTCAGTGTGTTTCCTGTCGCGATACGCTCGCGTCAAGCGGAAAAAATAGACTCGACGCCGAAACGATCGCTGCACGGCGCGAGGCAGCCGCGGCGCAAAGCTACGCTTCAGCGTCCGGTGTGTTCAGCGCAACGATTTAACATGGGAGTGGATGGGAGCCAGAGGATTGGCGCTGCGCTTACGCCTCGCTTCGGCGTCGCTTCCGCGTCCGGTGTGAACCCGGCGTTACGCTGAACGCAGCACAGCGATGTTGTTAGCAGCTGAACGAAGCAGCCCGCAGCTATGCCTCCACTGCCCGCTCAGCTTCATGTCCGCATACGGACCGTCAGTCCCTGCGGAGGGGAATCCGGACAGACCCGGGTCTGTGTAAGGGGTTCCGGGAGTGAGGGCGTGACAACAACCGGACTGAGACGTCGATGACCGTCAAATCGAACTAGCTCTCTGCGGCTAGCAGGTATCTCATCGGGTCTTGAGAGTACAGCAGCGCATATTTTATGTGTGTATACACACACATCTAATGCATGTATTTAAATAATGTACCTTTTTCTTTAACAGAAGATGTAGTAGTTTGAAAATTGTTGCTTCAATGAAGAAACACAACAAACGGATACAGAAATATAAGTGTAGGAGAGTGACTTAAAATTATTTTAACAACCTTAAATATGCTAAGTGTAGATTTAAGATGTGAAACTGGATGTGTTTGCGTGTGTGTGTGTGCGCTCAGAATATATGCCCTGTATGAAGAAATATACACATAAAATTATAGTGTATACACACATATCTAATGTATGTATTTAAATAATATACATCTTCATCAGGTGTAGTAATTTGAAAATTGTAGTTTCAATAAAGAAACGAAACAAACAGATACAGAAATATATGTGTAGGACAGTGACTTAAAATGATTTCAACAACCTTAAATATGCTAAGGGAAGATTTAAGATGTGTGTGTGTGTCTGTGTCTGTGTGTGTGTCTGGGGCGGGGCGGTGAGAGGGGGGGTGGGGTGTTGGTGAGAGGGGGTCGGGGCGGTGAGAGGGGTCACTCAAAACAGATCAATCTGAGGAAGGCTGTTTTAGACACGGTACAAAGGTGCTGTTTTAAATTATCCTTGTGGTATTTTGACCAAAAAATGTTACAGACATTTCATTAAGACCCCGAGGAACCATATCAACTGTGGTAAAATGCTCATAATATGTCCCCTTTAACGGAGGCACCATCTTTTCTGTATCTGTTGTGTTGGCTCTGTCCTCATCTCTCACTTTCCTCTGGAGACTAAATGAAACTTAATAATCTGGTGAAGGACTTTCAGGAGTCACCTCAGACAAAAGGAAGATTTGGACAAATAAGGTTAAGCAGGAAAAATAACAACTGTGTCCTTGTTGCACCCTTTGATTAGCATTTCCTGGTCTTGTAAATGCATCCCTCTCCTCTTCTGAGCCACAGATCTGCTCTAAACTTTGTCCTCAGCCCCTTTATTAACTGTTCACTGCTTAATTTTCACCGGCTCTCAAATCTATGTCTATTTTCATAAACAGTCTGTGAGGAAAAGTAAATACTTGTGCCAAATTTGAATAAAAAAACATGGATGTAATGTTTATGAGAATGAGGCATGGGAGCCGTGATGTTCAGCTAGGTGAGCTTATGTTGTAAACTTTGCATTTAGTCATTGTTTCTCAATTACCATAATAAAGATACAACAACTCGTACGCCGGGAAAAAAATAGTCTGAAGAACCCATGCATAACATACATATGTGGATGTAAAATACAGAATACAATCAAATATAACAGAAACTACAGCAAATAGAATAAAATGTCTGGTGCTTAAAAATACAATAACATACTAAATAAAAGAAAATTCAGTGGTAGTTATTGTGAAGTGTGATAAGAACTGCCTAAAATGACAGAAATATTTTTGTTGTGTATGTTTTAGTTTGGTAAAAGTCTCATCCACTAACATGAAGGAGGACTTATGAACTACACTACAGCGAGTGGCAATTTAGACACTTCAGGTTTCTCTTGATCTGGGAAATGTGACCAGACTCTTCATTAAGACTCATTCTTCTCTCTTCACAGGTTTACAGCCACCGAACATCAGTCTACAGTGTTTTATTGGTTCTTATCAGCCTCGACCTCTACAGCAGTCACACCACATCTCTCAGATTTGATGCCTCTTGTCCACCGAAACTCAAGATGTGTATTTTATGTGACTCAGTCCAGAGTTTGACCTTCTCTCCAGGCAGAGAGGGGCGAGATTTATCAGGGACATTAAATGTCTTCACTGGGAACATCAACGTGATTTAATTTTTCAAACACAGAGAACATTTGCAATATCCAAACAACACTTGCCTGGATTGCGTGTTAACACTACAAACTGTTATTCAATGTCAGAATATTAATGATATAATAAATGTGTGAATATATAAGCAGAGGCTGATGCTGGTGTCAGTGAGTATAAAGTGGAGCTCAGTGCAGCTTCCCACAACCCAGTGGAGTGGATGATTGTGACGAGCAGCGCTGAGCTCCCAGCAGCTCTGACACATCTTCCTCCAGCTCTCACTCAGGCTGATTTGGAGGAAGAGGCATTTCATATTCCTCTTCATCTTCTTGCTCTATGAAAATCTCTGAAGTGCCCTGCACAACATTTGATCACCGAAAGATGATTAATAAATAGAGATTGATTAAACTGGTTTATATTTCAAAAGAGAGCGCGGCTAAAAGAGGTAGAGAGGACTGAGCACTGATGTTGCTCTGGATTACTGGTGAGTGAACGGGCTCTCTGTGGAGCCTCTATAATCATATTAGTGCTCAGTCCACAGGACAGGTCTCATGTAGAAACATCACTGCAGACTTTAATCATCCACATGCACTGGATCTGCTCAGGGAGAACTTAAAATAATTGAAATGACAAAAATCACATTTCTATAATTTATTAACATAATGATAACAAAGTTATTAGTTTTCTTAGGAGGAGAACATCTAATCTCTTAAGTCATTATTATTATTGTGTCTTTCTTATATATTAATATGCACCATGTCACTTTATTGAACTTTTGTTGATTGGTATATTAATCAGCGTTTCTATTCCAGACTTTACCTCATATACTGCCGACCATTATTTCTCTTCAGATTAGTGCAGCAGTAGCTCAGTTACAGCCACATACTCACTTAGCTGTGGAGGCTCAATGGACTGAACCCAGACAACATTGATTTGTAGTCATGTTCATGTTCAGCACCACAGTGTGAGTAGAAACTGATCTGTTAGAAAGTGAAGCTCTTTCTTTAATTAAAATGAGTTGAGAATTTATCCATCAGAAATCAGATTAATGTGTTCTCCAGTTGGAGAATAACTTTGTCTCATTACCATCTTCAGATAAATGCAGGATTTATTTCCTAGACTTCCTTCACACACTCTACACCTATGGGACAGACTGCATCTCCATTTGGATCATGTCAATAAAAGACTACATGAGGTTTTCACATTGACATCCTATTATAGATTATGATTTACTGTGAGTGGCAATTGTTATCACTCCATACAAGTGGTATTGGTCAGTGAATTTGGGTGAAGAATGTGTTCGTCCTGAAATCAGCCACATTGCAAAATCTGAAACAAAGCTCAACCACCACTGCATGAAAAGAAGAAATTGTGCCAGTTAATGTCGTAGGAAATTATTGGTGAAATTTCTGTTATCAGTGTCTTGCCGTTTTACAAGCCTGAAAATGTTTGTAGGCTTCTCCTAAGCCTAGGGGAGGCTTTCACATGCAAATGCAAAAGCTCTGCACTTTACAAATGCAAATCAGGATAGTTTCCCTCGGAGCAGATAACACCTTTTTCTAAACTGTCTGGCGTTAGTACACCAGGCTTAAAATAGGTATAAAACCTGAAATTGTAAATTTATCTTAATTCAAGTAAGTGTGCTATAATTAATTACATTGAATACCACGAGCAAAATCAATGCTATGAAAAAAAAATTGAAACAATGCACATTTCAGCATTTTATTATTATCCATAACACAATCCTAAATCTCAACCCCTGTACAGAGTGGCATGATTACAGTCACTTTTTCAATTATGCTGGTTAAATGCACAGTGGATGTGTTAATCACACAGACAAAGCAGTGCCGCTCTGTAAACCTGATGTCCTGTGAAAGAGCTGTCTGTCCAACGAGAATCATATTTTCTTCCTTAAAACTGTCTTCACGAGGTAGATTTAAAATAACCAAGTAGATGGCTCCCACTGAATATGGTGCGTGTTTGAAAGGTTGGAACCAGTCCACATTCAGCATCAAGGCCAAATTATTTTGCTCTGCTAGAAAAGGCTCTCCATTCACATACTGGTAATCCTGCCATACTTGTCCATCATAAACATCTGCTAACACACCCTCAATTATTTAACGTTTTCGCCATTCGTAACATCTCTCTTCAAATCCAGGTCTTTTAACAAGTGATTCCAGAGACTTTACAAAACTGTTGTAACAGTACGGTCGTATTGGATAGACATACTCATTACCGCTGGAATATTTTGCTTTTCTTAGCAAGGCAGAGCCACATTTCTTCCTTAGTGCAGACCTCTTATGTGGGTGTTTGTAGAATGGGATGTAGCGACAAGTCTTGCACACCTTTGTACCATCCGATCTGAGCTAGTGATGGGAAGTTCGGATCTTTTTACCGTGTCGGTTCTTTGAATCTCGTTCACTAGAATGAACGAATCTCTTTTTGAGTCATTCGTTCGTTTCAACGGGAGGGGGGGGGGGGGGGGGGGGGGTGCAAACGATCCAAAGACTCGTACCCGGCAGATGAACGAATCGTTCAACTCCCGACGTGTTTCGTTCATCTGCCCACAAAGTCTTCGGCCAACGTTTCGGCCACACAGAGCGAGCTCATTCCGCCGGTGACCGCGGTGCGGGCGGCGGACGGGAAAATCGCTCCTCGGAAAAGCAAGGCGAGCTCCGGGGTGGCGGGGCTCCACAGCCCCCCGGTCACCTACATGCACATCTGCGAGCAGAGGTGTTCAGCTGTTCCTGCTGCGGCCCGGCGCCTCCATACCGCTGCACGTCCACCCGGACATGAACGGGGATCTACGGAGCTGCTGATCCGCACGCTGCCAGCACAACCAGCTGGCCCGCCGCATCCGCGGACACAGAGATTAAACTGCTGCTGATCCACTGACTATAACAACGGCGCATTCCTACACTTATAAAATGTAATTCAATGTGGAATAATCCAAGTATTCAGAATATGTTACTCAGATTAGTTAATGTAACATAATATGTTACAGATTACATTTTTTGGCACGTATTCTGCATTCTGTAACAGAATACGTTTTGAAAGTGTCCTTCCCAACACTGGAAATGTTACTGACTTGAGAGCAGTAAGACACCTATATTTAAAAAAATAAAATTCTCAAGATGGTAAATTTGCACACACTTTTTAAAAAGTGCATGCCTTGTGTTTATACTTAAAATGACTTTGATTAAATTACTTAAATGCACACCGATTTGTTATTCTGGTTTCTGTAATGAGCAGTTAAATAAAAATGTGGGAAAGAATATTGTACAGTATCTAATATTGTGTTGGTCATATTTAAATCATTCATTACGTTTTTTTGGGGGGGAAAGAGAGGATAAAATAAAAGAATCGCATATTAAATCTTAATCGCAATATTTCGGGGGGGGGGAATCGCAATTAGATTATTTCCCCATATCGTTCAGCCCTATTCAAAAGTCATAATGACTGGTTTTGTTATTTTCACTTTACATTTAAACTTACAGTTTAGTGCAGTGTAATTATTTCCCATGATAATTAAATGCCAGTGTGACTATAAATGACAATTTAAAACCATACAAACTGTCATGTTTTACTGTATATAATAGAGGAGGTTTTCTTAAAAAAGGTATGATCTGCCACACAAAAGCTGTCAGTCATGGCTGCTTTTTAACAGTGGTCCCGCGATAGGGAATGAGGTATCTGTTTCCTCTTCTGAGCCTATGGAGGTCACGTGGAAAATGATCCAAAGACTCGTACCCGGCAGATGAACGAATCGTTTACCTCCCGACCGTGTCTTCGGATCAGTGACTCGTTCTTCTGCCAACAGAGTCTTCGGATCAGTGATTCGTTCATCTGCCGGATACGAGTCTTTGGATCATTTTCCACGTGACCTGCAGCAGCCTATGCAACAGTCCTGATGCGTGGCCACGAGAAAATGAACGAATCACTCTTTGAGAGGACTTGTTACTCCCGAGTCCTTGTAACGATTCGTTCAAAACGAACGAATCGTTCACGAACGACACAACACTAATCTGAGCTCATAGGTTTCTGTTGGAATGTATACGGTCATACATTTTGGACAAACCACATATTGTAAAAAATTGTCACGAGGGATGCCTGTCCAGCCCCTCAAAGAGAATAAGGTCTTTGGATTATTGTTCGCAAGTTGTTAGGGAATCAGTACAGAGAACTGTTCCCATTATCCACATTAACTGTTTGATGCACAGAAGAAAGGATTTGATGGAATTGTCAGAAAACTTGAAGGTTGCTTGCCATGACAAAATCGTCACAGCCAGAAGTTTCATCAGTAAGTGTTCTGGCTTTTCTGAAGACTGATTGCTTTCATGTTCCTCTCCAGCTTGCCTGTTTGGATAGACTTCACTCTGATCATCTGCCTGAGGTTCCCCCTCTTCGTCCTCCTCTGTCATGTAGTCATCCTGTAAAGATTTAAAGTACAACTTAAAAAATGGCTAAAAACAAACAGGTAATTAGCTTTAGCAAATGGCCAGTGTCACTCTAAAAGGGATATCAAATGTGCAGTTGCACTCTCACACCCAGCACATGAACATGTCCTTTTGAAAGTGAAAAGACCATTAAATGTGCATCTTCACTGTGAAAAGACCACACCCAGCACATGAATATGACCTTTTGAAGTGAAAAGACCATTAAATGTGCATCTTCACTGTGAAAAGCCCACACCCAGCACATGAATATGTCCTTTTGAAAATGAAAAGACCATTAAATCTGCATCTTCACTGTGAAAAGACCACACCCAGCACATGAAAATGACCTTTTGAAAGTGAATAGGCCATTAAATGTGCAGCCTCACTCTGAAAAGACCACACCCAGCACGTTAATAATCCTATTTGAAAATGAAAAGATCTTATGTGCATCTCAAACAGCAAGCTTAGCATTTACAATCGATTTGCTTCATAGTTACCCAAACAACATTCTGTACACTTCTTTTTATGTTCCAAATCCTTACCACAAGTTCTTGGTCATCTTCTTGCACTGAATCTGAATCGCTCGAGTCCAGGTAAAGATGAATGCTTTGGTCATCTGCCGTTTCGTCTGAAAAACATCCAACCATTTAGCAGCTACATTAATGATCAATTAAATATTTTTAACAAATCAGTGCCACACCAAACAGGATGCTTTTATATGTGAACGCTTAGGACAAATTATTTTTCATGAACAACACTTATCTAGCAGATATATTACATTATTATAACTTTACACAGTGCTGCTTACCATTGTCTGAAGTCTCAGTTGGTGGGAACATTTCTGGAATCTCTGGTACTGAGTCGTTTTCATGGTCGTCTGGCAGTAGATGCATTTCCTCAGTTTCTTCAATCTCCCCAGCCAAGGTCTCTCCGAGAGCTTCTAACGTCAAGGGGGCGTTACCCTTGCCGGTATGGTATTGTCCATGGGCATGACTGGATGCCACTGAATCATGTACAGCATCGGTTTGATCTATTTCCGATTTTCTAACCCAAATCGGAATGTATCCGGTTCTATGTATTGTTAGAACCGGATTGTTCATAAATGTGACATTTATATGTTCTTTTGCATTTTTTAGGAAACTGTGCGACGTCTCCATAACGCCGAGACAAATGGCAGGAGATATGACCCAGAGCTAAGGTAAGATTAAAAAAAGATTTGCTTTGTCTCTGTGTGAAATTCGTTCTCTCTCTGACTTCTTTCTACCATTTTGTTTTCACAGCGTGAGCTCCCGACACACTGATTCAGTGACTTTACATTTAGTTGCTGCTCTCGCCGAAAGCCCGGATTGGCGCACTGACGTCATTTCATGTAAGTTACTGTAGTAATGGTGTTATAGTGTTTTAATGTGGATCTTATTACAGTGTTCCAGTGACTGCTTTACTTGCTTTAATAGTATTGAACTAATGCTACTCATGTTGGTTTCCAGCTGCATGTAAAACGTATTATGGGACCATACGGAGGAACTTCTGCTATGGTCAACCACAACATGAGGCTATGGGAGCTGCACAGAAAAGTTCAGCTCTGGAATAGAATAAAATAAAATAAAATAATATATAAAATACTTTTTTTCCAAAGTGTTGGATAAAATGAATAAAAACACCTTGACTCATTTTAAATTAACATTATTTTACTGAACAGTTTAAAACAAGTGATACTTAACATCTCTCAATATATGTTTAGCTTTGCATGAAAGTGCTGCATAAATTCTTTAGATTATTATCTACAAGCAAACATATGTCAAATAAAAATGTAACCAACAACTAGTGACGTTAGCAGTCTAGATCCTCTACATAAACAGGCCTGCAAGAGATTCCAACAGAAATATTATGTAAATCAAAACCTTTTTACCTCTCATGGTATGAGTGTATATTACATCAAGAGGCTTGTGCCACTGCCGCAGCGTCTTTCTCTCACTTAATCAGTCCCAATAAACAAGGCCTTGGTTTTATTTTTTATTTTTGAGTTGGGGCAGAGCTGGTGTTGGCTTTACGAGGTATTTGTCAAATATCAGTCTAATTAATGTGGGATCAAAATGTGGCTGTTATAAGAGATCTTAGTGAAAGTTTTTTCTTAACATTACGTTACTTGTTCTATTTTGTGACACATGACACATGTGTCAGGGAAGTAATTCCCTGATGTCCTTACACAACACATCTCTGCGTGTGGGCTCTTGTCTCCCTGCACAATAAATCCCTTCATGGACTTTGATTAACTGTTTGTAAATCTTCCGTCTCTAAAAATGACCATCAGTAGAGGTGGAGAAGCCCAGTAGTGTTCACGCTTTGAAACGTCCCGCTCTGACCACAACCATAAAAAATTGTGAATATTAACCAGGTGTTCATTCATAAGTTAATGTGTCGTAACGGCGACCAATCATTACAGAGACACAGATCCACTGAGTTTGGCAAGTGTGTACATGTTTGTGTTCATGGGAGCGTTTGTCTGGGTGGACTCTGGGCTCTAAAGCCACTCTAATCCAAGATGCATGGGTAGAAACCCAATGATGAGATGAATAGATTCCCACAGAGGATAATGTACGAACTCATACACAAAGCGCATATCTCAAAATAATGTACATAATCTAAATTCTTTATGGGAGAAAGCAGACTCACACACACACCAAGTGTGGTTTAATAATCCTTATTACAATCACAGTGATCCTAGATGAGACTGATGGAGAACTGTGAGGGCTGTGATTAGGTAAACTCTCTTGCTACAAGGCTACTCTTGCTACTCCCTGGCAGCCTTAGGAAGGCATTAGCTTGCATGTTGGGTAGCTGTTAGCTTCAGCATTTTTGTTTTTTAGCGGCCTGTCTGACGTTTATCAATCAATCAAATTTTATTTGTATAGCCCATATTCACAAATTACAATTCATCTCATAGGGCTTTAACAGGGTGTGACATCCTCTGTCCTTAACCCTCAGCAAGAGTAAGGAAAAACTACAAAAAACCCTTTTAACAGGGTAAAAATATGTAGAAACCTCAGAGAGAGCCACATGTGAGGGATCCCTCTCCCAGGACGGACAGAAGTGCAATAGATGCCACGTGCAGGAGAACATCATCAATAATCAAAGTCTCTAGCAGCATTGATGAAGCACAGTCCATGCTCAGCAACCATCTAGACCACGATCTACCATCCAGACCAGACGCCACTTCAGTCCTCAGTCACCGTCCACCGCCGCCCACCAGGAGGACCCATCACAAGCCACCACTGCGGTCCTGGTCCACCACCCGTGCCCAATGCCAACGCGACACAGGGTCCGCCACCAGCACCACGATCAGCCCACATGACTCAGAATCCGCCACACTGGATCCAACACCGCGACCCCCGGTGCGCGATCCACAAACCGTAATCCATGGTGCGGCCACAGAGGCCCTGGATCTGCGGGTGATAAAGCAAAGGGATTCCGGGGAAGGGGGATAGGGATGGAGAAGAGGAAGGAGAAGCTGGAAAGAGAAGCTCCGTGTGTCATGTGTCACAAAATAGAACAAGTAACGTTCTGGCGCACTAATTAGCTCTAACTATAAGCTTTATCAAAAAGGAAGGTTTTGAGCCTACTTTTAAACGAACAGATGGTGACTGCCTCCCGAACTGAAAGTGGTAGATTATTCCACAGCCGAGGGGCTTGATGGCTAAAAGCTCTGGCTCCTACTCTACTTTTAGAGAATTTAGGGACGACAAGTAGGCTTGAATTCTGGGAGCGGAGTGCTCTAGTGGGTTTATAAGGTATTAACAGCTCTTTAAGGTATAAAGGCGCTATATTATTAAGGGCCTTGAAGGTGAGGAGGAGAATTTTAAATTCTATTCTAGATTTAACTGGAAGCCAGTGTAGCGATGCTAATATTGGAGAAATGTGCTCTCTTCTCTTTGTTCTCGTCAGGACACGTGCTGCAGCATTTTGGACAAGCTGTAGAGTCTTTAACGACTTCCTGCTGGAGCCTGATAATAATGAATTACAATAGTCCAGTCTCGATGTAACAAAGGCGTGGACTAGTTTTTCTGCATCTTTTTGTGAAAGGACATGTCTAATTTTTGAAATATTACGCAAGTGGAAAAAAGCGGTCCTAGAAATTTGTTTTAAGTGACTATTAAAGGATAAATCAGGATCGAAGATCACTCCCAAGTTCCTGACTGTTTCATTGGAAGCAAGGGCAATGTCGTCTAGCGCAGCTATATCATTAGATAATGCATCTCTAAGGTGTTTGGGGCCAAGTATTATAACCTCTGTTTTGTCTGAGTTTAATAAGAGAAAATTGCGGGTCATCCAGGTTTTTATGTCCTTGAGACATGTTTGAAGTTTAGTTAATTGATTACTTTGTTCAGGTTTATGTTTTTAAAAAAAAATCAGAGGGAACCATCTTCATAATTTAACACTATGGTTTGTTTCTGTCCTTCAGTACTTCTCAAGAGAAGCTGTACCACTTTGCACCAGCTCCACGCTCCCTCCTGCAGCATCCGCTCCTGATGCTAACCTCATGTCTCCATCACACCAAGCAGCAAACCTGTAGTGACAGACCTTTCTCCAGAGCTGCCCCCTCCCTCTGAAACCCCCCTCTCCAAAAAACTATTTGTGTTGTTTTTAAGTCTTATTTGCATGAGAATTGTTGATCATATCATTTCCAGCAGATTCCTTAATGTAATGTTTGTGCACAATAAAGGACATTGATCATAACATATTGGGATTTCCTTGCATCTCTACACCATGTTATTGGTAAGATAAGATGCTGATTACATTAAAGCAGTGAATGCTCTGCTTTAAGCAACATTATGTAGAAAATAACTTTCTTTATCTGAGGTTCCAGTCATTTATAGTCACAGCAAAGCACAAAGGTCTGGTTGTCTAAGTGGCGCCCATATCATATTGTTTAAGATAAGCACCATCAAGTTTGTGTATCAGTGCTAAATACATCCAGTCATAATTCCGAGTCCACCATCTTGTTTACACTAAAATTAGGTGACCCAGATGTTTCACAATGCAATCTGATAAGGTCGGATGAAAAACATTCTTAACATTTGAGAAATTAACACAGAGGATAGCAATAGATGTTTCACTTTAAATCAGTAGCTGGTAATTGGCAGCCTGACTTATTCAAACACATTAATACTACAATGAATGCAGGGGTTTTCTGGGGTTAATGGTTGCTTCAAGCTGGAAATAAATGCAGTGCATTCGCTTCTTTGAAGACGGCTGGGTTACGTTACATTATAGTCACACAAAATCCTCAGAAACATTGAACAATATCCAAACGCAGCAGATTGTTCAGTCATTCCGTTGCAAAAACACAAGGATTTCACTGAAGCACCTCACACTATAAGGTGCGCTGAAGGCAAACTGAGATGTACATATGACACACTTTCAAATACACTAAATACTCACAATGCGTTCACACAATTGACCTAATACTAAAAGATGGTGTGTCTCACATCCGAACCGTTCTGTTTATCCGTGCCTTCTGTCAGAACTCAGTGAGATCTGATTATAAACCCTCCTCTTCTCACACACCACACATTATGCACTGAATATCATATTTCAACATGGAACCATTGTATTCCAGTGTAAATTCTTTCTCTTCAATGGTTAAATATTCTCAGGATGTTTGAAGGATTATGCAAATTGGTTTCTCTGAGATCCCCTCTAGTTATTGTTGGTGTTCCATGGCAAAAGAGGGGCTCTGTCCTCTGCCTCAAATTATAAATTAAGAGTAACAAGCTGAATTTTTACAATAAAGTTGGATTTTAACATGTTTCAGAAGTTCCACCATCCCCTTTGGCTCTACAGTCCCCTCACGGTGACAGCTGTCAACACAGGGATGTAGAGTTTGAGACGGCTGTGGCTCAGGAGGTGGGCGGGTCATTCTCTGAACCGAGCGCCGGCGGTTCAATTACTGTATACCCCATTCTGCCTAATGTGACCATCAAGAATAGAACTGCCAATACAGTCCATTTAAAATGTGCAGTGGTTGTTTTCACATTGTAATGACTGAAAGAATTCCATTTCAGTCTCAAAATAATTTTTTCCTTTTTATTTTGAGTATTGAGCTCCTTCTGTGATAATGGTCTGTATTTAACTTTGAGATAAAGAAATACAAAAAAGGTTGACTGTTGATTCATTTTGTTGTTTTTTTTCTCTTTTGGGCCGTGGAGGCCTGCTCAGATGATGACTTGATGTCCAAAACAATCCGCACCAAATATGTATTTACATAAAAGTTTATTATACTGCATGCAAAGTTCTTACGGCCCCTGAATGACACAGGCACTGACAACCCCAGGCTCCAATCAACACAGTGGCAACAGGTTTGGCATGTAGGTAAAGATGGATAAAGAGTCACAGGCCACACAAGAGGACTAAGCCGTCTCTAAATTCAGCTGTCGCCTAGCAACAAAGCTACGGACCAACAACGTTCTGCTGTTGATTAGAAAGTGTTTTATGTTTTTTTTAAAGCTGTTTGTTTCAAATCTTTAGTTATTTTGCAGCAATTGCCTCTCCTAAAAAACTCTTTCTCACTGAAGCCCAATGAATAATGGGATATGTTGGGCCGGGGGAGCTTCTGTTGCTTGGGGATGGATATTTCGGGAGCATTCGAATGCAGCTTCAGAGGGATGTGGCCTCTAGAATTGAGACACAGGTAAAGAGCAAGAGACTGTGAGGGACTGACAGCATAAGCACAGACACAGCAGGAAAACACAGAGAGTAAACTGAGCTGTGGACTGACACTCTGCAGAACACGCAGACCAGAGGACGAGCCACCACCGGTGACTGAAGCTCAGCAGCCAGTGATGGTTCAGATGGCTCATCCCTGATTTCCTGCATTTCCTTTTCTTTCTTTTAGGTGGTGATGTCGATTTCGAAATTGTTCTCATCTTCTTAGTATTCATATTTTTTAAGGTTTGACATAGCACTAGTATTGGGGGCTTTTAAATTGGCTGAGCTGCCACACATATTAACCACCCTCTGTTCTCCCCTATATATCTGCAGGATGTGCTGACTTTACAAAAACAAACTTGTTTGCTCACAAATGAGCGTGACTCAGGATCTTTCACAAAGTACTGAAGCACTTGACCCAAAATTCTGAGAACGACCCTTTGTCTTTTGTTTGGAGGCAGCTCTCTCAGAATCGGAGTGTCAGTTTCTCTGGCCTGAACCTTCAGCTTCTCTGTGATGCTGTAAACCAAACCCTTGACTTGTTCTATTTAAACTATCAAATCACTGAGAGGAAAGGATTTAGTATGAATCTCTACAGAAACAGCAGCAGCAACTAGAAGATGTCAAATAACAGATAGTGATCCAGATCAGACTACAGTTTACACTAGGGTTTCCAAAAACTGAAAAGTTATATGTATTTGTTTTTTAGAGATAAAGAAACAAAAAAGATTTCATTATTAATATTAAATATTTGATTCATTTACAGATCATCCTGGAGGAAACTTTTGGCTTTTCAGCAGTATTATTAACCGCAGATATTACATTATTCTGCACAAAAACACAGTTCATGTATTTTTTTCCCTATAATGTGTATCTGTGCCCTCATGTAGTTACGAGCTTCGTCACCTAATGCCTCTGTATAGAACTCTATCCATAGCGAGCAGACCTCCACAGAGTGGATATTTTCTTCAACCTCAGCAGTGTATTTATCTCCGCTCTTTCTTCCTCCTGCACAGAATCCGTGAACTCAACAAAATACGCAGCCAATTTATGGCCAATTTCCAGATCCTCACTTCCTTTGCTGACCCACATCAGGACAGTGCTTTGCTCCTTTGTGCTGTTGGTATTTTGTAACAGTGGTAGATGGAAATATAGACTATCTTCAGTGCCTGGAGAGAGGCATGACGTTAGGAGGAGCATTTTGATGTTTCATTATTTGAAATGGCTGAAAGATGCTGCGGACCATCAGTAAACCAGAGACGCCTGAAATCTCATAAAAAACAGGTTTCAGTTGCTGAGGAGATGAATCTTTTTTCTTTTAATAACAGGAAACTCTCTGTTGTTAGTGTCAATCTACTGACAGAAATGAACTGAGTTGGAGCAGAATAATTCTAGAACCAACGTATTCAATTTAATGAGCAGACAGGGTTCAGGTACAATTGATTTAAAATCACACAAGGACACTGTACATCTGTTTCTTTTTGTCCACAGAAAGGAGGTGATTAGGTAAGAAAGAAAAGATGGAGTTATATGATCCACCAACACATCCTAATATAACTCACAGTACAGGCTCATTGAAATCTGGAGGTTTTCACTTACTAACCAGCTCCTGAGTCTGATACTCTGACAGCTACAAGACGTGAGACTCACTGAAGCAGAGCCTCTACAGCACATCAGCTGGTTAAAGCTGCAGCCAGAAGAAGGAAGACAGGGACACAATGGAAATATTGCTCTCGGGATCGTTTACATTGCTATCATAAACATAATTCTTTGATCTTCTCCATTGTCTGTGGTACATACGTGCATTTGTTTACAAGCTGAAGGAAAAGAAACTGGCAAACTCAGAAGCCAAAGAACCATGTTGACTGAAAATGTTACAGGATCTTACACAAATAGGATGCATACTTTTATTTGTTCTTCAGAGATAAAGAAAACAAATTAAAGAGGAAGCGCAATGGAGACACGATACATACACAAAGGAATGGTATAATGTATATATCTATAAACACTCATATTTGTCCCACAAAAGATTGATTATAATGAAACATATCATTTCTAATTTAGTGCTTCAGTCTAGAGCTGTTAATACTCTGCTGTCCCCATCTGGTGTTAAAACCATCATGGTTTTACCTTCCTCTGCAGGAAGGCAGGATTCTGAACGTGCATGTTTTTTTCCTGCCTCAATAACCAATCAGCTCCAGAGGTTATTCATCCTGAAAAAGCCTCCAGATCATTTACCAGGTCAATATCTGACTTGCCTCTTTTTGCAAACGGCAAAAGCCGGTCTGATATACACTAAAATACAGTTTTATATATTTAATTTTCCTACACAGAGTAACCAATGCAATTCCAGGTGTTGCTGGAGTAACGTGGCAATGACACAGATTCAATACTCCACATTGTAAGTATGAGTACCTTAAAATGATTTTAAAGCCATTAGGTGTAGATATAAAATACTTAAATATCACAGCACTCTTCACCTCTGAGGAGCGCTGTGATAGAAATACATGTTGATCATTAACACATTCATTTTCAACAACACACACTCCACCATAGTCCAGCCAATGGAAAACCACCTTAATAGTAGCAGGGTCGAAGGTTTCCATCTAACGAGGTAATTGGTAAAAAACAAAAAAAACGTGTTATTCACTGTTACAAACCATCAGACACACACATGAGCTGCTGAGCTTTAGAAGATGGAGAAGACTGCAGCCAGATGGAGGAAGCAGAAGCAGCTGCTGAATCCCAGATGTGTTAGAGCTCTGAGTGACAGCTCTCATCCTCTCTGGATCAGGGACTCATCTCCCAGCAACAAGGCTCTTCATCTGACTGCCTCCGTTCTCCCACTGATCACATGACTGAAGTCAACTGATGATTACTGACCAGGACGACTGTACGATGATCGGAAGGAAGGATGGGAGTGTTCTGTTTCCAGGAGTTACCCGGGATCAGAGAACGGAGGCAGTCAGACGAGAAATCTTGTTTAAACTTCACTTTAAAATTCAGAACAGGCAGCAAGCTCAACGTGAGCTGAATGAAAAGAAGACGCGTGGGCGAGGGAAGCTCAGGGAAGAGAGTGAACAAAGTTTACAGTACTAAGTCACAGTGAGAGGAGATTTAAGCAGACAATTTATCACCATCTGCTTTTGGATGAAACTCCAGTGGTAAAAATTAATTTATAGATTTGGAACGAGAGTAGCTCGGAGAATGGGCGGAGGCTGGAAAGCATAATTTACAGATGTCTAATAACAAATGGAAGAAAAACAGAAGAGGTTTTGCCCACGTGAACCTAATTTCAACTAATTTCACTCATCAGTTTTCTCTCTTCCTGCATCCTGTCTCTCTCTTCACATCCTTCCCCCTCTCACACTGCCTCCCTCACTCCCTCTCCTCCTCCAAATCTGGCACCTCACACCATCCAGGCAGCCTGCCAGCATCAGAGCAGCGTTAAAGTGAATCCAATATGCTTGGTCACGGCCTACGCTGGTCCCAGGTATGGTGTGTTCCTGCGAGACAATTGATTCAACTCTCAGCTCCCTGGAATGGACCAAATCAGCTCTATTAGTCGAGTGAAAGGATCTGTGAGGTCAGACCGTGTCAATGAAAAGCAGACGAGATTCAGCCGAGGCTAAATAAGACTGACAGGCTCCAGGAAAATCTAGCAATTACTTGATTTTATTGTTTTGGTGAGTGGAGTATTTTTTTGTACTTATCCACATAACATTAGTGTTATCTACAGTGCTGTAAGAAGATTGAAATCGGTGAGTCCTCTACACTCTGACACTAGAGTTAACTGGGAGTTCCCTAAAAGTTTCTGTTTCTATTGGTTGATTTTATTGAGCTTGTTTGATGCCAGTTGACCAAACAAGTCTAGTATGTATAGACTCACCATCTTACCCATCCAATCCATTCTCTTAACCACTCATCCTTTGTGGGGCCGCAGCCAATCCCAGCTGACATTGGCCGAGAGACTGGGTAAACCCTGGACACGTCACCATCTTAACCATTAGAAGAAAATACTGATGCAGATGGCGTGACCAGCTGATGACTAGTACTTAACCAAAGCAGGGAAGTATGCCTGAGCCTTTTACGTTGATGGCAGATATGAGGTGGTCGACCAGAAGACTTCTGTTTCCCATAGTAGGTACGGTTTATGAGAAGGGTTTGCGTACCAGACTTTAGTATCAAGGCACGTGGCCATCCGTCCAAATCATAACACAGATTGTCTGGGCCTCATTTTGGTGCCTGAGCTGTGACCTGAACTCTGGCACCAGGAACATTAGCCTAGTGTTGGCTGTAATACAAACAGAGGGACTCCAATGCTTGGAGGTGCAGCAAATGTTTGAATGAATTTCCTTCTGAAGGGAGGAACTCGACAAACTCAATGAAGCCGTGTGGTGCAGGATGCATGTGAAATACAGTATGACTTTGGCCTCATTTTTCTTTCCAGACCCGTCTGAACCCGAGAAAAGCGTAACCGAGCCCCTGCCCGCACCCAACAGGCACTTAAACCTTCTGTCCAAACCTGACTTGGCCTGTCGCATCCCGAATCCCGACTTGGCCTGTCGCAACCCTAACCCCAACCCTCATTTAAAAGCAGACGGGTGCTTTGTGTTTGACTTTTTATGTGACCTCATGACAGCACATCAGACAGCAGCGTGGGCGTCCCAGTCGCTGGTAGTGAGGACACAATTTGTGACGAGGTTGGAGCTGGAGTTCTTTGCTGGAATAACACTGAAACTGTTGAGTGGTAAATTATAGTAGTTGGGTTAGGTTTTATTTGATATGTGATTTTGTTACATTTTTATTTATATATTAAGTTGATAATGTGTTTAATTTCACCTCCCAAGCCTGAATAAAAAGCTTTTCTTATCGTTGGCCTTTGTTTTTTGCTTTTATTCAGAATAATGTACCGGTTCTGACACCATATGGCTCGGTTACACTTTAAAAGTATTGATTTTGCAACGTTATTCCAGAAAACCCAAACGATACCCAATACTAGAAGTTGGTGAGGCCGAAACCTTCTCAACCAGTTTAAGCAAAAGCTGGAGAAGATGACGCATGACCCAGCTGATGATTTGCACTTGACCAACTCAGGTGGGGTGGTTTACCAGGAGCGTCCCCCCCCCCCCCCCCAAAAAAAAAATGTCAGCCCGTGCTAATGAGATGACAAAGCAGCCCGCTGCCAGACGAGCCTTCAGCCTCCACAGCTCTCCTCTCCACAGGATGACAGACAGCTGCTAAATGAGGCTCTTACCAAATGCAACAGATTATTGTCTGGCTGTCACTTGCCTGCTCTTCACATTTAAACAGTGCCTTAATGTAATCTGAACTGCTCAGTGGCACTCTTCATCAGTGTCTGTGTGCATGCACCATTCCCGCACTGCTCCACACACACACATACACACACACACGAAGCGCAACAGCCTGAACTCGGGGAGTCAATCATCAACCCGAGCCTGATCCACAGCAACTGCCAGGTAATCAGGTGATCAATACTCCCCCAAAACAAAATCACACAGACTTCCAGATGCATTATGCAACACATGCATCCTCATCTCTGCTCAGATCGCCCTGACATCTCTAATACATTGATGAAAGCAGTCAATCTTTCATTTGAAATCAGAAGAGAAAAGCTGGGGATCCACACGCTGTGAATCCAGAAGTAATGCATGGCTGTCCTTGTTTTAAATAGTTCAGCGCTGATCCGGGTGGAAGCTCGGTAGTCTCCTGACGAGGGTCTCTGTCTGTCCCCAGGTAAAACCTTGACCTCGCAGCTAAAGACCTCTCCTCCGGAAATAATGGCTCAAAGTGACGCGTCTCCGCAGCAGCAGCAGTCGAAGAGGACGCGCACCAGGTGCCAGAGAAACCAAACACTGGACTCCTGCATGAGGCGCATAGTTTGGCCTGGCCTGCCACCTAGTGGTCACACTGAAAGTTTGATGATTTTAACTCGAGGTGTTGTCTCAGTTGTGTTGAATAAATCCATGTTAATCACAGGTGAAATGGAGATATCTGTCAAGAGATAAATATCTATAGAGCAAATTTAAATCAACTAAGTTGACTGAAGTGCTTTACAAAATAAAAGGTGCAACAAGAATACAGCAATGTACCTCTAGTCAGGAGATGTGCTATATTGTTAACCTGTGACCAGGTTAACACTAAATAAAACACACATATATATAAGATTAAGATTAAGATCCATTTATTCATCCCAAACACATGCACAGACATGCAAAGGCACACTTTCCTGAACTGCAGATAAATCAACTGGACAAGTGTGTTGACGTGATTATTTAAGGTGACGATTGTATGCCGGTCATTTATATATGGTGATGAACATAATTCATTAAAAATATAAAGTTCATTATACAAACCAATGGCAGCTACGTACCATACGGACGTAGGATACGCGAGGCAGCTATGTTGTTAAAAGTAAGTCTTAGTCAGGTCTGTCCCTGGGCACTGAGAGTAACAGCTGGTTGGTTCTGCAGATGGGAGTCTGGAAGAGGTCTGCTAGGTGAGGCAGCACCTTTTGTTAATGTTTTGCATAGGCAAATCATACATTTTCAAGTAGCAAACAAAATCAAATATTTATGACTACAAAATGATTTGTAACCCATAAATAAATCAAACAGGCCCTTGTCGTTAAGAACTGTTTACCATTGTATGAGAAAGCCTTGGGGGGTTGTCGGGGACTCAAACAGCTTCATCTGCTTCATGTTGTTGATCTCCCTGCTCCACTGCAGCACAGAGGTATTGTGGTTACTCTATACCATCCATCCATCTATCTGGTATTCAATGTTGGTGCAGACCAAGGAACACCCAGAGGTCTGCCCAAGATAATTGTTCCCTTTCTTCTTTTTTAAATCGAATAAATATCCTTAACCAGAGAGAATGTGCCTCCTTAAATGTTGAAATGTTAATATGAGAATTAAAGATTTCATGACAATACACTGCCCCTGAGCTCATCTTTGATTCCCCTTCATGAAGAGTATATCCATCAAATTGGAGGCTAAATCATTAGACGGCAACATTAGTCTTGCTGGTTAGGTATGTGATTTAACATGTGGGCTGTCTGGGAGTTAAATTATTTGCTCTGCTCTGCTAAGAGCCTCCAGAATATCTGCAAATCTTTATTTAGACCGAGTAATTTCACAGGATTTTCAGTCATCTTCAGTCGCCAAGTCATTATGCATGCAGCTCTGCAGGTTTGAGCAAAACAGTGACACTCTACCAGTTACAAGAGATCTTTAGTGTAATTATCAGCTCGGACATTTCCAACATGTTACTGTTCTTCTGAAGCGCAAAGTGATTCAAGTTGTTTCTACAGGCTGCTGGATCAGAGTGGTCCTTAAAGTCATGAACACTAAAACTGTAGTGGTCTAGAAAATCACTGACTGATTGATATCTGTGCAAAAAGGTTTAGTGTTTCAGCTGCAGATATCAAACAGAAAGCAGAAATAAATGTTTCAGTGTGAGGAGGAAGAACAAACATGTTGTTCTTGAGTTCTTCTGAATTCTTCTCCTGCTGTGAGACACACTTGGTTGTATGTTCACTCCCATTGGATCTGAAGCTAATTCTCTTGCAGCCTGATGAAGCTGTCCTCACTTTGAGATAACGTTAAACCCAAAGGATATAAATGCAAGCCCAGGTGCTGTTGCTGTGCTGAGACATACGATGACGCAATTTCTCTCTGATTTCTGACAGATGAATATTATTTGCTTGTGTAGTTCTATATAAGATGCAAATTTAATTGATCTGCATGAACATTTTAAAATAAATTGAAAGAGAAAAATAAAAGAGATTAATGAAAAATTGAAAAATATTAAAATGAAAATAGATTAAAATGCAATAATGATGTTACGATGTAAATTAGCCTAGTCAGTGTCCTTTGAACAGGTTTTCAGCCATAAGTATTTTTGTTATCATGTATAGCCATCTTTGTATTGCAAAGTATTTATAAGTTTTGTATTTATTGGTTTGTGTCTTTTATCAGATTTATAATTATTTATCTTTTGTTAATTTGCACTTTGGTGTTTCGCAGGTTTTCCAGGACAATAATGTGTTGTAACATGTGACAGCATAAAGCACAACACACATTTGCAATGAACGTTTCCATGGTTTTATCTAAATCATAGTTATTAAAGTTATTTTCAGAAGATGAAATACTGAATGTTTCTATTTGTGTTGTTTTTTGCTCTGTTTAATGTCATTTGCGTATCAAATGGATTAAGCAACTTTTCATCTGACCAATTTTTACCAAAAAAATGACCAACTCTGCTGAGAAAAGCCATAGTTTTCTACACAGACTAAATGTTCATGCACTAGATCAGTGGTTCTCAACCTTTTTTCAGTGACGTACCCCCTTCGAAAAAAAAATTCTGCCGAGTACCCTCTAACCAGCCCAAAGCATTTTTGGTTGAAAGAAAGATGTAATGTGATTTATTAAGTCTTGTAACTAGACCCATTCAAATTTAAAACTCCATCAATGTCCATAACATTGCTCATTTGTAGTGGTCTCTCTTGAACTATTTCGAAATAAAAAGATATAAGAATAACTAAAGACTTTTATTATTATCTCAATATAAATAAAGATTTGTGCACCTCAAAATAATTATCAACTCTTTTGGGATCATAATAAAGATATGTTCTCAATCTGAACTCATGAACTTAATTATAGCTAAACACTTCTTCCCAAAAAATAAATCATTAACTTAGTTTTAAATAAAAGATTAGCTCAAAACATATTTTTTAAAATATTTATCATCTTAAAATATCTTCTTTAAGGATCGAAAAGAATACTGACAGGTAGCTTGTTTCCGTTTGCTTCGGGGAGGCTTTTCGCATCGTGTCTTGAGATGACCTGAATTCAGAAAGTTTCCTCTTAAAAAACTCAGGTGGCTTACCAACATCACTTTCATGTTTTGTCTGGAGATACCGCTGAAGATGTGGTGGCTTAATGCCACTGTTGGCTAATCTCTCCCCACAGAAAAAACTAAAAGTGTAAACAACCCAATCTATGTTATTGTTAATATTATTGAAGTGTCTTTCTGTTTTTTTTATTGTGAAATATTTGCTCGCTTTAAGGTCATACAATTTCATTTCCGCTTTTGTATTACATGCTTTTATTTTGAAAGGGTACCAGTAGAGACGCGGACTTCTTGTTATGAATCATTAACTTCACAACGGAAAACTTTTACGTTTTAGCGAGCCTCCGAAGAGGCACAAGCTCTCACGGTGTTGTTTAGGGAAGGCTCTCTGCTCTGGTTTCGCCTTCTTTGGTACTTGTCCCTCCGTGTTTCAGCAGCATTGCTGCTGCACTTCAACTCGACTCCATTGTTGAAGTTTTCAAGGCAGGTGATGACAGGTGATGACAGGCGGCGTGTGCCAAGTTGGGTCAAACTTTCGGTATGGGGGAGACTCTGTTTGTTTAGGATAATTAAAATTGAAAAGCCTACTGAATATAAAATTTAGTTCATGAACTTACACTTATATTTTATTGAACATTTGTTAAATAACAATTTTTCAAGGATTTTTGAATGGATGCTAATTTTAAATATATTAAAAAAAAATCTCAAGTACCCCCTGGAGTAGCTTCAAGTACCCCCAGGGGTACGCGTACCCCCATTTGAGAATCACTGCACTAGATAATTGCCTTGAGGCATTGTTTCATGTTGAAGTCAATAAAAGATCAGACGGATGATATTGTTTGATACATTATTCATGACACTACCACTATTCTCTTGTGTTTGTGTCTTTATGCATGTAAATTTGATCTTGAAGCTAAAACTACAGTCTCAAAGCTTTTAACAAAGGCCTTGTTCATGAAGGCATACATTTATGAATATACATTTATTGTGACCCCACATTAACCTCAAGAAATTGAAGAATGGAACTCATCATCTCCCTGTATAAAATTATTCTTTCAAACCAATCAACAAACAAGAAAAGTGTTTATGGCTTTAATCACACTGTGACTCTGGCAATCCATTCAGTTTCACAGATTCATACGAATCAAAACACTTTGAGTCATACGGTGTGAGTTGGTGAAATTGTTTAATTCTGTCAGGTCTACTCTTTTCATTACCCAGATATCCTCCTTCTCTGTGTGTTCGGCTCGGCTGAACTCTACTGAGATGTGTTTTTGCTGTTTATTCAGAGTGATGAAGTAGGTCTGTGAAGTCAGTGCCAAGGAGAACATTAAAATCCAGAGACGATGAACCGAGCTGAACTTCACTAATTGATTAATGTTGCTGCTCATTTAGCACCACAGTCCTTGGATAGTGAATACATAAATAACTACTGTGCCTCTGTGTGAACTGCACACACAGTTATGTGATACGTCTGTGGAAAGAAGAGACTTGATGCAGCCAGGAGTTCAGCACCATGGACAGAGACTGCTGTGCTGCCGAGGACGTTGTCAGACACCACTGGTGACACCAAAGTCGTCTTGACTGTCTCTCTGTCTGTCAAAGAGGTTTACAGGAGTGTAGCCAAATCTGAGCTTGTGGTCCGACCCATGGGTACGGCTGATGATTAAAGCGGAATAATAGATCAGAATGTCAACATGCTGATGAGTGTCACAGCCGGTGGGATCCCACTGCATGACAGTCTCGGAGTTTATCTATCAAGCTGATGGAGTATATTTGAATTCTAATAAATGAAGCCAGCAAAACATGACATCTCATTTAAAGTTAAATGTTCTGCTTTCTTGCATTCTCACTGCACCAGATTTGTCATGTTATCTGAACACTGGCCCCGATTCCCTGGTGGAATAAGAGAAACTAAAGAGTATCAGAAAATATCGGTTTGAGAGTTTCTCCACATCCTGATGATGACGATTAGCATGGGAGTTGTTTTCAACAGTTTGGTTGGTTGGTTGGTTGGTTGGTTGATAGATTTTTAACAAGATTACACAAAAACAACTGAACAGATTTCCTTGAAACTTGGTTGGAGTAAGTGCTTTGAAAAGAAACCATTGAATTTTGGTTAAAATACATAATTTTTCCCTCGCTGTCTTTATCATTGACAGGTAGGGCATTGCTTGATAACAATCTTGATGAAAAAAGAATTCTGGCATATTTATAGAACTAATATATATGTGAAATATGGTTTAGCTTGAGGTGACTGTCAGCCTTTGACTGATGCTCAGAGTAGCTGAGTGCCATATAGGGTGTGTATTTAACCTACTGAAGCAATATCAAAAGAGAGAGAATGTACAGGTAAAGAAATAAATGACAAAAGGCAGATATACTAGCATGAGGTCCGAAGAAAATCCCACAGGAGTTGGTAAATGTAGAATGCTGGTCTCTACTTCTTTTGTCTTCATTATAATAAATAGTTTTTGCTCATAGCCCATTAATACACAGCTTAACAAATCAGCTGTGTCTTTACATTACATTACATTTCATTTAGCTGACGCTTTCATCCAAAGCGACTTAAAATAAGTGGATTCAACCCAGAGGGTACAAACTCAGAACAAGAATCAAGAAAGTAAAAAAAATTCTAAAAAAAGCAAAACTACAAAATGCTGTAAGCAAGTGCCATTTAAGTGCAACTAAATTGTTGGATAGTTGGATAACTAATAGTTTGCGGGGGAAGATGTGTAAGCTTTCTGCTGTCCAGATGTCCATGGGGACATCTTATCAAATTCTTTCCGAGCTCTGATGGTTGGTAACTGTAACCATTTTGGCATATTTATTCCAGTCTGGCTTTCCACCACTTCCTTCACCCTTTTTCCAAGGACATCCGCCAGTATATTGTCCAGTCTGCTGAGCAAGTGATTGGCTGTCAACTATACCCTTCGAAAAAATAGCAGCACACTGACCCTGCTCGCTCATCCAGCCAGTTCATCCAAAAACCTCCCCCTGGGAAATGGAACTGCTGCATTAATATCACAGTAATGCCTGAACCATCTGCCTTCTTCCTTCACTTCTGCCTCGGTCTGTCTTTTGGGTTTCTCTGGGCACTCTGAATTCATCTAGGCTCACTATGGTTCTAGAAAACTCCAATAATGTAACTTTATTGACTGGCCCACATGCCACCTGCCAGTATAGCTGCTCTGCATTTGTTTATTAATGTTTTCAGTGCATGGAGAGACACCTTGGCACATGCTGGACTTGTCCGAGTTGTGGAGCCCAGCTTCCTTCATCCCTGTGAGACTTTTTCTTTCATATAAATGCTAAATACCAAACATAGATACATCGTCAATATGCAAATATTTAGTGGATGTGCTCGGTTACATGCGGCAAACTTTAGCCCTCCTGTCCGTCCAGGGAGAGGGATCAGTCCCATCATGCTCTCTCTGAGGTTTCTACGTTTTGGTTTTCCCTGCTAAAAGGTATTTTTTCATGTAGTTTTTCCTCAGTCTTGTTGAGGGTTAAGCACAGAAGTGATATGTGAATATGGATTGCTAGATTGATTGATATTTCTGAAAGGACCAACCCACAAGCCTGGAAGGAGGTGAATGAAAGAATCAGAGCAGCCCTCCTGCCAGATGAGAGAAGCTGGAGGGAAATCAAGTTAGATCGGGACAGCTGATGGAGCCTTAGAGGGGAGAGAATTGTTACTGAGCTAAAAGAAAAGAGAGCTGACAATGGCAATCAGGAAAAGGGACAAGCTGATCACCAGTTTCAGGAACAAAATAATGGCCTAAAGAAAAGACCATCTGCAAACCTTGGTCCAAGGCAAAGACTGACAAATACAATCAAACAAGGAGTGAGCGATAGAGAGAGTGGAAAAGAAAACGTTAAGACTGCAAAGCACCACAGATCGCACAGACTGCCTCAGGAAAGAGTTGTGTGAGCAGGAGGAGAGAGAAAATATTTTTGATTGATATGGCTGAGTAAACAAAGGCAGATATGAGACTCCAAATTGTATAAATTATTCCATATCAGTTCTATGCACTGGCATAAATAAGAATGTTGCTCTAGTAAAATTATCCTGTCTCTCTGTCGTCCGCCACATATTCACTCCATCCATTATTATATGTACCAGACTGACAAAACTTTCCACGAGCTAACAGCTGTCTTTGCATATCCGATAAAACCTGTCTTGATCCACCACACCGGGCAAATAAATTCTTGCCGCGGGTATAATGATAAGGTGACGAGGGTTGGAGACAGAGGAGGCAGGAAAATCAGGGATTAAATTAAAAATTACACAGAGGGGAAAGCTGAGCGGTCCTTGCCAGCAGCTAGGAGAGTGATTATGTTGACATGTGGCAAGGCCTTGACACCAGCTTTAAATTTGAATCCATCACCTCTTTAAAATATCCTCTCTTGCTTTCAATGTTATCATACTTTCCTGCTTCTATTCAGTGTAACTGGAAGTTTCTTGCATGGAGGCAACATGCAGAGAAAGAAGATTGGGGCTCTGTCCCTTCCAGGTATAAGGGTCAAGATGGAGCAAGTGATGATCCTCAGCACGACTTCAATGTCTTCCTGAATGTATTTCATTAAAAAAAAAACTTTTACATTATATAGAATGTACTGGTCATATTCAGATAGGGGAGAGTGGGGTAATGTGAGACATCAGGTAATGTGAGACAGCCCCTGTATCTAGGCAATGGAACACATTTGTGGTCATTTGACCATTATGTTTTCAAGCCCCTCCAATTCCCCCCTTGCCATGAAGGAGAAGTTGGTGCTGGTGATGTGGAAAGTATGTTTTTTCACAAAAATTAGTTTTTTGCATGTAAAAGAAATGTTTCTTGCTTTGAACTTAATCAACTGTTTTGTCAAAACAAATTGATTCAAGTAGAAAAACTTATGTCAATCATGTTGATGAACTTCAAACATATAAAACCATGTGATTGATGCTAGCTGAAGATTAACCTGAATTGCTAAGCGATGTTGTTTTTTCTAAAATGTTGGCTGTGGGGTAAAGTGAGACAAATGCTGTGGGGTAAAGTTAAGTTTAGTCTTAAACATATCTCTGTTTAATATTACATTACATATATTTTATTTTTAATGTCATAAACATTGTAGAAAAGCCATCATGCCAAGAAACTCTTCACCAGGAAGACAACCTGGGGCCAAACACCCCTCACAGTTTTGGAGATTGTAGCCGCTGAGGTCATGCAAGGAAAGAAGTCCTTAAGAAAAGCTGGAAGGGATAGAAATATTAATAAGACAACCCTCAAAAGATTCATAAAGAGAAAAGGAAAGTAAAATCAGTAGCCTGGGGTGCAGTAGCTGAGGCAAAGAGAATATTCACAGATCAGATGGAGGAGGAGCTTGCCAAACACTTGAAACAACTAGCTGACCAGTTCCATGGCCTTGCTCCAGCTGTGAACTGGCATTTGAATACGCAGAGAAAAACAGTATCCCTGTCCCTGCCAATTGGAAAAAGAAACAATGTGCAGGTAAGCTAGGGTGTGCAAGCGATCACATGAATCAAAATAATCATAAATGTGCTTAATTGATCAGTCCCCATGATTCTGTTACTAGACCGAAATTAGTTTTGGAATGTGTGGTTGTCAATCTAGCTGTCCGGATTTTAACTATTACAACATTTGTTGTTATGGTAGGATCGTACCAAAAGTGTGTAGTACAGTAAAGTCACTCTGACTCTAAATCTCTCTCCTCGTTAGTATTTTATGAGAACATTGCATGAATTAAGCCTCAATAAGTTCACATGAAGTTCATTCATAAATCTGAGTGTTAAATGTATTCAAGTATACCAGCTTCTCTCACGGGTGGAGCATTTTGCCGAACATCATCTGAAAGAATTAGGGTTTTTGAATTGTGTGTGTCTGTGTGTGTGTGTGTGTGTGTGTGTGTGTATACCTACCACATCATCTGCTTTCATTTTTCAAAGTATCATATATTGTTTCTATTGTTTCAGAGTGCTGGGACAGTTTTAAATGTGCTGCTTCCCACTGTTTGTCTCCACACCAACAGATATACCAATACGAATTAAAACATATATTATCCTAATTATCTAAGGACACTTTGCACAGTAAGAATAAGACCATATATAATCAAGTAGGCGAACCCTGGAAAGGGTAAAGAGTTGTTTGCATGTGTCGTCAAGGATACATTATGGTATGGTGACACGATATCTGACTGTCGACCAGTGCAGTTAACGTCATTATAAATTGTTTTCCACTGTGATCTTTATCTTTGACCACTGAAAACTGATCAATTCATCTTAGAGTCCAAGTGACAACTGATCAAAGGTTGAAGAAACCTCAAGGCTTTATCGAGATATAACATTCAAGAGGTCAAAGACATCTTTTTGAGGTTACCATAAACTTTGACAACCAAAATATGATACATTTATCCTTGTGTCCAAATGAACAAATCTGCACAATTTGAAAGAATTTCCATGTGTTCCTTAGATATCCCGTTCACAAGGCAAACTGCTTTCTAAGGTCATCTGACCTTGACCTGTTGACTTTTGATTTGCAAAATTTGCAAAATCAGTTCACATTTGACTCTGAGTGAATGTTTGTTCCAAATTCAAGGAAAGTCCCTGATGTCGATTTTACATATTTAAGAAAAACAAAAACACTGAGACCTCGCCACTGTTATCTCGAACATTGACCTTTGGCTACCAATATCAAATCAGTTCATCTTTCAGCCTGACTTGTGTTAAATTTGAAGAAATTCCAAAAGGTGTGCTGGAGATTTCGTGAGTGGGACAGACCGAAAAAAAGACAAAATATAGAATAAACAACATTTTCATGGCTCTCACGATTAACAACTAAAAGCAATAGTCAAATCACTTTGATGTTTAATATGTGTGTCAGCTTGTGTGTGCACGGTAGGTGCTTCAAAGGGGGATAAACAGTGATGAAATCGCTCCAGCATTACACTGCAGCACAGATACAATTGGTGGGTTCATTAAACGATTTGGAGAAAAAGAAGGTAAATAAACACAAAAAAAGATGAGTTAAAAGAGCAAAGAGACCCAACAAGGAGGCGGGACCACAAAAGAAGACATTAAAATAAAATGAGAGGACAGGGCAGGCGTCTCCTGGAGCATTAGTGTGCATCTACATGTGCGCACAGGCAACGCTGCTGCTGGTCCAATCAGGAGGCTGTGACACTCAACAAATGATCAGCAATGTGTCAGGAAAATGAAGACTGCTGGATAGTTAACATTAATGTATCCAACACAGGTATAAAAATTAAAATCGATTTTACTCTTATTATGTTTTATTCAACACTTTTGTTGAAATTCATGGATGCACAAAATGCCCACTGGGCTTTCTGCCTCTCCCTGCATTGTATATACTTTGTCATGCAGTCAATTTCTGGACATTTTTAAGTTGGGCAAATAAATACAATCAAATAAAATGCAAATATCTGCTTATCCTGGTTTCATATCATATCGACCTGCAGAACAATTCATATAAATATGTGTTGTTTGTCCAGTTTTTTGTTCAAACATAAAGAATTAAGTCAAAATTCCCTCTTTGTTCTGGATTACATCAAATTAGGTGATGTGCTTTAAATAACGCCAAAGGCGTTTTCATTGGATGAGATGTTGCCTTACTGAAGATTTGGGTGATACAGAATACATAATGTGTATATATGTATATATATATATATGATACTGTTAGATAGCTTGATTTAGATTATTTCAAGTGGTAAATAAATATGCGTGTTTGAAGCTATATCACCTAAACATCTAAAGCAACCTTTATGTCTTGGCCTGTTGCCCCGGAAACTATATTTGAATCCTTTATACTTCTTCATGAACCTCCTACTGTTTTCCTTTTGGCTCTTTTCTCTTGTTGCACAAAATGAAACACGACAGACAGTCAATTTTAATGTAGTTCTGTCAGACAACTCTAATGATCATGTAATATCTTTATTACAACAGATTTAGTGTTTGGCGTCTAGGCTCCAACTTAATCACTCCCCCATATGATTACACAGGAATGATGGGAGTGATGAGCAAATACTTGTAACCCCCCGTTGGAGCCTACAGGTGGATGCTGGGGTGGTGGAGGGACTGAAGCAACATGTAGCAATACTGCAGCAGCAGTGCGAGCAAGATGGGTTGATGGGAAATATCTCTCTGGTTAAATAGACCACCTGCTAAGGTGGGTGTGTATTATAGATGGTTGTGGAGATTGAGGTATGTCACATGATTTATGTCACATGATTGGCGCAGCGCAGCTCGAGTTGCCTGCCAGAACTAGCTCGCAGGCATCGCCATATTTAACAATATAACTATAATATAACTACTTATGCTCCTAGAAGCTGAAGGAAAAACAAAGGCCTTTTTATTTACAAAAGCAGGTGCTGTATTGTATTTACTTGAAAATCTCTTCCTGAGGGAACTAATCTTAACTTTATCTTGATTTAAAGTTTTAATTGTTTTTTCTGAGCAATTTAATCTCTGAACCCGACAATCAAAGCACTAAATCTGATTTCCTCAACTTATTCTCTCTCTTCTTTCTTTCTCCCCCCCTCAATTCTCCACAGATGTTCTTCCAGATGAAATGCTCTGACCTCCCTCTTGGGGGGGTTAACGACATCTATAGAAGTCCTGCACTTCCATCAGACCAGAGAACAACACAGTTGTCAAACAGCTGCTGCTTCCTTTCCTCCCTTGGTTGTCATCTGTGGCAAAAATGGGAAAGAAATGTTCACCGCAGTCAATTGCTTTTTATATGTATTCAATTGTATTGGATTCATGGAAGGCCTGCATATCATAGCCAAAAGTACAAGGACGCTTCTATGGTTCATTAAGAAAGTATTTTACAGCACTGTGCAAACACTTTGTCTCATCCATCACACAGAACTATCAGGGAGGCGTCTGATACATCCCAAAAGGATTCTGCATCACAACGAGCCCAAGCATATGGCCAGAGTCATAAAGAACTATTTTCAGTGACAAGACAAATTTAAACTCCTACAACACATAGTTTGGTCCCTGGCTGTGGCTGAAGAGTCAAAAGAATCTCCTTTCCCAACCACTATTCCTTCACACAGATGGAAAGCGTCACAGGGTCAAGGAAAGATGTGAAGAAGAGGCATATCTGTATTTAGTATATTCACCTTTAGTAGATTGTTTTTATACTTTTATTATCTTCATAGTAAATGTTTTTCTTCAACAACTGTTGTCTTCATTAATGTTGCATGAGTGTGAATTTTGCCAACCTCTACACTATTGATAACTACTACTAACTCCATATCCTTCAACTTTTCTAACTATATATGTGGTAATTTTGGTTTTTGGTTATTAATTTAATTATTGATCAGAGTTCAAAATTTGTCGTTAGGTCTTTCATGAGTCTTAATCAAGAAATTGGCTAACGTTTTCCTTCAATTGAAGGTTGGGGCCCCGAGGTAAATTTAATCATTTCAAATTATTATTTAATAATCATATTTTTGATATGAATATTCCATTATTGGGGGGGGGTAACCAAATTTATTGAATGCCCACAGGCACATCAGTTCATGTTGTCATGCTTAAAGTGTCATATGCACAACAATCTATATTTCTCTTTTCTTGCTGTTTTGGTTTATGTCTTCAAAGCCTTTGATCCTAATGATCTCTAATCTATGCCAAATGATTTAGGCATATGTGTAGATATACATCATGTACTTTCACTAACTGTCAGAAGATGAGAAAATCCATCTCATTCTCTTTGGAGAGAAATATAACAGCAGATAAAGGATCTGAACCTGGTTGACAGGTGCTGCAGCTGGAGGAAAAACACCTGCGAGGTCGGACTCCAGCTCGGTGATAAGTTCACTTGACGTGATGATGTTCTGCAGCGCTGCGTAGAGCCACATTACATGGAATACACCTAAAAGTAGGGTGGATCGACGACTTACAGGTATAAACAGCCATTCATACCTTGACTCAACTTAAAATAAGAATTTAAACATAAAATGCCTCCATACTGCTTCTGTGGTGTCATCCAAGTGTCCGTAAGCCCCGAAATTCAAATGTGACTCTATGCTGCATCATTTACACCATGTTTTTAGCCTTACGTTTAAACAATCGGTCACCTTACTTTATTTGTATTTATTTGGCTGCAACACTGTTTACCTCTGAAACTCGTGGGTAAATAATGAGTGAATTGGGGTTTTTGGGTGAACTATCCGTTTAAGGTTAAAGAGTTTGAACTTAGACTTCTACTTTCGTCGTTTCAACCATATTAGATATCATTCTTTTTCTCTCTACTTTTCATTACAGCCTATATAATATGTAACAGTATGCACATCAGAAAATCTGATCATTCTTGGTGAGGAAATGATTAAAACTGACAGGGAGAAATCACAAGCCTCCCCTCCTTGCACTGCATTGCTCCTCTCAGATCTGAACATGATTGCTCTCCACTTGTTTGCTTGTTTTGCTGGTTTAAAGAGAGGAAGAGGTGCACAACTTCATCTGCCCTAAGCAATAAACCGAGGCCCGGCACAGGAAGAATGGGATAGAGGCAGAATCAAGGCCATTATAAGATTGCTGCTCTACAGCCAACACAAGGGAGGAGAGAACATTTTGGAGTAATGGATGTCCGAAGTGATTTCTCAGAAACAGCATTGTGCATTCAGCTTGGAAACCACGGGGGCCCAATCGGCTCTATTCAGCTCTGTAGTTGGCCACCTGTCTGCTCTGCTGGGAAATGGCTTTCTACTTTTTTTCCTTTCTCTCTCTCTGTCTCATTTGTTTTTCATTTCATCGATCTATGTATTCACTTTAGCTTCAGTTAGTGAATCACAGATCATTGAACGATAAACCATCACAAAGATTAATGTGCACTTGCACATACCATTCTCCCCCTTCCCCGGAATCCCTTTGCTTTATCACCCGCAGATCCAGGGCCTCTGTGGCCGCACCATGGATTACGGTTTGTGGATCGCGCACCGGGGGTCGCGGTGTTGGATCCAGTGTGGCGGATTCTGAGTCATGTGGGCTGATCGTGGTGCTGGTGGCGGACCCTGTGTCGCGTTGGCATTGGGCACTGGCGGTGGACCAGGACCGCAGTGGTGGCTTGTGATGGGTCCTCCTGGTGGGCGGCGGTGGACGGTGACTGAGGACTGAAGTGGCGTCTGGTCTGGATGGTGGATCGTGGTCTAGATGGTTGCTGAGCATGGACTGTGCTTCATCAATGCTGCTAGAGACTTTGATTATTGATGATGTTCTCCTGCACGTGGCATCTATTGCACTTCTGTCCGTCCTGGGAGAGGGATCCCTCACATGTGGCTCTCTCTGAGGTTTCTACATATTTTTACCCTGTTAAAAGGGTTTTTTGTAGTTTTTCCTTACTCTTGCTGAGGGTTAAGGACAGAGGATGTCACACCCTGTTAAAGCCCTATGAGATGAATTGTAATTTGTGAATATGGGCTATACAAATCAAATTTGATTGATTGATTGATTGACTTGCACATACCATTCTTACTTCATCTTGTTCCTGCTTCACATGCACAGCAGACAAACGTTAATTCCTGTTCATTATGTCTAGGTTGGGCTTGAATCAAATGAAACAATGAAATCATTTGGACTGATTTTAAAAGCCATAACGCAGTTGTTCTTTTTATCTTTGGTGCTAGAATTAGTGGTGATTTGATGTGTTTTACCATTTAATTGTGGAGGTTTATGCAAGTTGGATCAAAATACAGACGATTATTTTAACAATAGAAAGAGCAGGCAAGTGACAATGATGGGTGTGGACACTGTTGGGCAAAAAACACATGTTGGACGAAGAAACACTGGGAAAACCAGACTGTCTATAAAGATGGATGACGTGCCACCACTTCCTCCCACGTCCAAAAACTATCCTGGATATCAACGTTGCCAACTAGTACATTTAGAGCAAGAGTGGCAAGGTTCTCTGGCTCAACTCTCAGTGTCACTATTAATAGGTTTGTGTTGAAATGAAACATATTTTTGTTCTATTCTTTAAAACTTAGAAACTATTGGAGAAAAAATGACTTTGACTTTTTAGTTTGGTCCATGTCCAAGCAATCAAATCATCAGGTTCTTTGTGGTAAAAAGGTTCAGTGTTCTGGCAGTCAGTCCTATCAGCATTAGGTCTACAATAATCAGCAGGCGAAGGCAAAAACCACAGGGTGGAGGGGGGATAAACAGGTCTCACACAGATAAACTGAGAATAAACCAGAGCTGCTGAAATGCTGAACATATGGAATCAAGGCAAAGAAAAAGAGAAAGAGACCAAAGCAGCTTTTAGAAAATAACTGAACATCTGGACTTTCTGCAGAGTTTCTCCTGCCAGCGCCCTGGTAAGACGTCAGCAGAGAGTCCAAAGGAGCAGATGTGAGAACAGGAGATTCACTGTGGGCGAGTTGGGAGCTTGATGACACCTTAGACATGACAGAAGCAATGGAGGATAGGTCAGGGTGAAAGACCCTCTGTATGTTGGCCCTGTGATAGGCTTGTGACCTAACCTATCACAGCAAACATTCACACACACATTTACACCGACAGCCAATTTAAAGTCTCCAATTAACCGAAACCCAATTGAATTAGGATTCAATTGTGAAGCAACAGGGCTAACCACTGGTATACCGTGCCACCCACTTTACATATCAAACTATCTAAATTAATGAGCTAGACAGAGATAAAAACACAGAGAGCGTTCGACTCATAAAGGAAAATAGTCTCATAAAGTCTGAAGCTCTCTGTACTGTAACTGATGATTCACAGATGTTTTACAGCCACCATTAAGCACACAGTATCGTCCTGACAGTTCAGTGAAGTTCAAGGCTTTCTGCTGCAGTCAGCCGTGAAAGGAGGCAAACGCTGTTTTCTAGACGGTCACGTGTAAAGAAATGTACAGAGCAAAATACAAAATAGTTGCACCAATACTGAGGTAGCACAAGAAGCCACAAAATATTCGGTTGTCAATCTGCAATAATGCTCAGATTAAGAGCTGAGGAGAAGTAGAGGATGATAATGGAATGACAAATGAAACTCAGTTGTGGTGCAAGAGAGAAAAGGAGACCTATTAGAAGAAAGATCCATTTGATTAATCTAATACTGTAATCAATGCTCTGCTTAGGAGGTCCAGCACATAATATTCATGCTTCAACAGAGACTGCTGGTCTCAATAATGAGAACAATCCTCAGAGCCCTGACCGGCTGCTTCTTTTTATTGCTCCCTTATCAGAGGTCACTCCTGTTGATTCCTAAAGCTGTAATGGGTCAGAGTTGAAGAACAAATGAATACTGATGCAGATTGACTTTAGAAATGAAACCATGAGGATTAAATGCATCAATTAAGATCGCATTAAGACAAGTGTTCTGTCTGCAGCCTTTTCCCTCCTATTCTACTGACTTAAATAAGTGCATTAACGGCCCCTTTGACTTTTATAATGACAATTGCTGACCGCACTCAACGCTTGAAATGGGATGTGTGATTGTATTGAAGAACTTACTGCTGTTCCAGGCTGCATGACTGTGTAAATACTGCTCCCCAGTGGTGGATTTGAGAACTGCAGTTTCTGAGTAGGCCCAGTCCCAATGCTTACAGGAAGTTGCTGAGCTGGCTGAAATGATAATTGCTGTATTAATCAGCCAACGTGAGCAGTCATATATACACACACATGCGACCCTATGACCCCGGAATGCAAGAGAAAATAATAAGGAGCTGTATCCAGTAGTGCTGCCGGTAATGAGCCAAACAACTTTATATTTATGCACACTAACACACCCTCAGTCATTTGCTGTGAAATAAATCAACTACACTGTGTAAGTTCAGAGCAACACACAGTGTGATAATAACTACTTCAAATGACAGACACCATTTTTGAGAAAAATGATTTGGCATGTACTTCGAACTTTTGTTTGGTTCATGTCCCATTTGCCAAAATGGAGAAGGCTGAGTTTATGAAATATACTGCAGCCAGCCACAAGGTGTCAATCTAGACACTCTCATCTGTCTGTGCAGTCTATGGGGAAAACATAAGACAAAACACGAGCCGAAGGCTCTCAGGCACGACAGGAACTACCACAAAGGGCAAAAGGACTCCAGGGCAGGATCAGACGCCAAATACAGTCAATAAAGGTAATACAGTTTGATACACTGGCATTCAGTGCAATCAGCATCGCTGTCAGACTAAACTGTTCATACACAGAGAAACTAAGAATAAACTAGCAGGGCTGCATCCTCGGAGGATGTCATCCAAACCGAAATGAGATGGTCTGCTCAACAAACATATCTGTATTCAGCTCCTCACCCCGCCCTGGTTGCTGTTGCCTAGCAACAGAGGTAAAGTTTTAATACCCCGTGTTTAAAAAAATTACCACTTCGAAATCAATTCGTCAATGAATGCTGGGGTAGGTTGGGCTGAGAAAGGATCCATCCGTTGGAAGTTTTGTTTCTCAGGGACGGAGAACACATTTGTAATGAATTTAGACCGAGCTAAAGATAAACACAGACTTAAATACTCAGAGGGAGGGAGACACAGGTGTGGCACTTTGGAGCAGGTGCAGGTAAGAAGGAGACACAGGAGGAAGTGAAGACATCTGAAACGAGATGAGACAAGAGTAAAAGCAGGAAACAAATATGTGGGAGAACAAAAGAGAACAAAAAGAGCAACCTAACTGAAACAGGAACCTGGTCCCAATGTCTCATAGACTTTGAGGCATGTTCTCGGTATAGGTCTGTGAGGGCTTATGGCTCTGCACACGGACCAGGCCACATTAAAAACTGTATAACATGTTTATGGTAAAACTGAACTGAATAGAACTAGAAGTTTTCAAATCAAGAATCATGAAATATTCTCAGGGAAATCAACTAAATATGTGTCACAAAATGTTTAAGAAAGTGGAAAAGTACAATTCCTAGGTCTGCTCTCCAGATCCAGATCCACACCAAAAGCAATGGGCTCTTCCCCGACCCGCATTCTACATACTTCCACCATATTCCGGGTTATCGTGTGAAGTTTCTGCCAAATCCTACAAATCAACAGACACACAAACAAACTGCGATGAAAACTTAACCTCCCGTGTGAAGGTAAAAATCTGAAAAAAAAAAAATTTCCACTTTAAACTGAAATAACATCATGTTCATGTATCATGGCCCACATCAGATTCTGTACTTTAATTTTCAGGACATTTCCTTTGTGCAGTATTACACAGTTTGCCTGGGGAATAGAAACCACAAGTCCATGAAGTAACTAGCACACTTGCATATTTGTGTGTTATTATTCTGCACAGCCCCTTTTCTTTAAAGCTGCCTTTACAGCCTACAGCAGCATCACAGGCACAATAGATGAGTTTCATAGAGAGCTCACTGAACAGAGCCTGAAGTTGGTTATTCATATCATATCTGCACAGCGGGACCCAGCAGCTCCGTCTGGGCACAGCACACATTGAGCAATTCACAAGCAGTTCCTTTTAAATGGAGCTCAATTAACGTATGTTGTATTGAGTTTGTGCACGCAAACACAAGTATACGCACGCACAGGTACAGACACGCACACGAACAAACCTTGACCATGGAATTTATAGAGATGGACGATATGACTGCTCGTCAAAGCATATCAAATGCCACCTGGTGGCTGACTGCAGCACTGGTCAAAAAACCCTGACTGTGATTGACAGGAACATCAAAGTACTAGGGCTTAAAAATGTATGCGTTAACTCTGGATGTTTAATTTTGGAAATCAACGCACACATTTTTTAACGCCTGCACATAATGACCACCTTCATGTACCCGCCCACACTCACCCGCTCAGAGCGAAACACACAGTGAGATCAGAGGTCGTTCAGGTGAAGCAGCCGCTCAGTGACTTTGTAGAAGAACAGTGAAACACAGAGTTTCTCTGGTTTCAGCTGCTCAGTGATCATCTGCTCAGTGATCAGAGCAGAAGCTGCATCTGGTTTGTACCGAGCTGGAGTTTATGCGTCCTCCTCCTCTCTGCTCTCACTGGAACTAATGAATACTCGTAATGAATAACTAGTTACCAGGACCGGATCAGTACATGAAGTCACTTAGTGTTTGTTTGATTCACTCCAGAGTTTATGAGACTGCATTTAAGCATCTTGAAAAAGGACTCGTCAACATGTTGTGTCAGTACAACACGAGACGTGACGCTCACAGTCAGGACTCAGTGTTAAAATGAGTCGAGCGACCCTACACCATTGATTCAGAACCAAACACATGACTGTACGTTTGTCACCGAAATCATACAAATATGCATGAACTGAACTTGGAACTCATACTTTTTAAGTGTGAACTGGCTTAACTCTGCTTCACCAGATGGGCTAAGATTCAGATTTCACATTCACATTTAATTGTTGTCTGATTTAAAAAAGAAATGAAAAAAGTTTTATTCGACCATCCTACATGTTCTAAAAAAAAAGAATAAAAGAGCAAAGGCTAAGATGCCCCAATTGCTTAGGATGAAGGTTTCTTTGAGTTTTCTTTCTTCTTCTAATAACATACTATGTTTGCTCAGCGGCATAGCAAAGAGGAAGACACATTCAATTGTGGTGTTGTATTGTTATCTTTGATTTTATTAATTTGTTCAATCTTAATGTCTATCATTTGGGCTTGTCATCAATAAAAAAAACAATGATAAATGTATATCTCCGCCTTCTGTCATTTATCTTTCTGTTCCTGCAACAATAATCAGAAACAATTGGGATTTTTGGGGCATTTAGAAATGGTGATTAAACGTAATTAATCACAGCTAACCTGTGATTAATCTGATTAAAAATTTGTATCGTTTGACAGCTCTACAAAGTACACATCAAATACATTTATCTCAAAGATGGTTTGTGTGAATTCAGGTTGTTCCTATCACACTGATGTTCAAGTTTTTCCTATGTTGCTCCTTGTTTCTGGGAACTTTGGCTTTGATCAGCATATTACGGTGGCCCTGAGAGCTCAACGAACAGCAACTTATGAAAACACATGTAAGTTGACCTGTTGTGTTGTGAAATTCATCAATTTCACAACACAACACATTACAGTCACGTTAATATTTTGATTCATCATCGTATCAGGTCATCATGAAATACCAGGAGTGGGCGAGTGTGTGTGTGTAGCGGGCGGACCGGCCCCGGCACCCGGCTCTCCGACCCCGCCCACTGGTTGTGGTTTCTTCTCTATTTGCTGCGCGTTTGTCTATTTGCTGCGCGTTTCTGTAATGTGTTGTGTTGTGTTGTGAAATTGATGAGGTGTTTTCTTACTTTGCTTGTGTTTTGACAACTTGCATGTGTTTTCTTAAGTTGCTGCTCGTTGAGCTCTCAGGGCCACCGTAGTAATTTGATGCAATTGAAGCAGAGTGAAACATCAGGATCAACGGCTGAGACTGGCTCATGATTGGTCAAGCGTGTTGGATGGCTCCGTTTGTATCGGGTATATTTTGGCTTCATTTCTGGATAATGGGACGAAGTGGTGACGCATCGTCCATCTTTATACAGTCTATGGTCTTGACCTTTACATTTAATTTATGTTGTGAGGGTGTTGGTGTTTGTTCCCATAAAGAAGATAAGTCCCCATATCACGAGTAGTACACAAAACACACACACACACACACACACACACACAGACACACACACACACACACACACAAATAAATAAATACGCTGGATGCCAACTAGAATTTATTAACAATATTTATTCACTACAAGTTCCAGTGTTATTGTTCCTATTTCTTTTCAAACCAACAGTAAGAACAAGATGTGTTTATATACATATTTACATATTGTTATTTATTTTTTACTATTGGCAATATACCACAGGTCATTGTGTATCTATATATACAACCCATATACCACCTTGTGTACCACATTCCACCTATGGCCGGGGTAGAAGATGAGATGTTAAATGAATCTGGCTTTAAAACCTCAGTAGATTTCCTCAGTAGAGGTCTACTGTGTTTATGAATCAATATGTGTGTGTGAGTGTATGATTTGCAGACAGCTTTGATGGAAAAAAAGTGAAAGTTAAAATATAGATATAAACATATCTGTAAGAGTGTGGGTTTGCTGCTACGGTCCGACCTGGGTCATGAAGATGCATGTTTGAAGTTGATCTTAACTGTTACATATTGATGTAACTAATGTTATAGTGAATAAATAATGCAGATTTATAGGCCTTCACATCTGACAACAATCTGTTCTTGAAGACCAGATGTGACTGGTTCTCAGTTCAATATTTTTGCCTCCATTGATGTGGAAATAAAAATTCAACCGCTTTTTAATTTAGCCTTGGCTGGTGTTTATTGCGATCCAAATATTTGTTGGGTTTGATAATGTTTGTAGCATCTAGAAGTGTAAGTTCATCTCACTCTAATTTAAAAGTTGGATTTTTCTTTATTTCAAATTCAATTAAGTTAACACATGATTGTATGATACACCAACTAGGAAATTGCTTAAATGGCATGAATGTCTTTCCTACTCAAAAACTAGCGTGTGGATGAAATAATAGCAATAATGAAGAACATTTTCACTATTCATAAGTCATCAATCACATTGTATTTGTTAATGTTGGACCATTTAAATGCCAAAAAAACTATAGCGGATTTACATTTGTATTACTCTCTTTCTAATCATAATAACACTTTTACAGCTCATAGTAGTTTTTTTCCAGTTGGGAAATTTGGTTAAAAGATAATAACAGGAGGTCAGAAACACAATGACACTTTCTACCAGGTACAGCATTGATATCTATTATCAATAGTTAAACATCTGATCATCAGTGTTAAACCGTAATGTATTATTCATCCCAGAACTGGTAATGAAGTGGCAGAACTCATTAGAAAAATGAAAAAGAAAATCCCTTCAATGAAACCAACAACACTTCTCTGACAAACCCCAAAAGAACCGTTCAAATTAAGACACATGATTTGTAAAATATGTATCAGTCAGACATGTGTTTCCTTTGATTCACAATCTAGCCTACGGTTGTAGTTACATTGTAGTTACATATGTACAGTATAAAACAGTAGATGTTAGCCTCTAACAAAGGGGGGGGGGGGGGGGGGGACCTTTTACATCAGCCCTGATGTGACATGAACCAGATAGGGACGACAACAGCGGGGACGAACGCAGCGAGGACGACGACAACAAAATCCATCCGCAGGTTCATTGTTTAAACCAGGGGACAGTAGCGTTCAGTGTTGTGTAAGCATTATTTTAATAAGACTTATTGCTTGAAACTCATAAGACAGCAGTTTTATATAAAATTACTCTGAAAAGTGCAAAAATGGAAATGTTTGCATTCACTGAAGTAAAGTAAAGCATGTGATGTATTGCACCCAATAAACCCCCATCTCTAAGCTTTAAAGGCCATGTTAATAACCATCATTTCATTTGTATACTTTCATCCTGTTAGTTTCTCCAAACACATTTGAACATTCACTTTCATTCACTATCATTTTTGTCAATCAAAATAACAACTGAGAAGAAATGATTAGAAGTAATTCATGATTAATTTTGTCATCCTAAAACAAAGGGGACACATGCATTAATGTGAGAATCTGAGCTCTCTTCACGCTCACCATGCTGTGTGGACACGCTGAGATGAAAATGCCTTGTGTTTGAGTTCTAAAAAAGAAAGACCCCCCCCACACACACACCATCATCACAATGATCCAGCCCTGAATAAGATCTGGGAATTCAGGCTCTGCAGGAAAATTCACTCCAGCTTTGTGAAATTCTCCATGTGGTTAAAAAGTAGTTCCCAGCGAGCCAACAGAACACTCCATCCAATACAGGGATGGATAAATTCCATGTAGTGCTTGTCCACAACATGGAGGTTCCTGTACATGAAGGAATTGGCATCAAATGAACTCTGTGCTTAAAATCCCAGTTTGATTTGAGATAAAAAGGTCAGGACATACAGAAAGACACAGTTGTAAAGGGCAGTTGGCTGCTTCAGCCCGTATTCAGTCTGTTTTTCATCAGTGGATTACAAAACATCAAAAACTTGTTTTGTTTTGTAAAATCAGATTTTACACCAGCGAGCCCGCTCTGCTCTGGGCAGGCACCATGACCGGCACCGCCCCCATCCGCTCCAGCGTGGCCTGACTCACGGCATAGGAGTGCGTGTGCTGCCCGTGCGTGGACGCCACCACCGGTTTGAGGCTCACCGAGCCGTTGCTGCGCACCATGGCGGGAGGGGACGGGGCCGAGTTTGTCGTGACCACCAGAGTCTTGGGCGGTGGGAGTGTGTGGCTGCCGTTAGCAAACGGTGTCGTCGTTGCGGTCGTGGGCTGCACATGGCGGGACAGCGGTGCTGAGCCGGGTGCTGTGACCACAGTATGGTTGCCGTGTCCTGCGTTCTGGGCCTGTCCGTGTCCATGAGCGCCATGGGCAGCAGTGGAGAAGGTCTGGCGTGTGTCTCCATTGTAGCGAGTGTAGGAGTTGGTGTCGTAGTTGGTTTTGGGGTTGTGCCAGTAGCGACTGTTGTACGTGTTGGTTGATGTCAACGTGTCGTTCTCTGAGGAGGACGCATCTGCGTGGAAAGCCTTCACTGATGAAGACCTCTTCGGGGGGAGATCATCCTCTCTGTTGAGGAGAGATTTCAAAGAGATGTTGGACAAACATCTACCACTTAAAAAAGCAGCTTCACTGATCTCTCATCAATAATTTAATACAAAACAATGGATGATATGGTCTGTGGACTCTTTTTATATAGAGCTCTTCTAGTCTTCACGACCGCTCAAAGCATTTTACAATCACATCATTCACATTGACAGAAGAGCCATCAGGGCTGATTTAGGGTCCACTGTCTTGGACCAAGGATGCCTGTGGACTGGAGGAGTTGGGGATCGAACCAGTGGCTCTCTGGTTTGTGGACAACCCTCATATTAAAGAGGTTACTCATATTGAAATACTTCTAGGGAATCATAACCTAACAGTTTCCATCAGCTCTTTGGAGCGTTTCATCCTCTCTTAGCGGACAGTGTTGTTTTTATGTCTATTTATCTTGAAGACAATGGTGGTGTTGAACTCCAGTCTACAGCAACGCAATGAGGACTGGTGATTTGAGAGTGGTGATACTGGCTGGCCGGCCTATTGCAAGCTGATTAGAATGCAAACTCAGCAGAAATGAAAGCATAATTTCCCCACCACTGGAGACAGCTGCTGGTCAGCAAGTAATTCACTTTAATGCTGAAATTGCAATATTTGTGCTAGATTGGTACATAATCAGCTATTGGCTGACAATGGTTGTGATGTAGCATTAAGAAAAACAATGATTACAAATGGTGCTCAATCTTCCGAATTGGCAAACAGCTTCACAATGGCAGTTTTATAACATATTCATAATTCTTTTAAAAGTGACTGCGATATTGACTTCTGCTTTGAAAGTGCACTTCGTACAGACAGGTGATCAATGCAGACAGTTACTATCACCACTTTATATCCATTTATAATCTAACCACATACAAAGATGAATATGTCAAAATAGCAATTTATAGAATAATGTTTAATCTCAGAGTTTGATAAGATTAACGGATTCAGGTTTTTGAGTTTCCTTGTTCGATTTTCAAATAGTTTATAGAAACAAGTCAATTCTGTGTCGCACTGATTTGCATTGAACACCTTAATAAGATCCGATGACAGCACAGGCAAATGTTCACAGCGTCTAGACATCATTGTACATTCAGATCACATCTGTCAACAGTAATTTGCATGAGTCCACAAAAGGCAATGAAATCAGCAGATGAATTATACTTCTTACATTGACTGATTCTGTTCCTTTTCATTAAACACTTTTTTAATGGGCATTAAAAGCTTCTATGATTACATCATGGCTTTTAATGTGACCAAACATTTAATCAGAGCAAAAACAGATGCTAATTCCAATTCCATTCTGAATACTCGAGGCTTCTTCAAATGAAGATGTCAGAAATATGAGAAGGGATAGCAGCAAGATTGGCAATTAGTTTGTCTCCAATTTTTTAGCACGGATCCCTAATGTGAATCATTAAACATTTAAAGATTTTCTGTGCAGTCAAGTTGCAACTCACAGAAAAATCGTAGTCCTGTTTATTTAATAATTTCTACTCTTACATCTCTTTGGACCCAGTCAAATACAGTGGGTGGTTTAAATAACTAGAACACAAGTGCAAGTAAAGGTGCCAACAAATATGATGTTCACATGGTCCTAAAGAGAAAAACTAGAAAATTATGAGATCTGAATGCTGGGATTGGGCTATTGTAATTATTGAATTCCTTAAAAAGGATTTCACCAACTTTCCCTACTTGCAGATAGAAACGTTTCACTCTTGGCATATTTGTTTGGGATAAAATGTTTTCATTGTTTTTTTTCTGTAAGTTGGAGAAAGCCCAGTTATATGAGGGAAAAAGTGAATGTGGGATTTTAGTTGAGCTCACAATGATGCAGATGTTAACCCTCTCACCCAACTTTGGAAATGTGAACAATGATTTATCTTCCAAATGATTCTTGGAGGGATTTAGATGAGAGAGCCCATTAGTACAACTGGCAAAGCTTCACACACTGTTTGAACAGATAAATTAGGCCCAACAGATTGCTGCCAGCAGATAAAATAAAGCCGGACTCCAAACTTTAAATTATATTCCTGCGTTTTTTGTATTCTTAGAGACTGCAACACTGAAACTTCTAAAATAGAAAACACAAAGCCAGAGCCACATCTCATCACCTTTTACAAATGATGGAGCCGAGATATAGTTTCCACCCTGAGAAAGTCTATTGTATAAGCTAATAGCAATCCCTTACAATTATCTATCATCTGTTTTCTTTTACACCAGCTTTTGGGGGTTGCCAATTTCCTTTGACCGACCTGATCTCGTTGGGGACCTCCTCTTCATCGTACTTGTTCTTGTTCTTCCAGTAGAAGAGTGTGACCACCACTAAGAGGGAACAGATGATGACTGCCAGGACCCCTGTGGCAATGGTCCCTGCTATCAGACCCACACTCTGAGGCTGAGCTGCAACACAGGGAGACAAGTGGGGACATTTTCACAAAATGTCACCTGACAATAACAATAAAAATAATCATCTTCATCATCATCATTCTAGTCTTGATTACCACTCAACGGGCTTAACTTTGAGTGGCTTTAACAAAAAGAAGGGTTTTCAGAGGGGATTTAAAAAGAAAATAGAGAATTAGTCAGTCTATTTTCATTGGATTTAATTCCATAATGTTCTGATAGTGAAGTTTCAGTCCCCCTTTATGTTAGGAGGTGAGACCTGCAGTTCGATCTCAGGGGCACCTCAAGAGAATTGTTTCAAATTTGTCAAAAACGTTCACTTGGACCTTATATGAATCTGGAGAAAAAAATGTCGATGGAACTGCACTGGTTGACGGAGGCATTCAAACAAGGTTGGGCCTTCCTTGTTTTCCTTTGATTTGTGGTCAGAGGGCGCCATATCGCTGTTACTCATTCATTATTTCTTGAGTTAAATTAATTATACTGAGCAATATAAATCTTCACTTGGGTTGACTCAGCACACAGACATGCCTGACGCTGAGTTAAGGCCTGTCAGCTCTTCCTGTCAAACTAGCCAAACTGTCTGACCCTGAGTGACCGCAACCCAATCTCTGTCTCTTCATCCGATTGGTGTCAGAGACAAAGAGTGCTGTTGTTTGCAAGATGTTCTGCTCTTGTCCTCTGCTTGTTGTTTTTCTTTGTCTGTATATGTGTCTGTTTGACAAGAGTCATTCAAGGAGAAATCCTCTGACTTTATTCCCATCTGAGAAAGACAAGAAACGAGTCAATCTGTCAACGTGCACAAACTCAGGCGCATGTCAGCCTGCCTGTACACGACAATAAGAGCATCAAACGGATCCAGCAGGAAAGGCGCAGTGCATGTTAGCATACTTACGTGCTACAACCTGCAGGTTGAGCAGACAGGTACTCTTGCCTATAGCGTTGCTGGAGGTACATTGGTAGAGTCCTGAGGTGCTGGTGCTGATGTTTCTCAGTGTGACAGTCCCCTGCATCTGGTCTGGAGGACACACAAAGACACACACACACACACACACACACACACACACACACACACACACACAGGACCACACAGTAATTAAAGTGACTTTATCACACAAACACTTGCAACATGCCAACGTGAACAAACATACTGTGTGATTTATTACATGAATAAAACACTGAAAAAGTCATTCACAAAATGTATAAAACATGAACTTATTTGTTTAAAGTACATTCAGCACATTTACTGTAGGTGCGATGTACCTTCTATACAAGGCACACTAGTCATGTGAACTGCTTTCTGTGACAAATGATGAATGGGTTGAGTTTTGAGATCAGAGCCTCTGGGATGTACACTACTGGATTTAGAAAGCTTGTTGCAAGTGAGCCAGATGTTCACCAGCTCTCTTGACAGGTTTCAAGTCTGCACATGTCAAACTAAACACACAAAGAGACAAGGGAGACAGCGATCTGTCCAGGAACTCAAGCGTGAAATGCAAACACTGGAAAACAACCTCAAATATTTGTGGACGAATACAGGATACAGCTTGGTTTTTATTTTCACCAAGGAGGTTAGGTTTTCATCCCTGTCCATTGTTTATTGGTTGGCTGGTTGGTTTGTTAGCCAGATTACGCAAAGACAACCAAACAGACTTTCTTGGAACTTGGTGAAAGAATGTGGAAACAATTCATTGGGTCTTGATAACAATGAGGCACACTGAGGGAACTGATATTTCTGAGATTTGGTGCAGCTTGATTGAATTTAAGGAAACTGTTGGAGGTGTGTGCTCTACTGAGAGTCATCCTTTTTAATGTAACAGTTCGAACAAGATGAGATTAAAAATAACCAAGAAAAGGAGAAAGATCTAATAGAGCAATGTGGATAGTCTTAATATTCTGTAAAAATTGTGTAATTACCCAGTTTTAATTGAAATGAAATGCCTGAATCGACTGTGAATGATAAATATATATGTTTCTAAAGGGATCTTGATAAGGTCAACAGAATGCACTAACTTTATTTGTAACTAATGGGTAAGTCATCACAGAGGGAATTGTTATAGGTTTCATGTCCTGATGTAATTGAGATGTCCTGATGTACATTATCAACCAATTATCTCCAAAACACTCTTTGTGGTTGAATTTGCTTATACTATTTATTTTACTGTTGTGGGACTCTGATATCTGCTATTTGTGTATATCAATCTTATATTGACCAGTAGTGTACAAACAACCAAGGTGACTGGTAATGAAGATTAGTTGAAGGTGCAATGGGCACAGCTGGAAAAAAGAAAGGAGAGTCCACTACACTGGATCTCTGATGCTGAAAACCAACTGTCAGTGTAAAAGCCCTTCTCCTGGTTGGAGGTTAGGTCACCGTGTAGATGAAGCAGAGGCAATGCAGCACCAGTCCAAGGGACACAACTGTGCTATAGTTGGTAATCGGCATGAGAGACGCCACAAAACTATCACTTGGCTCCAACACAAACACAACCCTGAAACACACACCCGTTCAAAGATTCACACAGTTTGAATCACTGCATCCATCCATCATCCCCCCTCAGCAGGATCAGAGGAGGGGAACCTTTGGGTGGAGAGTTGTTCGGGCCTGGCACATGACAGGTGGCTGGGATGGTGAGTCTGAGCTGTGCTATGTGTGTAAGATTTACCAGAGAAGGTTGGGCAAAAGGGAACTCCGATGGCCAGCTTGTTTGTAATACCTTGCATGGCGTTGTGCGGCAGCCTGGGCAGCGCGTCCAGCTTCTCCCAGGAGTAGGATGGCGTGGGAATACCTTCCTCCGAGCTGCAGAGCAGCATGATGTCACTGCCTACATCCAGCGTGCCCTGGATTCGACACGCTGGCACAGATGGGGGCACTGGCAGATGGAGAGAGTGGGTGGTGTCGTGTTAACCACTTCATAAAGCAAATGTAATGTGTTCCTAATTGCAGAGGAAATTACATATTCATAAAAGCTGGAGATTCTCATATTCGTGGCAGTGCTGCTTACATTTCTGTCTAAAAGGATTCTTCTAGGTACTTATCAACTGAAAAATAAACAGAATTTTTCATATTTATAATGTGTTTAAAATGATGTCTAACTGTCTTTAAGGTTGTACAATTCGCAGGATAGTATTAGGGCCATGTTGAGAAAAAACATTGAGAATAAAGATGTTTGATTATAGTCGTAATATTAGGCCAAATATCATTTCATCAAATTAGGCTACCAATATAAAGTGTTGATGTTAACCTGAAATTCATCAATTGTCTTTTTTTCATGTTAACTTACAAATGAGGCAAATCACAGGCAGATTTACATGGTCACATTTAAGGGAGATATGACCAAATCATAAATTAAAGTTTGTTAAGCTTTTCTTACTTTTACAAAATTACACACTATATATATATTATGATGGAGATGTATGGTTATTTACCCAACACAGTGAGCCCTATGACGCCGATGTTGCGCCCCCCTCTGTCTGGGAGGTTGTTGACCAGGCACTGGTAGGTCCCAGTGTCGGACAGCTGGGTGTTGTTGATGAAGATGGAGGCACTTGTACTTGGCATGGTGGCCACGAAGCCCACACGGCCATTGAGGTGGTTGGCGAGGCTGAACACCTGACCGCCCTGGTAAATGATCACCTGCAACAAGACGTCCCAGGGAGAAGAAGAGAAAAACAGGAGGTGGGACCAGTTGGAGAGAGAGAGACAGTTGAAGAAAAGGGAACGATGAGTAAATGGGAAGGATTGGAGAAAAATATATTGAGGTCAGGATAAAGAAGGTGAGGAAAAAGAAAATAAATACATGTTGAGAATCAGAAACGTGAACGTTTTTAATCCTATCAAAAACCTTTTGTTACAGTCACAAAACTCAATGCTTTGTATCACTCGGAGGATTTGTATATACATATCATTACGGGACATTTCCTTTAGTGGCCAGTTACAATCATCTCTCACTAGAGGGAGACACAGATCCACTGACAGGCTGAAAATCACAGCGGCCAGTGTGAGTGAAGGATAAAAAAGAAAAGACTGTGTTATGTCCTGAGAAACAAACACATAAAAAACTTTTATTTGTAAGTGGTCTTTCTAGCCCAGTGGATAAAGTAAATGCTAAAAGTGTGATTTCATGGTAGGGCTCTTCAGATAAAAGCATCCACTAAATGTGTGTATGCATTATTGAAAACATTTTTTACTTGGAAACATATGAACTGCAATCTGATGAAACCAAGAGTAGAATTGGAGGCAGGAATCAGCTCCAGTGCCAATTCAACCAGAGCTTGTACAGACGAGTTTGCTCCGGCGGGTCGAGGTGAGCTCGTCTCAGGACCCAAAATAAAGTGCAGTAAAGAGAAATTCTTTTTTCTTCTTCAAAGCTCTCCTCTGGCCTCAGACTTGGTTTGAACGGCCCGTTTGTGAGGCCGAGCCACATGGCTCTCACCCCTCAGCTGCTCCCTCAAAGATGAAGAGGACAAACACACACAAACTCATGCTCACGCAAGCCAGTCAATCACACGCGCACTCACCAGTGGACTCAGACACACATTCACATACACACATTCACAGAGACACACATGCACACAAAGCAAGGAGGGGAATCAGAGGGGCTATTCACTTTGGTGAAAAGAGCTCATATTGAACTGTTCAAAGAACCAGGCAGGGAAACAACCAGCACCAGTGTGTGTGTCAGTGTGTGCACATGTATGTATGCGTGAGAGTGATAGTTCTGATAGTCTGATGAAAGTGTGTATCTTTGTGTCCTCCATTACTGCTTAACGGTTGTAAATTGCACGGCTGCAATTTCCTGAGAGCAGTACGCTCGCTTTGTCCTCTTATGTGCAGATGAATAGGCAGCTCCTCAGCTGTGATGAGAGTCTGCAACTGCATCCCCTCTGTGTGTGTGTGTGTGTGTGTGTGTGTGTGTGTGTGTTTGTGTTAGTACTGGATGGCTTCACATTGTGAGGACCAGTTTGAATTTTAGACAACTTTGTAGACTATTTCTTAGTGATGGTTGTGATGGTCATGTATTAAGTCCTCAAAGAGATGGTAGCACAATCGTGTGAGTGGGTGCGTGTTAAGACTTGTTGTCAGAGTTTGGGTAACAATAGATTTAGGTTATGGTTAGGATTAGACTCAGAGTCTGTCTGCCTGTCTGTGTGCCTGTGTGTCTGTGACTACCGCTCTTGTTCCCTCCCTAGCACTGGGATGACCCGGCTCTACACTCCTGGTGACCTGACAATATAATCTGCATGCTTTGTGAAAGTGATCCAATCAATCGGCCCCACACACAACATTCTGTTTGTTTTGTGTGCGCATGAATGAACAGAGGATTAAACGAGGTCCTAACCTGAGCGATACACCTGTTCTTACATTGTGTGTGTGTGTGTGTGTGTGTGTGTGTTTGTGTGTGTGTTTCTGTTTTCTGGGTTCCTGCCTGTTTCTGGAAATGTAAAAAAAGAGATAAACATTGTCAATGCTGTGTTGAACTCATAAACGTCCCACTCATATTTGTGGTGTCCACCTGTTCTACCACACACAGTGTTTCTGTCCACTGCGTTGAGCCAGATCTCTCTGTGTGTGTGTGTGTGTATGTGTGTCTGTAAATCACCTCATCCTCTCGCGTGACCTGGTTGGCTTTGTAGTTGGACGCAGAGAGAAAAGAGGTCATGGCTGGCTCTCAGATGGCGGTCGGCCCTAAGAACTCGAGCTGGACTGCTCATCCAGTGGTAAAACTCTGCTGCATCATTTTTCCCTCCAACCCCCCCCCCCCCCCCCCCCCCACACACACACACACACTCATGCAGTGCAACCATCCTGTCTCATTGCACTACCCTACAACTTCTCTTTCTCCATGTTCCACCTTGTACATGTGAGCCACAATTGGACACACACAGTAAACATCACTGGACCAGTCCCATGACTGTAGCCTACTTCTGACTGACACCCTGTTGGCCACAGACACGAGGGACTCTGCCATCATTTCAATAAAGCCTTAATAAATCTCTAAACCCCTACAGCCTCTCGACAATTTTTTGACTGTAAGCTGTTGCTGTTATCTCCATCTATCCTCTGACAAGTGCTTTGAGCAGAATGGACATAATACATACTGTGTGTATTTTCTAAAGTATGTAATAAATGTTCAGATTGTGTATAAGGGGACCGGCCAGAGAACGTCAGCAGGAAGTCCAAAGGCTCTCCTCTAGAGAACGTCCGAGGTCCCCAGAGTTCAGTGCATGTCTGGAGGAGGCCCTTCTTATATCAAAATATAGATAAAAAACAGTTGCAGTGATATTGTAAAGAGTCAAAATCAATGGAGCTGGTCCATGAATAGCTCCCATATCAGTTATATATTTTTTCTAAGGTATGGGTGGAAGCGTAGCGTTTGTCATGCTGTCATGTGATCATAACAATGAATACGTAAAACGAAACAGGTGAATGTAGCTATGCTTGTGCAAATAACCAACAGGTTTTATCCTCGTGAACAGATCAATATACAAATAGCAAGAGTGACAATATTGATAAAAATAGTTAATTGCAAGAAAGTTTGAAGTTCCTTTTCATGGCAGTACTTCCCTCAGTACACTTTAAAATCAGCTCAGTTACTGCATGCGTACAGTACATATTCATTAACTTGGCTGTAATAAGCCCTTGGAGACCAGCCACATTGGATCTGAAAGCAAAGGATGAGGAGATGTAGATTTTAGGCGATAAGGGGGGTTCAGCTGAAGGTTGTACTGTAGTTTCAGCTCCTCGTACTCCCTGCTAAAATGTCCTCAAATACAAATACCCCACTGATGGAAATGACAATGCACTTCCACTGACTTAGATATTCTGTGCTGATCAATAACAAGTATCACTTTACTGTATGTGAAGGAATGACTTGACACTAAGTTTATTACTTGCAGTCCATAACCTCTGATCAGTCTTTGGATTATACAGACAGAGTATGTGTGACTCAATGCAGCTTTATTATATTCTATGTTTAGGCACCATCTTGTCCACATAGCAAAATGGTTATGGCCCGAGTTTGGCCCACATCCCAAATATCCCTCATCTGGCCCCCATACCACATGGGCAACTGTTTGCCAGATCTGGGCCAGTAGACCATAGCCACACCGCATGTCAACCAAAGGTGCCAAAGTTGGCACATTTGGTGCTATTTTACTATTTTGCATCATTGCCAAGTTTCCCACATCTGTATGCAATCCTGGCAGGTGGCATTAAATATTCCTGAGTAAGTCTCCATTCTTTCTAATATTGTATAACAACAATCCTGACATGACTTGTTTTCTGCTTCCTCAGATAATGATTTATTTTATGTATTTGAAACTTTCAGAGTGTGTGATCCTCCTGACTTTGCTCACTCTCTTTCGCTCCCTCTGTCGCTCTCACTCGTGCCGACACACATACAAAACTTTGTAATCAGACACATCTGTAACTACAGACAAAAAAAAAAAACACACAGACACATTTCAATAACAGGTGTGAACAGATGAACTTAACACTGTCCACTTGTGATCAGATCTCCCAGGACGGATGTCAGCTCGGCCTAATACTGCATGTGACCTGCACCAAGAATCATCTCTCTCCACAGATCTGTGCTTACAGTAAACTCCTGCATTCATGTAGCAACAAGGCTCTTCCATTTAATCAGTGTGTTCACCACCGTCATCAAACAACTGAACATCAGGACATGAACCGGCCAAGCAAAGAGAGAGAAAGGTTGCGTTCGGAGAGTATTGGAACGCACCGTCTACAGTATGTCATCCATCCTCCTTGGCAGACTGTTTAGTTCGGATAAGAATCTGATCAAATAAAATATGACAGATGTTCTCAATTACAGATAAACATCATTTCTGCAACACAGATTTTCGATGACCTTGATTTCACTGGAGCCTCAGTTCACACTAACTGCACAGTTTCTACTTTTAAAAATCAGTCGAACCAAACAGTTGCATTTCCAGGAAAAGATGAAAACATATTTGATTTATTTTTCAGACGGGATATAATTTAGAAATGATATTCAAAAGAAAAGTTTTCATAAGTCCTGCAGTGATAAAACTTCTTCAAAAACTTTCCTCGCATCAACTAAGCGAGAGAGAATATGTAGCAAAATTGGATTTTAAAAGATTCCAGGCAACACTGACACGTACCAGGCTTTTCTCATGAGGACGGGGATATAAAATGATGCTGTGCTCCCATGTTAATGACATCACAAGAATGTATTGAAAAAACTATTTTAACGATTGCAACAACTACATCAGTTTGAGGAAGGAGATTCACAGGTGGTGGCAGTAGCCTGGAGGTTCGATTTGAGTATAAATAATCAAAATAGCCCGCAGACAGTTTAAAGCTCAAGAACATAAAACCATTGTCTAGTTTTGTGTGGGTGTGTGTGTGTGTGTGTGTGTGTGGTCGTGTGTGTATTTGATCACAGCAACACTGATGGACAGATTATAAACACAAACATGAACGTTCCCACACATCCAAACACACACATGCACTCCTCTGAGCTACATGTTGCAAACTGCTGCTCAACACCTCAGATAATCTGATTAAACAAACAGGATACATCCAAAGCAAAGCTGAATTTTAAACTACGAGACAGAGATTTAAAGTTGTTTTAGCTGTACGAAGGTAATGAATACACTTTAAATTAAGGCTTGGCTGAGCAGTTGCTAGCAAGATGGTTTCAAGTTCGATTCCCACTTTAGTCTGGGTCTTTCTGTGTGGAGTTTGCGTGTTGTCCCCATGTCTGTGTGGGGCTTCTCTCGGTACGCCACACTCCTCCCACAGTCCAAAAAACAAACAGATTGAGGTTAGATTATTGGTTATTTATCTCTAGCTGTTGGTGCTATGATACACTGGCAACTGGTTCACGGTGCACCCCTCCTCTCACCACATATCCATTGGGATTGGATACAAAATTTCGATGAAGGGTTTTATATTTATGTTATATAGACTATTAGGAGTTATGCATCTGACCAGCTGGTGAATTAAATGTCCAAAATTCTGTTTGGTCGAGGTCACGTTATGTTTCCACTGACTGCTAAATAATCCACTGGTTCACCAGATAGTTGCTTACTTTGTATGTCTGCTGCTGAGACCTGAGCAAGCAGTCAGAAATGATGTCTCATAGTTTGACTGCAGCTCATTACATTAGTTACGTTTTATTGCTGGAGGCGGATTTGAGTGGAAGAAAAGGAGTCAGACAAGTGATGTCTGATAAAGTGTGACACAGCCCAGGAGGATTTTAGGGAGGACGGTTAAACTTTGACATGACAGCTGTATTTTAATTTTTTTTTACCTGTGGCTGATTTCACCTCTGTCTCTTTATCAAAAACTACTCACAACATTACCTCAAATCTTTGTGGAAAGATGTAGTGTAGCTGGGTGGATCTGGATCCAGGAATTTGTGTGATGGGGCGTTTCTTTGATATTTTCACATTCATTGATCTTGAAGAAAAATCATTAAGGGAACTAATATCCATGAGGGTGCGGAATTTGCTGCAGCTTCATTGAATTATGAAATATATTTTTGATTATGATCCTCTTACCTTGAACATTTACTTTGTAAAACTGTTTTTTTTTTTTCCATTAAACAAACCAATCCCAAGAGTTTGGCAACTTGTATTTTTCTATTGTTATTATGAAAATATTAGCTATTGCAGTTTTTACGAAGCATTTAATTGAATAATTTGATTGTTCCTCTGATTGTTCGTTTTTTGAATGCAAATCCCTGTATCATCTGGCCCGAGTATTAATTAACAGACTCCAGATGCACCAGGCACTTCATTGCTCTGCTCGTAAACTTAATATACAAGGCTCATTCTTGACTCATTAAGTTCTATAGCCTATAGTGTGCATTCAGCCATGAAGACCTAAGGCTGTCGAGCACACGCCAAGGTCTTAAACCACATGGTAAATAAAGCATCAATCAGAATAAACAACAGGATTAATCTGCTGAGCCTGCACTGTCGGCCTTCTAATAGGTCACACTCATCCCGGTCCAACTGTATTTCAAATGTGAGCGGTGAGATGCGACTGGTCCAAGTGAGCTCACCAAAGTGCTAACACAGGTTGGGCGGGTTTAGAAGTGTGCGGAGCTCTGTTCAGTAATTCTTAATGGCTTTTAGCATCAGCCGTAATCATGTGTGACATTCTCTTCCTCTGAAATGACCTTGTACTTGTACTGTCGCGCCACGCAGCACTTTATCTCTGCGCTCACTTTTTAGACAGCTTGCCAATTTCACGGACACACCCTGATGGCAGAGCTGGAGTTCACACAATATTGGTTCCCTCTTGTGTGTGAGTATTCAGTTTGTTTGTGTGTGTGTGTGTGTGTTTGTTCATTTAGATGTTGAAATCCACATCACTGCTCCCAGGCCTTCCAGGTGCAGGCTACATGTATATGGACTTCACTGTGGTTGTGTTAAATGTGATGCAGTGCAGCGAGGAGGTATAGCATGACAGCCAGATGAATGTGATGCAACCTTCTACACGTATCAGCTCCCATCATCACTCGCCCACCATCTAAACGTCAAGTGCATTCATCCATGAGGCCTATATATACGTGATCACGTTCACTCTGGTTCTTTTAAGCATCTTTGTGTATGTGTGTGTGTGAAAGAAGGTGCATTAGCCTTTATCCACAGGTGTGAACATAAGAGCATGATTCTGTCATGTGTGCATTACTGAATGTGTGGAAACATGCATTCCTGTTTTCACATTGTGCACTTTGCATGCATGCATGCACTGTTTAATGTGCATATATATATATATACAAACCTTGCATGTACATGTATCCACGGGGAGCTGCACTGCAGTTGGACCAGCAGTCTGTCTAATGCAGATTTGTCTGTGTGTTAGTGTCTTCATGTCTTTCTGTGGTTGTGCAGGCAACTTTTGGTGTGAAACTATATTTGTGAGGTCATTTTATCACAACTTCAAAGAGCTGTTTGATGATCAGGACCTGGTTTTAAGGTTCAGGTTACCTCAAGTTTGGGTTGAGGTTATAGGTTTAATTTTTGTGATGGTTAAGGTGAGAGTCCTCACAACTATAGAGAGAGATGCGTGTATTTGTTTGTGTGTGTGTGTATGTGTGTGTGTTTGTGTGTGTGTGTGTGTGTGTGTGTGTGTGTGTGTGTGTGTGTGTGTGTGTGTGTGGTGAGAACAGCTGCTATATAGAGCCTGTCGTGGGCGTGTGATAATTAGTGCAGAAGATGATTGTATTATTTGGACGACCGACTAGCACCGGAGTTCAAAGTGAAGGGAAGCAGGTGAGCTTGTACGGCCTGCAGCTGCATGTTAAACAACTCAAATGGAATCACAGAAGTCCTCAAATGGGGGGAGCAATACAGAGAGTGAGAAGGGAAGAAGGTGAGAGGAAAAACAGGAAGAGTGTAGCAGGGTTAGGGAGGATACGATGGACGGGAAGCCACTAAGACAAAACTAATTCCTGTTAAGCCATAACCTAAGTCTAAATCAAACAGTGTGTTTTGTGAAAAATGTATCTGCAATGGCCCCAAAATGATGCACAACAGTAACATGAGCTTTGTTTTAAAGTGACACACATCACTACAAGTCTACAGGCTACTATAGAACTGTCTAGACTATGGCAGCTAAAGCTTCCTACAATGGAGTAACAAGTATCAGGGTCACGTTGAAGAAAATAAATTCTGGGACATAAAGTTGAAATATTATGAGAATAGATTCACAGTTTTAAGAAAATAAAGTCATTAATATATTTAACATAGGGAATATCAGATGATCAGTCAGTGTTGCCTGAGTTGTCAGGGTAAAAATAGATACTTTTTCTTTTAGAAGTTTAGAACATTGTACTTTGGTTCTCAGACATAATGTAATGTAATGTGATTAGAATTAGGACATTGAAAAGATTGTGTAGGGAACCGCGTCTATTCTAAGGAAAATATTGGTTCAAGATTCTGGATCCAGAAGAAGTCGAATTCAGCGAGTATGGATTCTCCTTGCTGTTTATTTCATAAATGGCTTTTTCCCCTTTATTCATGTAAAATTGTTTCTTTATTGTCGCAATATTAAGAAGGTTTTATCAACTATGACACTGTATGACACCTAACCCTAATATCTATAACATACAAAAACTAGCAACCTAGAGGTGCATTCAGATGCACCAGAAAGAGAAATCTTCGTAAATGCAAAATGATTTGCAGCCTCTTTTTGCACGTTTGACATACTGTATTAACACAGTCTATATAAACCATAGCATGACAATTACTGTCCTGTAACTGTGCTGGAGAGATCCTCTCTCTGGATGCAATGTGCTAATTTCTCAATTGTCAGGTGATTTCTAACTAAATTTGGGCCACTTACCTCAATCAGTGTCTTTTCCCCTATCCTTCACCTATATGCATTTTGGCAAACTCTGAAATTCTCTTTGCGCTGCATCTGAGCACACCTTAGTACAGATCGAGAGTAAAGTCCTTTGCGTACCTGCTTTGACTGTCAATGGTGGGGAAGCAGTACGGCCGTCCACATGAGGCATATACAATAATGGTGCATTGCAAGATAAGTTAGATGCATACATGTAGGAGCATAGTAGTCATAGTAGTGCACAGCAGCTCTGTCCGCTTACTGACACACAATCTGAACATAATTACAACCGTCACAGCAATTCTCTTATCAAAGTGTTTCTGCTACACTCTGCCCGCTGGGTCCAAACACCAAGAATATGTTTTCTAACACTTCTTTAAATCAGCACTGTGTGTAAAAACCAAGGGGCTGATCTGTCACAATGTGTGCATCTGTTCTGATGTACCTGTTCTGGCTGGTTGGCGTTGGACAGCGGTATCACCATCCAGATGATGTTGAGGTTGTTGAGGGCAGCGCTGGTGGTGAAAGAGCAGGGCAGGACGACCGCCTGACCACGGGCCACCTGGATGCTGCTCTGGGACACTGTCACGTCCAGTGCCTGCACACACACTGCAGGAAGAAGGAGGCACTGATTAGGGTGGTGATGAAGAGTAGATAAGTACTCATCAATAAGGTAGGAAAAGAACAGAGAGCATCTGAAGCTCCCAGCCATAGCATACCGCAGGCTGTTTGATCACCTGGATCGGTGATATTGGAAACCCTGCCCTTACTTACTCACAGATATCGAGGCAGACACAGTGAGGCAAAGGTAGGTCTATAAATATGAATAATAATAAGCAAAACCTCTGCCGTGTACACTGAAATGTGTAACTTCTTCAAAAGCATTAGTCGTTTTTAATTCCTCAATGTTCTTTTCGCCCCAGACTTTTCATCTTTATGGCAAAAACAAACATGATTTCTGAACCGAGCTCCTCTTTTGAAACGCTCTCAGCGGATAAACAAACATCGTGACCGCACTGTGAAGGATCACATGAAATATGTAACAGTTATATGGGGGAACACGATGGGCTTCCTCTTGAGTGAATCCTTCCCTCAAACAACTAGCATCCTGCTGATTTCATAGGAACGCCGCTTGTATCCATACATATGTACAAAAATCGACATGACAAGTGGGAATAGCTGCGGCTACTCGGAATGATATTTCCCTCATCCTGTTCTCCGAAAGGTTTACGCCTTTCAAACTAAGCAACCGAGGACCTGCTTTCTTGATCTCGCCTCAGCTGTCAGCCATAACAGACCCAAGGAGACAAATATGTACATGCTGCATCCTATTTCTAGACCGGCTAAAGACATTACAGTCTAAATTAGGTTAAATCTCCCCCGCATGCATGTATCCATGTCCAAAAAGCCCAGTGGGAAGTAATCTTATCTAAACATGGGGACGTTGGCACTGATATGATTACGAATAATTGATCATGTCCTGTGAATCGTTCTTGTTAGTGATAATGTAAGATGATGATCTTAGCGGGGACCACCAGCATGTCGTTTGTGCGGCAGGATGAATCAAGCCACCGTCAAGTGCAAGCAATGAGCCCCTAATACATCAATATACTGTATGTATTTAAATTTTTTCTAGGTAATAAATATTTGGATTTTCCGTCTGCTAAGAATTTTAGGTTTCCTATCTCGCTGATTTGCATATCGCCATCATATTCTAGCTGACAGGCTGCCCGTTGCTCCGTCTCTGTCTGTCCAAAACCTGCTGGACTTCCTACGCGTCCGCTCGGCTGGCAGACACCACACGCCCTCCAGGCTCACTGCTGGCACAAGGGAGATAGGCAGCGTTCAACCTGCTCCACACCACTAAGGGATATATTCTTGAAAGGCCTTAAATTGTGCAAGGAATTTCTCTTAAAGGCGTTAAATTCACCATGATTGCTCGATTGCTTGAATGCTGCAACTGCGAGTTAAGCAGCACGACCGTCTCCTCAGTCACGATGCAGCTAATGAGCTTCAATCACCCATCTGTATCAACAAAACATTTTAATGTAAACACAATGTATAACCCACACTTAGATCACCACTCTAATCTGATCATCCTCCATGTACACAAGGTTCATTTCCTGCAACAAATTCATCCGCTGTGTGTTCTTATTGGAGGATTAACAAACGAGATGGAGGAAGTTCACACAAAACAATCACGAGCTTAGCAGAATGTGTGCAAGTGTGTGTATTTTTCTTTTGACCACATAGATAATAGCATGTGAACGATTCACAGAGGAGAGAAAGGGAAGGAAGGAAGGAAGGCAGGCTGAAAAGAAGGAAGGAAGGAAGGAAGGGAGAGGAGGGAGGAAAAGGAGGAAACTGTGAAAGAAAGACATAAAAAGAAAGAAAGTGAGAAAGAAAGAAAGAAAGAAAGAAAGAAAGAAAGAAAAGGAATGGGACAGGAGGGAAGAAGGAATAAGAGAAAGAAAGAAAACTCCTAGAGGAATGAAGATAGAAGGAGCATCTTATCAACTCTGAGCCTTTTCCAAGGCTGCAGTCTCTCAAACCCACAACAGCTGGAGGGCTCATTTCAAAACACTGGATTAGGAAACCTCTGCACACAGAGCCTGTAAGCCCTCAAGACCAAAGAACACACACACACACACACACACACACACACTCACAAACAAGCACACAAACACATGTGCGAGCAAACATATGTGCACATACAGTCAAAGTACAAATGAACACATGGCCTCTTGACTCTCAACACACACACGATATGTACCACCCACTATCACACAAGCATATTCCGACTCCTCAGTGTCTGTCCTCGGTGACATGTACACTAGCCCTTTGGGGAAACATGTAAAAGACAGAGACTTGACTGCTCACCAGCTAAACCGAGCCATTGCTTGGCATTGCCTCATTATTGCACAAACTTCTGCTCTGCACCATCATGCTTCATGTCCGGTGAGTCCAGAATATACATGCTGGAAAGGGTCTGATGTGTGAGGGATGAGTGTTGAGCCACTCGTTGTCAAACAGGACCAGCCGGATAGGAAACAAAACCCCACAGTGTGATGTTGTTTATGGAATATGATAAACAAGCTGATGTAAATCATCTCAACTGATTATAATAATGGAGAAATAGACTCAGACACAGCCTCGTGGTTTATGCTTTCCCTCTGTTTTGTTCCCTTCTCACATCTATTCCTGCCCAAGGCTGAGTGTTGCTCTGAGTTCTGCAGTCTTCTTCATATCTCCAGGCTGAGGTGCATATATAGGTGTGACGTAAATGAGGTGCCCGTCCTGCCGGATTTAACAGCCGAGTCTCTCCATTTTTCCATCAACAAACATCTTGTTCTCTCGTCCTCTCTCTTGCAGCTCGGAGCTGCCCCGAGGCACAGCTCAGCAGGACCCAGACCAGCGTGACTGACAGTAGAAAAGCAAAAACTCACATGGACATCTCTCCCTGATGCTGGCCTTCTACTGCCCACAGTTACGTGTACCTGTGGTAGATCAATGCTGTGTTGTCCCCCCTTATTAAGTTACTGTGGGATGATACAAGTCAGCTCATGGGCTGCTGATTAAATTTAGCAACATAGTTTGCAAAATAACTTCATCTAACTGGCACTGTATCTGTTTATCTGTGAGTTATCTCTATTAAAAGGTTCTGCATGTGAATGTTCAGAATCTGTGGCCGGGTTTGGGGCTGTCTCTGGTTTCTATTTGTAGTTCACACACTGATAACATTACAGCAGGCCTTGCTGTCCTCCGGGTCGAGCATCGGTAGAGCATTGAACAAAATACCTGGTAGTTTGGCAGAGTGCCATGATTAATGTACTATGAATAAAGCCAAGAAATGCTTGATTTCACTCATAAGCATATCGAGCAATCTGTTTGTCTATTTGTTAAGTGTGTTTAGTCAATTATGAAATCCATCCAGCCATCCAGCCAAAGTCTCCAATCAACCTAATCCCAATCTGTTTTTGGACTGTGGGAGGAAGTCGAGGTACGTCAATAATTAAATTACAAAAATATATATCAGGAATAAGAGTGCAAAATAAAAACATCAGGTTGGGCATTCATTGCTAAGATAAGACATGTAAGCCCTGATCAAATCAATCATGTCGCATGTCAGAAAAAGTCGAAAATGGAAATAAGAGAAGTGTTGGCAGGAAATGGGCAGAACATTTGAGCTGGAATTAACTATGAGGAAAAGAGAAGAACAAGAGAAGGGAGAGCCCGAGTCAGTTCGGGAGGCAAAGAGAGGAAGGACAAACCAGAAGAAAGACAGAAAAGGGGAGGACTAAAGAAAGGTGGAGAGGATGCTGTTGTTTTCAGTGAGGCCTAATTGATAAAGTGACCTCGGGCAGTGCTGGCAGTGCTGGTGGAGTCAAGGAGAGAACTAACTGCATGGCTCCGTTAAAATACCTCTGTCTCCTCATTCAGGAGCCAAGTGTCAAAACTGCTGTTGATTAATACATGAGGAAACCAAACACATCTGTGTGTTTGTGTGTGTCTTTGAGAGAGAGAGAGAGAGAGAGAGAGAGAGAGAGAGAGAGAGAGAGAGAGAGAGAGAGAGAGAGAGAGAGAGAGAGAGAGAGAGAGAGAGAGAGAGAGAGAGAGAGAGAGAGAGAGAGTGTTAGAAGTGGAAGTGTTGTATTCACCCTGCATTTGTTCTCCATCCCATCATGGCTGCACCTTAGTTTGACTGAGTGAGCGCACACACACACACACACACACACAAGCAGACAGACAATCCCTGCCTGGCAAGTCATTTGCATCCTGTGTTTTTTATTCATGGGGCTCTTTTATTCATAGGCTTTACTTTTATTTCAGTTTCAAACAGATGCCCCTGATGCTGTGATGTGATGAGCCTCTGGCAAAGCTTCACTGAGTTGAGTGTGAACACACACACACACACACACACACACACACACACACACACACACACACACACTAAGTCTGACTAAAGAGAGAAAACAGGACACACACCAATATGTGCACCAATCTCCGCCAAATGACCATAGCTTGGTGTTGTAGGTTTAATACACATATATTTAAAATGTTAAAGGCCGAGCGCAACATTAAAGACATCACAGTTGGTCAGTTTGATACGTGATATCCACCTTTTGTCAGCGGCATCTTCTCCAAGCATGAGACCTCTTAAGTAGTGAGAGGAGCCGAGTAAGAGGAAGCGGAGAGAGATTGAGCATAAAATCATGTATCTCCTGCTTCAGGCGTGACAGTTGGCAGCTCCACTCGCATTTCATGTTTAATCTTCATCCTTTTAGAGTTTCTCTCCGGACTCAAACGCAAATTACAATAAGTTCTTTAACCTCTTACACTAGAAGTTAATCGACTGCAGGGACAGAAAAAAGTAGTAAAACCATGAAATTAGACACAAGCATGAACACACATCTACACGTGGATCCATGTGTGCCGACACCTGCGCCCACACATAAATGGAGTGTCCCATTCTTTTGCAGGAGACCCAGGGGCTTCGCGACGGGCTCTGTACGTGTATGTAGCGGGGGCCCTGTGATGTTGCCACTGCCCGCGAGGCACCAGGGCGAACCAACAAGCGAGCAACCGCATCCGTGTGAAACTCAGGTGGCATAGTTGTGGACCCAGCTGCTCAGTACAGCCACTCATCAAGCACCCTGCTCAAAGCACTGCTGAGATAAAGTCATGTTCACGTTGAAAGAGTTTGACTAGGAAATAAAATAATGCCTCTCCAATGGTTTCTGAGTTTCTTATATATATATCTATAAGGGACTAGATATTTTACGCTTCTACAAGAAAACCCTTGATGATTGATGCCACTATTAAACAACATAGAAATTTGCATAGACCTTACCGCGGTTTAAAAAAAAAGGGGACCAAAATACCCCGTAAATGGGCCAAGCTACTATTGAGTCAGTAAAAGCCATCAATCACGACGATGCACCCTGTTTTAATAGCAGTAAATAACCAATTAAAACTTGAGCGCACATCAGGGTGATGTGAACAACCTAAAATGACAGAAACCCATGTCCCATCTGCAAAATGAAGGAGGTGGAGTTAATGGCCTATCCTGCAGCCATCTACCAGGGGCAATCATCACTGGTCACATTGCCTCTGTTTATATACAGTCTGTGTTGTAATGGTTTAGCCAGGAGACTTAGCTCGGCATGGTAGATTGTCAACGGAAAGATCAAGCCATTCCTGTCATATATCATTTGTTTAATTCAAATAAACAAAAAGAAAACAAGTCTTTTCACAGGGGTAGGGACTATCTTGGATTGAACTCCTTGTATGGTTTGTCATTAGGCTGTAGCTGCATGATCAAAGCTATAGATGACAAGGATGCAAAGTGATGGTGCATGCAACAAGTTGGTGAATGCACATATACAAGAAAGACTTGGTACGTCTTCAGGTTAAACTTCCTGCTATTTGTATGGTTACCAAGTGGATGAGATATTTTGCTGGCTCGAAAGGAAATCAGATGATGATTCCTTTTCTTTTCTTCCTGTCCTGCAAACCCACATCCAATGAGAGAGCCTTAAAAAAACCTCTTGCTCATCCTCCCCCTCCTCTGCTGCCCTGCCCATCCTGGTTGACCTATTAGCCACAACAGCCAACTCTTGAACAGGGGCCTATATAGCTTAATACTCTCCTCTCAACTGTACTCAGTCTGACGAGTCCAGCTCACTGCGCCCCTGATGCACCGCCACTATAAACCTGAGGCCTCACAGCTCACATATACAAGCTATGGCAGCAGTCCCTGTGCCTATAGCCATCGCTTTGAGAATCCCACAAACATGAATGGAGAGAATATTTGAAGGGACTAGAGCTCATTCTCATTTTAGCTGAATTGTAACTAATAGTCTATTTAGTTTATTTCAATGCAAAAGTATCACTCCATCCACTCAGCCATCATCTACACCCCTTGCAAAACATCAACACTGGCCCCTCATAAGATAAACACAGTATTTATATTCAAACTATTTAAAACGTTTAAAACAAATTGAGAAATGTAGTTTAGTGAGACAGGAATGCACAAGTCAATGATGAACTGAAATGAAATCCTGCAACAAGACTGTTTTAGTTTAATTTAGAAACATGATTGGAATTTTGAAGTTTCACAAATTACTGTTCCTAAAAAGTATATGTAAATTTCAAAGTGTTACTTTGAAATTGGAAGCATGTGACAGGGAATATTTTGTATGATGAGTCACAACGCAGCGACTGCTTGCTGATGCAAATCAAGTTGGGGAAAGTTATCGTGAGCAAGCTGACGGGTGATCAACCAAACCAGTGTGCTCGGCATGTGTGCGCTGAGCGAGCAGAAGGTTGAAGTAGGCCACTGCCCTCGTGCACAGATAAGCTCGGGCACTGGAAGACTACTGCTAAAGCAGCAAGCAGATGGCTCTGCACATGCAGCCCTGGACACCACCACACACACACGCACACACAGACACACACGTACACAATGACCAGAAAAAAATAAATCAAGTTCCAACTTCAGTGGAGTACACTAATCACAAGTACGTACGCAACTCTGAGCTTAAACATTGTTCTCATCCTGGGTCACACTGCATCAAAAAAAAAAGATGAAATTGCCAGGACAGACTGTTCTGCTTGTTGTTTCGAATGACAGCCGACGAACCAGACATGGATTTCCCAAAAGAAATAGAATCTGTCCCCGTCACCAGCAGTCACCTCAGAGCCTTCACACCATCGCTGCGTGTAGTAACTCTACTCCCTGGCAGATTTGCATGTTTGGCAAACCTGTCAGTGTCTGCACGTAAATCTAACATCCTGTCAGGCATACTGATCTGCCAGTCAGATGACATGATTGGCAAATAGCTGTGTTTCACTGTTTGGCAGCTGCTGTTCTCGAGTCCACACATTTTAACTAGGTGACAATGGTCTGGTTCATGAAAAGACTTTCACGTGTCTGATGTTGTCGCCTCTTCACAAGAAAGATTAAGGTTGTAAAAATTGCTACTCTCCCACAATACGATGCCTCGAGATGACAAACAACGGGATGATGCATATACATTGTTGTTACTTAAATTAATGTTATAAACCCCTATCTGTTTGTTTGTTGATTTCTTTGTATGTTTTTTTGTTTGTTAGCAAGATTCCGCAGGGACTACAACGGGATGAACACGGAACTTGATGGAAGGATATTGTATGGGTAAGGGAAGAACTTGTTCAATTTTGGTTTGGATCCTGATCAGAGGATCCAGGAGTTTTCATGGATATCACAGGAATAATTCAAAGAGCAAGACGAAAAATGAAGGAATATTTAGGGGACCTATTTCTGTGTGTGCAGTTTAGTGCAGCTATTTCTTGCATGGATTGCATTACATGTCTTTTCCAAAGAAAATCCAGTTTATGCATATTTAATAAAATCCACCATGAAACTATTTTCTTTTCATCACTGGTTCTTGGATGTGCCGCATGCTGTGGACAGGTAGCCCTGTTTACTTTACTGAGCTGCATGTCTGCCAGACTCCTGGCACTCTCTCCACTGTCTGTACGGCACAGGTAAACAATACAGTCTTAGCTTCTCAGTCGGCCTCACAACACCAGTCAGCTGATTATACTACAGGACTATTCCTGGAACTAGCATTTAGCCCAAGGTAAGCTTGTCTGCTGCCCTTTGGTTAGTAATTGGCTTGGAGGCAGAGACTGTTCTCTCTCTACATCAAATTACTATTTTTTTGTTCTGTACTTTATTTCTTTTCCCCACTCGTGGTTCTGCCAGTTTGATCTCTCTCTCTCTCTCTCTCTCTCTCTCTCTCTCTCTCTCTCTCTCTCTCTCTCTCTCTCTCTCTCTCTCTCTCTCTCTCTCTCTCTCTCTCTCTCTCTCTCTCTCTCTCTCTCTCTCTCTCTCTCTCTCTCTCTCTCTCTCTCTCTCTCTCTCTCTCTCTCTCTCTCTCTCTCTCTCTCTCTCTCTCTCTCTCTCTCTCTCTCTCTCTCTCTCTTAGTTCTCCAAATGAGTACAGTGATTTTTAAGCCCGCCAACACTGGCCTGGGCCACATGGGAGCAGCAGCGCCTCTGCAGGTGATTCAGACCGCAATAAGGGGCCCGTAATGATTTATCGTCTGTTTGAGTCCCTGTGTGGCCTCACCTTCAGGATGAACCCTTGCTCAACTCGGTGCCACTTATGTGTACTATCAGCGGGAAGCAGAGAGGTAGGCGGAGGCTGTGGTGTGGCAAAGTCCCACTCCACTTGATTTCATGTATTTGATTTTATTTAAGGGGGAAAAATGCATCTGTGTTTTAGATACTCAGTATCAAAGAAGAAATGCTGAGATGGAAGAATATATACTATAAATACAGTATAAATACAAAATCAAAAAACAGTGGAGCACTTCTAGACTCTATTGGAAATTCTGTGTTGAGTTTAACCTGTAGTTTCCTGTCTGTGACGTACAACATATTCTTACACATCTACAATATTCAGTATCAACAAACTTGTGTTTTATTTGAAATTACTGAGAACCCAGACACTGTACTTCACCAGCTGTCTCAAACACGCACAAACACACACACACACACACACACACACACACACACACACACACACACACACACACACACACACACTGATTCACCACTTTGCCTCCAGTGAAACAAAGGTTTATGATCTTTCTGTGCACAGCTGCTCTCAGCTGACTCCACCATGACATACAACCAGGCAAGTGATCCATGTTATTTGAAATTAAATAAAAACATCTATCGATTTGAATCTCACTTAAGGTAGAAACAACTATCTTTCTGTGCTGTCTCTCTTAGTGACACCGTTTATTGATCAGCACGGTTATCTTTTGTTTAATTTTCTCAGGTGATCTTGGAACAAAGGGGAGGATGAGATGACAAGATTAAAACATTTTTTTTTAAATCTTCCCATTTCCAGTTTTGTGTAAATGAGCACTAGAATTACTATTCTATTGATTATTCTATTGATTACAGTTAATTCCTATCGTTTTAGGCAATTTACCTAAACCATGTTCACATTCCCTAAACACTTCACACAGTGAGCATACCAGTAGACCATGTGAACCAAACTGTGGTTACTTGCCCCTATGCTAAGATACAAATGCTGGCAATGAAGCCTTCTTCCAAATTTCATGGATACCTGCCCCAGTCAATGTTCACTACCGGCAAAACGCTGTGGAACTACAGCATATTTTACCAATGTTTAGATACTCTGTTCAAAACAGTGAACTTTCTGTTCAAAACCTAACTTATCAGTAATTTAGATCACTGTAGATGGAAAGATGCTGCATTTGGACAGACAAATGAAGTTACATGTTTGAATAAGAAAAAATATTTAGTTTATAGTTTATTTATTTTATTTTACAGTAATTTAGATGTGCACCATAGTTCTTGGTGAATTGGCATGGAATTACTATTTTTACGTAAAAGCAACACTACATACAATGATCTGTACAAAACACAGAGGATAAGTTTTGCAATGCAAAACACCTGGTGGTCATTTCAGCTAAAGACCTACTCAGGTCTTTAAAACTCTCCTGACGTATCAGTGCATTTGTGTCTGACTCACTATTGTAGGACCCAACGGTTGCCCCACTCAGGTGGAAGGGGAAGAAAATTCATTTTGCCACAAGAAAATGCAATAGTGCAAATGGTAATTGCTAACAATAGTATAAGGCTAAGAGAAATTTGTGCAAACATCATCGCAGACATTGGTGTATTTGCCAACATTGAGAATGTTGGCACCACGACCATCGCCAGAGTGCTGAAAAAGCACCAAATTCGAATGAAGCAGCTTTACACTGTCCCCTTCGAGAGGAACTCTGAGCGGATAAAGGAACTCCGGTACCAATACGTCCAGGTAAGACTGAACACAGGACACACTGTCATGTTGATTGTGATTTTGCACAAAACTGTAAGCTATGCCATTTTTGTCTTATGGTATCTTGTGTATTCTCTAATTTCCTGAAGAGAGCCATGGAACTTGAAGCCAGTGAGAATGAACATGCGTTCATCTTTGTGGATGAGGCTGGCTTCAACCTGGCAAAAACACGTCGCAGTGGAAGGAACCTGATTGGGAAAAGGGCCACGATAGATGTTCCAGGCCAGAACACTGTCAGCAGATACTTGGCTTGGATTGTCATACTGTAATATTACAAACTTTATTACTGTAGTCCAAAGAAGTGTTTGTTTGTGTTTTTGCAACACTACAGGAAATCTATGCCAAACTGGAGGCAACATTTTATATATGCAATTGGCAATGCTTCAAGATGTTAGTGTTTTTTAGGTCACAGTGTTCTGAGAGGAAACATGTGTTAAGTTATGGCAGCATTGTTTGTGGTGTGGTTGTTGTAGTGCATTTTGCACCAAAGGTTAAGAGATATGCAGAGGTGTGTGTCTCTAAAGCCCACTGTGTTAAGTGATAGGGAAAAGTGACCATAGTATGGGTACATGACCGAAAACGATAGGAAAAAACTGTAATGGAGTAATCGTATTGGATTATGGAGTAATCCCGGTGTGTGTACACCGGGAGACTTTAGCTTGGTTGTACCCTGTGAATTCATTTGGTTTTAGACAGCACCTCAAGGCAGAATCAAAAACGAAACTTATGGGGTAAATGTTGTTTGCATCGTAAACAATGCTTTCTGTCATCTTGTTCCTTTTTAATGCAATGGGGAACAAGGAGCAATTAATGGTGATGTAAAAAACAGCAGGCAGTGTAATCTGTGAACTTACGGTGGAACTCTGCCCTACAAGAGTATTTGACTCTACCGATCAAATACTCTATTAAGTACATTAGTTTAACCCACTCAAAATATTTTTCTTTTACCAAAAATCACTTTTTCTTTGCTGTTACAAACCAGTAGTTGTACTGCCAATGGTTATAATGTTTATAGAGCAGCGAAGAAAAGGTGATGTGCAGATGTGGCATTAGCCAGAGCGAGCTAAAATGTCAGCAATTTGGCCAAATTTCCAACTGGGAAGTCCCAAAAGTAAAAAGGTGACATGTACTGTTTGAAGGACACCATTTTGAAGGGTGGCCCTAGTGTTGCCAATTACAACAATCAGCAATCAATCAGCAATCATCACTTCACCAGCATAAAACTTTTAAAATACGTATAATTGCTTTTTAAATACACTGGTATGGGATCAGTCCCGGCCTATACACAAAGTCCAGGTATCGGAATCTGTATCGGGGAGAGAAAAATGGTATTGTTTCATCTCTAAATCTACAAATAGACGCATGGGGAAAATCACATGCAACTCAGATCATATTAATCTATTTTGTTGCATGACTGGCAGTAGATAAGCATTTCCAGTAATGGAAAAGCTCTGCCTCCTCCTTGCATCACAAAATGAGTTTAAATGGGAATCTATTTAAACCCTGTCTTACTGGAAATATTAGTTTAAAATCTTATAGGGAGGCTGATTCGTCCAAATGGAAAAAAGCCTTTAACATTACCAGCACACCATGCAGCAATCATTACTGTGCTGCTCCATTCTGCTTTGACTTAAACTCTTCACTACTTAAATCATCTTCTTGGGGTGCTGGATGGTAATTCAAGGAAATATAAAAACCAAAAAAAATACTTTTGAGTGTAGAGCTTCTTTTTTTTGCACAGCCTATTTGATGTGAGCTTGTGCTTGGATGTTTGACCCGCAAACTGATGCTTTCTAACTTTATTCAGCTTTTGGGTGTTTGATCTGGATCGAACGCTGGCTCAGCAAACACTGGGAACCTGCTTACATTCTCATTCTGCACACTGGTCAAATTTACATGCCATTTCATTCAAGGGAAACTGTACTGTAACACACACACACACACACACACACCTCCATCATTCTTTTACTATTCAGCAAAAACAGCTCTAAAAAAAAGTCAACATGAACCAGCTGAGTCGGCGATCTTCAGGCAAGGAGGGCTCTTTTCCCAGGCAGCGAAGAAACGGAGAAGTCAGAAGCACCAAACTCTGATCACAGAGCAGTTTTCTCACACTCTGATCAGTCAAAAGCAAAAGCTTTGATCAGCCGACCAGCTTTCAGTGCATGCATACATAAAGAGTGGAGTAGAGAAGGGCCTCTTTTACGTTTCGTGATTAAGACACTTAACTTTTGACAAACTGCAACATCCTATTGACCCAAAAGCATCACAAAGGAAAGATATCTTCTTATGCCTGGCTTGGATTGCATCATACACAGGCGCCTCATTGTGTTTTCTTTTGAGATTTATATTCTTCCAGCTATATAATTGAAAATGTAGAATAACAGCTTAGAGACAGATACACAGCATGACAACATACAAACTATGAATTGCTTAACATTTTTGCTGTGGCCCTCATTGATTCAAAGTCACGCTGAAACCTCAAAAGTTCCCCACTGTCGCTCATGTTGCTCCTGCAGCCGGCATTGCTGCACTTTGAGAGTTAGATAATGCTGTTGTCAGTCTGTGACCTCTTCCTCTGTAACAGGCGCTGCTGCGTAAGCCTCTGAGTGTGTGTGTGTGTTATTGTGTGTACATGTGTGTGTATGCATGTGCTTGATGGAGCAGAGCCCCAATGCCGAGCACATCTGCTCCGGACGCCTCTGGCACTGCCATATGGCTGGCAAACACGCCTCCTACTCTTCCTTCACAAAGAGACTGTTTTTTGCAATGAAAAGAGAAAATGAGTGAACACGAGTGTGTGTGCATGACAGGGGGAAAAGTGTGCGAGAGGCAGCGTGAGGGAAGGAAGGCAGAAGAGAGTAACAGCTGATGAATAAGGAGCCGCACGTGCTGCCCATTAGGCATAGCGGACAGACCCACTGCACCTTCCAACACACTAATGTTTTAAACTCCCCAACACTGCTGCGTTCTTCTATCCACACCACGTCAGGGTAGAATACTGATTACGCAAGAGCTCACTTCTTAGCTGACAGCGTACTCCTTTACCTGCGATGCTAAAAGAGAGAGAACCATCAGATAAAAACGTGTGACACTGTACCATTGAAGTGAGTTTCCTGTTTATTGGTGAAGAGAATCATCACAGTTTTTGAAGCCTTTCCAAACCCTGGTGCAGCTGCAGCCAAAAACAAGCAAAGTCACCTTTTAACACTGATGTTCCCCCAAACATCTAATACTCTGAATGTGACATTCAAACACCTCCAGCTGTTAGGAGGGTAACTTCTTCATTTTCAACCAAGCCTTCGGTTAGCAAGGATTCACGACAGTTACCAGTGCAGCCCCCTTTATAAATCTGCTTGTTTGCAATGGACAGTTTTTTGGGCTTATGGTGATACTGGTTGCAGTTTGTCTCGCTCTACAGACCAGCTGCTGGACCCAGTCTGATGATCCTTAGACCGGCTGGTGCACAAAGAGCTGTTTGAAGTTCGGTGATGTGGATCTAAAATATCACATTGATGAGTCCCACTCAAGCGCCTGTCGCCTGTTCGTTAAAAGGTTTTCATTGTTGATTTGAATTGAATGTGTCCAAATAGCTAAATTCAACACTACAGCTGTGTAGCCAATAAGATGTATTATTCAGTTTTTTAAATGTGCATAGAAATTTCACAAACCACTGCTGTAGCTTCTGTTCTACATCTACATTCACTCACACAGTAGTATGTTTGCTAGTTATTACGCATTAGAGGACATGTATCCAAAAGCTTCTAACTGGCAAATGAAAATAGACATCTGGTGACTCTACATGTTCTTGTCCAACTCCATCAGCAGCTAACTACATCCTCTGCATACCAAGAGGCTGGGGAGCCACAAAGGCAATCTTGGAGGGAAAAGTGGGTAAAGGACATTTCTATATTCCAGTTCATATTCTTTATTAAACATGTACTAACAAGGTGGCATCCTCTACCTCCTCAGTCCACCGTGTAAAGCATGCATTTCACACCGTATCACAAACACACAAACACACACACACACAGACAAACACACACACACACACACACACACACACACTAGCAAGTACAATTGAAGCTTCATCTCTGCTTTTTAAAATTTCAAAGGCTGGAGCGAGGAGTCAAGTTTAGGACTGGCTTATATCTGACATGTGCATCTTTTTGAGCATGATGTACAATATCAGTAGGCACCAGGCATTACTTTAAACTCCTTCCTCCTGCCCTCCTCCTCCTCTCCCACTACATCTCCTCTTATCTTCTACAGCTTCCTCTCCCTCATCCCCTCCTCTTCTCTTCTCTTCTCTTCTCTTCTCTTCTGCTGCCTGGGGCTTTTCATGAAGGCTGCGTTAATATGTGGAAATCAATACCCTCACTATACGTTGGCTGTCGAGGCACAGGTCAGAGACTTGGTGCGATTGAAGGGGGTCTTGTCTGTGGGAGGGATGTGGGGTTATGTTGCTCTTTAAACGCAAACCCATTGATCTTTTTTGCACGTCTCTGCGTGTGAGTTGGTCCACTGAGACTCCTCAGGGCCTGACTGACAGGCAGTGAGCTAGTTGTGGGCCTCAGAGGAGGACCATGTGAGCATGTGTGTGCTTGTGCACTGTGTGTGTGTTGGTCCCTGTTTGTTTGTTAGTGTGGTCATGTATGTCTTGTCTACAAACTATATGAGAGCCTTGGTAAATTACTATAGGTGGGAGGGGTGTTTACTTTACTAAAGCTAAGAGATGTTCCGATAGCAAAATGCCTCCGATACTGCAGAAGGTGCGGAGTTGGACACCGGCAAGTGTGTGAATCTGTAAACAATTTTTTCACTACACCACATTACCTATATTACCACAAAAATGATATGGAAATGTATGTTGCTGTTTTTTACGATAAAAACACAAACCACTGAAACTACTGAGCTCGGGGACAGAGTAAAATTTACAAAAATCAAATTTGCTATCATATCTGCATTTTCACTTGGTCTATCAACACCAATCAGTAAGTGAAGCCCTTTTGACTGAAGCTGAAAACAGCGCTCCATGTGGCTCTTAGTTTATGCAGCGACGTCTAAAACCGTGCTATCAGAACATCTCTTCATAAAGCTAGGGTTGGTAATCCTGAAGAAGCTAGAAGAGGCAGGCTACACTTTGAAAAAATACAACGGATACATCCCAACCCCTCCTAACAGCCCTTTTGTTTAAAGCTATGCCCCCAAAACACATGGACATGAACTGACTGACAACTGCTAGAAGCCGACTTCAGTGACTCGTTTGACCAACTTCTATCGTCTCTGCTCTAGCGGAGTATATCTCCAGGGCTTAAGACTCAGGAGATGTGCAGTAAAAGAGCACAGACAGGGTTCACGCAAGCCGGTTAGTGACAGACACGTGAACAATGATTGGTCTTTTCGATCACAGTCCTGCGAGGTCCACAGACACCAGCTTCTTCTCTGAACTCTGTTTCTGAACTTTATTTATGGTTATCACAATATGAAGAGGATTTTAACAATCAAGATATAAAAGTGTTATAGAAACAACTCAGCGACCTTACCTGTATGTTTTCGACTAAATAAAGCAGTGTAAAATATTCCATAACATATGAAATCCTTCCTTCATTGTCCACTGTAAGTAAAAGTGCAGCATTGAAGGCAAAATGCTTTGTAAAACAGAGTTCTGATTATGTAGTTGAACGGCTCCTTCTTCTGATGTAGTCTCTATTACTAATGCATACATGTTTAAGTATGAGCTGTACGTGTGGCAACTATTTGGTAATTTGATAAATGGCACATTTGTTGGGAAATATGCATCACTAAAGCCTGGTGTCACGGTCCAATGAAAACCATGGATCATCTAAATGTCAACTTTTCATGAGCTGAGACAAACAGCCTTGTTTTCAGCTCTCAAGTACTTTTTTTTTCCTTTTACTTCAAACGAAGGGGACTTTTTTTCAACCCATAAAGAAACTCTTTATCCCAAAATCACCAAATCTGGAAATGTGTTTTTCATTGAACAGCCGAAATTAAATGATAAGGGCCCCAAAGAGATTCCTTTATGTCGTTAAGAGGGAGCGTGTGTCACAGCTTAATTAACCCTGACTGTTGGTTGGATTGATCTTTGGCGATACACCAAGCTCGAAATGATCACATGTTTCAACGTATAATTTTTACTCTGAAAGTTATTCATAATTACATCTGCCTGAAAAATCGAGTGGACTTAAAAGGACAACATATTCCTGCATGATGTCATGGAATAGGAATAGGAATACAAGGTTGACGGACTGTCACTCACCTTTGCACACACACAAACACAGATGGCAGCGTCGTTTTGTATGCAACACAGTACAGATGTGTGTTTTCTACAGCCCAGCCCTCAGAGGCTTACACTAATGTGGGTCTGTTCCGGGGTTAGATATGGGAGCTGTTGAACGTTATCCTTCCATGATCCATCTTTTCAGCTCTGTTTCTCTCTCTCTCCCTGCCTCTCGCACTGTATCCCCTGTGTGAAGGAAAATCCATATGAGCTTGACAGCGAGAAACGTGGTATTATCAATGGAGCTTAACATCCATCGAAGGGGGTTTAAACATGTTGAAAGCTCGATATGTGCCCCTTAATGTTTCACTCCAATCGCAGAGAACTGGTGTTGTCATAGAAGTGGCAAGCTGACCGCCCGGTCAATAGTTGTGAGTGTGTGGTTGGACAGGAGTCACAGTGGCTCTAAATGGACAACCTGTCTCGTCGTTTTACCTGCTGTGACTCGTTCATTGAGACATCAGTTTTTGGCTGGAAGTGGAGTGAGCATTAATAGCTCACACACACACACACTATATCCTCTTTTCTTTGACGTTCTTTGTTTCAGTCTATCTATTCTCATGTCTTCCTACGAGAACACACCCCTCAATAATCAGTTGGGCTATTCACTGCTCGGGGCTGCACACAGAATGAGGGCATTCATCACATAATTACTGTGGAGGCAGTCACACACTCCATCAGTCTATTCCTGTCTCAAAGAGCCCCGGAGAGAACAGTGAACGCATACAATTTCCAAAAAAGATATTATGGGAATCTTGTACCTCTGTCTGAGGAGAGTCAAACTAGAGGAGAGGAATTTTTACAAAGCTCAACGTGACGTCTTGACTGATTTTGCATATCTACGCCCATCAGGCTGCGCAGTTGAAAGTGGAGGATGCAAGGAAGGCGGAGTCTCGCATGTTCGAAGAAGGCTGATAAATGTTTAAAACCTCACCCATGCTAAGAAAAGTCTTGAAAATTATAACTAATTGCCTCACGGGAGAAGCTACTGTATAAGTGGCAGTTAAGAGAGGCATCGGTGTGAAGTCAGGGGGCTAGAGAGAGCTATAAAGGCAGAGGTTTCTGTAAAGGATACGATGATATAAAGGGAGGGATATTAAAGGTGATGCCTTAATGTAGGGTGATGTACGACGCCAGGGGTGAGTGGGCCGAAGGCTCACATTGAGAGGAGACTTGAAATCAATGATGTTGTAAAAGACACAGGAGGGTCAACGTCATGTTCGGCACTCTGAACGTGAAGGAGCTGGAGCTGCCTAATAAAATACAGTGATAAGTGGGAGAGGGGTCGAGTGTGTGTGTTGGCAAATATAAATTGTGGATCTTTATGATCCTAAATGGGTCTAACATAGACTTAGAAGTGTATAAATGCATGGAAATTCTCAGGGTGTAGCCTATAGTCTATATAAAATGTGATTTCAGTTTTGTTATAATCATTTGTCTAAATTTTTGCCTTCAAGTACAAGAACTTTATCATTTATCAAATTTAGAGGTTTGACAATACATCCACTTAGTTTTATTAGTAAATTATTATTTAATCATTTCCTAGGCAAGCTGGAAAATATCCCCTAATAAAACAACAACAAAAACAAAGTATCTCAAAAAGAAAAAAATCCTAGATCTGCTCCTGATCCGCTTCCACACCAACATTTATTGAGCTCTTCCCTGGCCCATATCCTTCCACCAAGGTTGGTGATAATCCATCAGGTAGTTTTTGAGTAATCCTGCTAACACACAAACGCTGATGAAAACCACCTTTGCGGAGCTAATGAGGTAGATGAAGTAAAGGTGGCGTATAAGAATATGGAATTTTGATAAATAAATGGGTTCTCTAGACAAAGGCAGGGAAAGACAGAGGACATTATGGGAAACAGCTGACATTTGAATGGGTGAGAAGTGAAACATGAGCATAAAAAGAGCTGAATTAGGCAGAGGAGAATAAAGTGAGGTGACACAGTCAGGAGAGGAGAGGAGAGGAGAGGAGAGGAGAGGAGAGGAGAGGAGACAGTTATTTATTCTATATCTTATTCTTATATATTTATATCCCCCACCCTTAACTCTCATTTCTAATGTAATTTCCTTGTGTAATATATGAGATTTATTCAATATGTATTGTTCTTAGCCCTGCAGCTCCATTGTATCTTGAACCTGGGTATGTTGTTGGTTGTTGTTGTTTTTTTTTGTTCAAGCTGTTCTAAACAAAGAGCCTCAGAGGGATTAATAAAGTTGTTTTAATTGAATGGATCTAGAGACCTAGCCTCCACAGAGAGCGTTTACCTCCATTGACCAGATCCACATGGAGCTTTTTTCTCAAAAATTAAACCCTTACTTTTAAGAAGTTTATTTATCTACTAAGCCATATTCTACAGTGCCTATAGTCCTATTAGTACAATTTAAAGTATGCCCACACATAGTAACGGTATGCTCTTTCAATCTCACCGCATGTCTTCTGGTCTACTTGATTAATTTGTGTTTACAAAAAATGGCATCCTCTCATCCGAATATCTCTCACAAAAAACTGACATTTCGGTTGCTTGGTCCACCCCCTCCTTACAGGGCCATAAGTCATGACACAAACGACCCCCTTGGAAGTGAGTTAAATTCACAAATGAATAATTAAGACATTTATTGATCAAACCATTGACCGAATCCACTGAGTGAAGGTGTAATTTCATTATGTTCTGCAGCTGTTCATGGCGTCGGGAGATCTCTGCCAGTGGTTTATCTATGCCTTTCTCTGCAGACCGGCTCAGACGTCATGGGGTATTTCTCTGTGTGAGAGATCTTGCACTGGGCCCAGTGAAAGCTTTTTTTCCATCACAGAATAATTTACATTCAAATTAATGCCATCAAAAGCAAAGCTGAATGTTCAATGAGCAGAGGGTGGGGACTGGCTGTCATCGCCCTCTTCTCTGGAGAGAGCGGAGGGAAAGAGAGAGAATCAGAAGAGTGGAGCGATACAGTGATGGTAAAGCTAGGTGTGGTGAGAGATAGAGAGAGAGTGCAGCGGTTGATTTTAGCATTTTAATGAAGTAATTGGAACAAAAGGGAGCTAGCAAACTAATGACGAATAATTCCTTTAGTGGTAAAAATGAAACAAGCCAGTCACACAGTTGCATATCATTCGTCCATCACTCATTGATCATAGTTGTTATGCCTGCACCAGAGCAATCATCCCTATTGATCCATTTAAATCAATAACATAAGGATAAACTCAACCACACACATGCACAACAGCTTTAGGGCAGGGCAGAGAGCAGCCCAGCAATTTGCCTGCAGTTGCATGATTGCATAGCATGTCAAAAACACTGATAAATAAATCAGTGATTACTTCCCTTTGTGAAGTGCTGCAGCCCAATTATTGAATATTCATGTAGGTAAATACATTCGTGCAGGCTCGTCTCCTGGGTTTTACAGTTTGCATTTTTTCCCCTGTGGTTTTGAAAACCCCTGTGCTGGGAGGAACACAACAGAATTGCTTTGAAAAGACATGAGTGCCCTTTATGTGCTTATGCATATTTTACCGGATTCTTACTAAATCGGAACGTTTGTTTTTTCCATATGCATGAAAAGCTGTGGGTATTATTTTGCTTTGTTGACAAAGGGTGATCGATTTGATACAGAGCTATGAGCTGATTGCTATAGACAGAGGGATATTGATCGCCGAGCCCCCTGAGGCAGATATCTGTGTAACGCGACATACAAAGTGTCATTTCCCACTCAATTGTTTTCTGTCATATCATATTGGAACTGGGGGGAGGATATAATGGCACCATTTTGACCTGTTCTTCCCACACAACTAACACGCTCTCCTCTCGCAGCTTCTTCCTCTCACTCTCCTCGTCTCCTCTAATATCTTGATGGCATGAAACCATTTTTGCTCAATCTCTTACTCGCTCTCTGTCTTGCATTCTCATGCACGAGCATACGTCTGCACGCCACCAGTTTAAGGTATGAGGCGCCACACACACGAGCACCAACGCGCATCTACACAAAAACACACACAAACATGCATATACACCATTGATGGCAACTTAGCCTGCATGATTACTGTGACTCTAAGCTGCTTAGGGGTTCTGTCCCATCTGGCTCTGGTGTTTGCAGCATCATTCAACCGGCCACCACCACCCCCACTACCTCCCCCAACACACACATATATAAACACATTGGCCCTTTCCCCCAACCTCCTCCTCCTGTTTCATCTCCCTGTCCTCCATTCTCCTCATACAGTGACACACACACACACAGACAAGAACAGAGGCGGAGCCAACGGGATGATAATCCTCAATAATCTGGGTTTACCAACTCTAGGTCTCTGCAATGTTTTCTTACGTAATCTAATCATCCGTAGAAACGTGCAGTCATCCTCCGGAGTGAGCTTGTCTGTGTGTGTGTTCAAAGAGGTAGCCGGAAGGAATGCCTCCTCGCGCCACCTGGCCCATGTGGGAGACAACATACGCGCACACACACAAACACACATACACACAAACACATGCACAGGCTAAAGTTTCTCACACACCGATATAGATTATGGTGTTATGACACACATATGGAGGTCTGTGCACATATTTGCTTAATCCACAAGCCCCTCACCAGAACACACACATACACACAAGCATACAGGCATGCACACACACACAGGCCCTTTCACAGGTCACTTTTGAGGACAATACAGAGATTTGCATTAAATTCCTTCACACTAACTGTAACCTGGACCTTTACCCCTAAAGGTTAGAATCCTAACATTTAAGGTCAGGGTGGATATGTAGGATTTAGTGGCAGCCAAGTGAATACTGCTTCATCCTGCCCTTCTAAGAGTTTATGGGAAACCTACGTTAGTGTTTGGGAAACATAAAAAGGCTAGAGGACTTTTCCCAAGTCTGATTGGTTTGTACAGTGGAAACCGTTTATGGTGATAACGTTTGTCCATATGTTGGAATTGACGCCACAATATCAAAACCGATCATCACAAAATAATCCATACGTCTCTTGACCCACTTGCTCTCTTCCTCTCTAATGGGAGCCTCTCTCCTCAGCACATGTAATGTGTGATCAGACACATCTGTAAACTCAAACTGGGTGAAAACAACAGAATTCTGGACTTAGACAATGTATGGAGAGCGGGAGCAGAGGGTGGGGCGCACTTGGCTTGACTTTTGGTTGGCAGTGTGGAGCACGTATGATAGAGACACAGAGAGGGGCAGCAAATTACTGACAGAGCAAGAAAAAACTGCTATAAATTACGTTTTTGTGATCCAAACATTTATGAAAAGACCTGATTATTATACAGGATACCGGACCAGCATTTTTATCCAAAGGATTCCGTCCCAAGCTGTTTGATCCATAAACAGATGATCACTATATCCTAATAACTATGAGCGTTTTCCATTGAATATGTAAATGGAATGTATTTCTATAGCACTTTGACCGCTTAGAGTACGAGTCACCCATTCATGCACAAATTCTTCCAGCTCATCCAACGTCAGAGGCAATTTATACTTCTGAAAGCAGACCAGAAGAGCTGGGAATCAATCCACAAACCTTCTGGTTAGAGGACAACCCTCTTTAACTCCTTGAGCTGCTGTAGAAACCTGGTGGATTGAGAGATGCCCCTGAATCCTACACAGTGGATCTTTGTCTAATGATGTAGAAATGTGTTCTTTTCCAAGCCTATGAGACACACAAACACACAGACAACCACACACACGCACAGACACAAACACACACACACAAACACACAAACAAAAACACTGAGATAGTGAAAAGTCTGTAATATAAAGTTCAGGGCTACATCAGAGAGCGTTCAGACTCCAGCTGCCCTAATAAACCGCCTGCCTCCTGGTGATGGCTGAAACACACACACAAATAAACACAAAAAACAAACAATGTTCAAACACAACAGCAACAACATATTAGCTTGCTGTCGTGTCACGGTACATGAACCTGGAAAACATCATCGCAATGTCTTTTGAACGCTGAACTTTTTGTGACCTTTTTTAAATGCATGTATCAGTCACGTCAATGGGTCTGAAGATGGAGAGACATTTAAGGTGGGGCCTGAGAAAAGAAGCTTGTTAATGTTTGTGTGTTCGATTATTCATGAGAAATAAATTTGCTTTTTAAAGATAACTTCACTCACGCATAAAGAATCAAGCATTATCACAGATATGTTTTATACTTAAGATAAATACCTTAAGAGAATAGGAGTTGTGCTATATGCTTGTGCGTCAGCATAAGCTTTGAGAGAAGCAATAAATATTGCATGAGTAATCTTGTTTATTTCAGTGTAAGTCAATGTCATTTTGCACTGAGCTCCGCGTTCGACACTCAGAAGATTCGGGGGGGAAACAGATTGTGAGGACAATATATAGTTTCATGGTTTAGCCTCAGAACACATGGATAAGAGGGATTAAGTCTATCCATATATTGAATCATGCAACACTGATTCGGCACAGTGCACACAGCCTCGCTGAAGATCTGGGGATGATACAGGAAACAAGGGACACATCCTTAGAATAATTGTTTCATCTGTTGCAGAGAAATCTCCGCCTCATTGCTAAGTGCCCACATTTTTTTCAAATACATCACAACCTTTAAAGGGAAAAGAGAGAATAAAAAGGCCGCCATTAGCTCCTCTGGCTCATGAAGAGAGTACATGTGAGTCTGTGTCAGATATGCAATCCCTCTAGATTTAAAGCTCTCTTCACTTTCACTCCAAAGACCTCCAGAGGATTTCCACATATGACTATCAGGTTCTATTTCACTGAGTCTTCTTGAGCATTCTCATGTTTTTTTCTTATCTCTTTTTCAAATGGCGCCTGAATTCTGGCAACAAACAGAATCAATACAAATAAAACATCAGATAATAAAACCTTGACATTTCAAAGGGGAATCACTTCACTTCTTTTGCAGTAGCCATGTGATGCTCCTACGTTTGTGACACTATTGTGAGAAAAATAACTGCTGTTACAAGGCTCATTTACAGGGTTGCCCGACTGTATTAGGTATCACCATAAAACCTGCTTTCAAGCGTTTCATAGATCTCTGCTGTGTACTTTTATGCTTCTTTTATTTCCATAAAGCAAACTCAATGACCTCTCTGTATGATAGTGCCCTATACAAATCAATTCACTGCCAAACTGCACTGTGGTTACGTGGCCTTACATTTCCCGTGCATTTGGCAGAAGTTAAACACCAGTCAATCAAATCTGCAGGTGCTACTGCAGGCACAAGCCAATCACATAACACTAATTTGAAAGCAGAGCAAGAGGCAGCAGGCTAACCCAGTGTGTGTTCATCTGATTGTTTACTTTATTTCCCGAGGACTTATTCATATTGCATAGATAGCTAGCACTGCACGTTATTATGTGTTTCCCGGGCATGAAACTGTGATTTGGTTGGACGATTGGGCCAAAACCAAGCAATCGGGAATACCCACTCACAAGCGTTAAGACAACGTGTGCATGTGAGTCGAGCGGTACTCCTGTGAGAAATCAGAAACTTAAAAAGGAAGGTTCAACTCTAAAGAGTAAATTTCTAGAAAAGGTGGATAACTTCCAAGCTTTATTACTAATGAATAAGCTCGAAAATAAAATGAAAACAAAACCAAAAGAGGAGCCTCCACTGCTCTGTGTGTGTCGGTGTGTGCATGTGTGAGAGAGAGAGATGGAGAAAGAAAGAAAAGGAGTCAGGGAGCAAAAAGGAGTGAATTAGGGACAGAGGAACGAGGGAGAGCGATGAGGCACCAATCATCCTCACAGAGGCTCACATTATGAATGATTCATGGGTTAATCTTTAACGATATTTGAAGAACGTTCGATTCCTCAAATGGATCGCTTCACACCCCGCTTCCCGAGCAGAGAGTGATGTCTCAGATTGATATTTCTCATGAGGGGTGAAGAGGCAATGCATATCTATCTTATCACATCCAAATTTTAATATATGTTCAATTCACACATTTTTCCAGACACATATTGCTCAGGACACTATAAGCTAATTTGATCGCTAACATTTGAATACACAAGGGGAGAGAAAATGTCATATGGGGCCCTGGATGAAAATATTTGCATAGACTCATCTGGATATGGTGACATTAGATTATAAGGGAATGAGGAAGAATGTTCTAGGGGGGTTGCTGTGTGAGTTATGCTGGTGTAAGATAATATACTCTCATTGAACAATGTGCAGGATTCCTTGTTAGGGGAAGACACAGGTTGGTATGGACACACACTGGCCTGGCTGTTATATTGTATGCTCATTAGAGTGTTACCAATGAATACAACCAGGACAGCATGTGTTTTGAGGGCCATTATGATCACCATTCACAAGTCTCCACTGAGGGAGAGTAGAGTCTTGGAACCTTCAGTATAATAAGAGTACAGTTGAAGCACATGTATTGTGTTTTTTTGAACCAGCAAGTGATGCAAATGGTACCAACATGCAACTCTGCCTCACTGTTGTCTCCTTTCGATTCACATTAGTCCCTTGTGGGTGCTACGGCTAATGAGGTCATGATTACTGAGCTGTCTGCGTGCTAAACGATTAACAAATAATGAGGGAACCAATCAGTCAAGGTTCCACAGGCATCCTTCACCTGTAAACATATAGACTTGCGTGGGGGTGTCGGAGAGAAATCTACTCGCGAGGAACATGCCGCTGTTCTCTTCGCTGCCAACCGCGATCAATTTAATGGGCCTCCATATGGTGCTGTGGAATCAATGAGGGATCATCGCGGATTCTTCACAGCACTTAATGTGGCTTGGGAGCCGCAGAGTTTAAATTTAAACAGGAATTCCACAGATACGTCTGAGACGAAACGGTGACTATATATGTACAATAACTTCAGCCAGAAAAAAGGGGGAGAACACTCTGAGAGCTATGACCCATATCTGTACCACAGAACTGTCACAGGCTGGAAAATGAATGGGTGACCTTGGATGAATCTCAAACCCACGTCCTGTCTTTGGGGATAGTCCTAGAAAGTGTTGGCTCTCGGCCTGGCCAAGGAGATGATGGGAGGGACAGAGGTGCTGCAGAGGATGAAGAGGGAAAGGGAGGGACCACAATGCCAAAAAGACAAAGTCATTTTCTTCTCCCTCCCAGCGTATTTTATGTTTATATGATGGCAATCAGAGCTTCTGAGGCTGCCTCTTACTGGCAAGGCCGGAGAATCATACACTCAGGTAATCAGCCTGCACAATCGAAGCAGTAATTGTCACTTTAATATGTTTATAGCAGGAGTAGTGGCGCAGGAAGCAGTCCAAATCATACAGATGTGACAGATGTGCCTCTCTGCTGTTGCACCAATATATCGTCTTTTACTATAATGTGTTCCACATGATAAAGATAATGGGAAATAATGTTTGGCATAAAGGGATAGAAAATTCATTGCAGTGCTTTTAAAAGGTTGCCTTTTTTTTATATCATGCATGAAGTGTCTAATATAGTCCTTAATACAGTTACAGGGTTACAACAGCAGGGAGCAGTCATCCAACAACAGTAGTGGTGAACAGTACACCACCACCTAACCTTGTGCCTGTGATAGAAAGTAGAACGAAGAAAAGAAATAAAGAACAACTTAGATGTTCCGTCCTCTAGGAAATCCTCTCTCTTCTTGCTTAGATTAACAAGACAGGAAGGTTTTTTTTTTGGTTATCCTGTTTTGTTTAATAGAGATGGGGTTGCCTCAGGGGGGGACAGGCAAGTTTAGAATATCAATTAGTTTCAACCAATTCTTTGAAAATCTGCTCGGAGCAGGGTTTTTTTTCTCATTTAAGCTGCATTAAAGATAAAAAAAAAGCAGTATTGGGGGTTGGGGAGCATGGAGTATATAGCACTGTATATTACTGTATATCTACAGCAGTAAGGGGTGAAAGCAATATGGTCTATATAAATGAAAATAATAGGCCTTTATATCCAGGTTGCATTAAGGGCACTTAATCATGGACCTCTACTTATAAAGTGCGTTAAAATCAGACCATACAATTGACTAATGTTGTTCTTCATATGCTTAGATTCCTCACCTGTACATTTTTCAATAAAAATCACAGCAAAAGAGACAACTACAGTAGGTCTGCTCTGATGCCAACCTGTGTGTCTGGGGAAGCAGTTGGCTGTTGTGTAACAAAAACAACAAATGTGCAAGAAAATCGGTTGACTTGAAGCCAAGACAGAAAACAATAAGAAGAATCGGCATTTGAATGTGAGAGTCAAACTCATCGTGACTGACTGGACTTTTTAACCTGCTCATCACAGCAAATGTAAGTGTGTAATACTACATGATATCGGCTGTAGCTTCTGTGGGAGGCGAGTTAAAGCGGTCTCTCATAAAGTTAAGAGACTTCCAAAGACAAATCCCCTAACCCAATTAATGGCGAAGCAGACAGAGAGGCCTCACAAAGTGCTGCAGAGAGAGACGCATTTGTCCTGGGGACAGACAGGGGGGATGATCAGCACATGATGCAGCCCTATTTGACAAGGTTACGCCTTGACAACTCAGAGATACACACACAAAGACACACATTCATACAAGCACTTAGAAACTGTGGACAAGCAAACTTGTGTGCACACACACACACACACACACACACACACACACACACACACACACACACACACACAGACAAACAACTCTCCAAAAAAATGAAAAAGGAACAGCTTCCATTATTTAAATGACAAAGTGATATAACAATGCTGTTATCTGCTACATTATTCCACAATTGAATAAAATCAAGTAGATATATAGGTACATTTTCCCCTTGTTATTAAAAAAAAAAGCATGTGAGATCTTCTGACAATAGATGATTAGGTAGGGCCTATCACTCGGCACAAAAGTAAAAGTTTGTAGAACAAACAGTGTCAAGTCCATTCATTTATTTGTTTAATGTCCCACCAGACAGTAGACGGCAAAAGCTGATAAGAGGGAGGGAGGGAAAGACGTGGCGGGGAGATTGTTAACAAACTTGCCATCTAAAAATACAAACTGACAGTCAGTTCCACTTTGCAGCTATCTCCCCCATCACACACTCACTTTCACACTTGAATCCCAGAGAGGCTGCATTTCTGCCATAAGCCTATCCGAGGATCGTTTTCAGCCCAGCGGAGGCTTAAATCATACACGGCTTCAAACACACCCCACGATAGCTCCCAGGAAGAATCATAAACACCTGGCTATGATAACAGCGGGTCAGCTTCAAGGCCAAGTATGGAGACATGAGAGGTCTGTCCAGAGAGGAGCACTTACATACTGTCAGGGAGTAGAGGAAGGGCTACGGTGTTCAAGTCATGATATGATCAACACAGGAACATGTAGGAACATACAGACCAGGGGTTCTTATTCTGAATTATTTGGTAAATTTCATTTGGATGCTATCTGCACTGATTTAAAATGGGATGTGACTTCTTGTCTCAATATTTGTTCATCAACCCCATGAAATGATAGTAGACCCGACGCATGTTTACTCTCACCAAGAAGGTTATGATTTACCTGTGTTTGTCTGATTTTTTGTTAGAACAATTGGACTGGACATATTTGCCCAGAACCTAGTGGAGGAATGTTGTAAGTGTCAGGAAAAAACCCATAACATTTTAGATAAATAATATAGACAATTATTTAAAAAAAAGTCAGTGATATGTAGGGGACTGATTTCAAATGTTTGGTCCAAAGCGGGTGTGTGTGCAGCAGGTGACAGCTGGGTCACTGACCTCCTGCGTCTCCCATGCGACTCCTGTTCACACAGGGAGCGTGCCTGCTGCAGAGCTGCACGGCGACGGCAGTATGACGACAAGTATGTACTCAACTAAATGCCAGAACTCTGAAGCTGAGCATCATCCAACAATAATAACAATAAAAAACCTTTTAAAACGCATGAATAGATTCAGTCAACATGCAATGCAATAATTACTTTGAAACGAGTACAGGAAGTGACAGGTATGACAGAGACTCTCTGGAGGAGCCAGGCAGGGTGGGCGCTCTGACCTGATGGGCGCCGAAATGAAAAGCAAGATGTTCTGTGACGCACACGGAGCGCATGTGGCCCAGGAGTGAAAGGGTGTGATTTGGTGCAGCTTGATTGAGTTTGTATGACTGTTGGGCCTTGTGTTCTCTGAGTGCATTTCTAGTTTCAACTCTCTTTCATCTGATTATGTAGCTGGCGAGACGCAGTTTGCAGGTCTGACCCAGAGTTGCCAGAATTAATGTAAAGTCTTTGGGTGGGTGTCAACGTAGAGGCGCTGGTTTCACTGTGAGTGACTTCGGTGGCTGAATCAGTGTCTGAATATAGAGGCGGTGTAATTTCCATCCAATCCTTGAGATTTCACACTGGCGCCTGTGAAAAATCACACTTAAAGGGGGCTCCAGTAAGCAGGGGCTTGATTGGCTGTGACGTGACATGCATAACATCAGCTAATTCTATTTAAAACACAGGGCAGTAGATCTTACAAACACAGACGAACAACATATTCACAGACACAGGAACGAGATGACACCCCGATTATACACAATTACTTTACACACACACACCGGATCTACGCATCTAGACGCAGAGAGGAAAGCAGTTAAGAGGCATCGGCAAATCATGCAAATAGGTTAACTCGCACCTATTGCAGCCTGGGAGCAGCCTGTGTGCGTGAAGTCGCTTAGAACGGAGCAGTAATGAGCAAGTCAGATTCTGTCATAAATCATGACGAACACGTAGAGCAAGCAAAACAATGAGAACACATTACGGAGGCTGTTATCCTCTCACTGCCGTGACCCATGGTACGAGTGGAGATGTTCACATATGTGCACGGGGCCCCTCCCTGGTAAGACGTTTATACACTGTAGGTCTAAGCTCTCGTCGCTTGTCAGTCGCCCCGGCGGCTCGTTAACCGCCCGAAGCTTGATTACTGCTGAGTTATTACATTCCCCTTTGATTAATTGTATTCAAGTGCGCTCATGCTTTGGACTTGAGCTCAAAACGATCGGAGTGGAAATAGACTTTGAATCGCAGCGTGAAGAGTGATGACTCAAGATTGGTTTTATATTCAGTGTAATCCGGCAAGTAATGACATACTTGTGCGTAATGTTGTGTGGATTTTAAGGCCTAGTAAGAGAGCTATTTATGCATTCAAGGTTCACTGTAAGCTGATTAACAAGCGCAGTGATCGCTGGTGAAGACTAATTATTTTGGCCCATTAGTTCCTGGAGCTCGTTAGGCGAGCGCATGAAGAATGTGTCCTCTGGTGTTGTTATTTTGCCTATTAAAGGACATTTAGAAAACAAATTTACTGAAATGGGAGATCTGTATATGGTGCTTGATTTAGTTTTACCATCTACACTATGTCTTATGAGAATAAATTGCCGTTACCATGTAATAAGTGATGCATGCGGGATGTCCCAAAGTAACGGTATGCGACTGGAAATGTTATTCAAGGGAGAGATCCTTATGGAAAGATGAGAGATGCATTCCCAGGCCCTGTGGTGCAGTATCAATAAGGATCAGTAACAATCTTTAGATATATCTGATAATGGACATGGCTTGTACTGTCTAATTAAAGCTGGACCACCAGGGAAGCTCGATATAACATATGGCTGCTCTGATCATAACACACACCAAAATTAGGAGCGGGTATTACCTTGACACATAATGGCGGGCACAACTGCAATTTCCTGGTAGGGTGTTGGTGGCAGGTATTTGTGTATCACTCCATCTCATAACAAACCCGCTCCCTGTGTCCCAGCCCACCTTGGGATTGAGATGCAGACGGAGACTTCTCGACATGTGAGTCCGGCAACATAAAAAGGCGTCTGGAAGACGGTTCCAAATTAGTACGGACCGAAGACAGACGGATCCGGCCTGAGCTTGGCATTTCAACATGACAAAGATGAAACCGCACACTGTTTCTTGGAATAGCCACCACACTTAATGGCACCGGCAACCTGATCCCCTGCTCACTTTCACTGGGGTCAAAGAAGCCTCTCTCACCTTCTCTCTTTCATCTCACACTCACACGTACGCAGGGTACACAGATGAGTTTGTTTATAGGGCTCGGCCCGGTGCGTAAAACTCTCAAAATAACTACAGGCACAATTTCCCTCTCGCCGTTCACATGCCACAGCTGCTGTCGAGAGAAAATAGTACTGCCATCTTAGGGTGTCTTGAAAGAAATCATTAAGTCAGACGTGAGGCGCTGATGGGTAATAAGTATTTGTGCCATTGGAAAATGAAGAATGAATTACACACCATTGACAAGCAGCGACACGCAAAGCACGGGCTAAAATCCTAATAAAGCTGGTGCGGAGTGGGAACCTTTAGTTTAAATGTCAAGAAGTACTTATTTATGACCCGTGTTTATCTTCAATATTCCTCAGCATGTGCAACACTATTGTGTCACATCATTTTCTGGACCAGCTTGAACTATCTGTGTCCCCGACATGTTACTCTAAATTGCCATAAAGAGCTGCTCTTGGTCACACCGATACAACTACTCTAAACAAAGAAGCTTCTGTTATGTTGTGAGCAGTGATTCCCCCCAGGGTTTACATGTGACCATGAGGTTGTGTGTGTGTGTGAAAGTGAAGTTATGTCACGTCTGAAACATGGAATAAAATCGCTTAAAATCAGTTAAAGCTCTCTCCGAACAAGAGATGCTCCGACATCAGCATCGGAAAAACCTCAGATACTACCAAAAATGCTGTACTGTGCATTAGCAGCTTTGTAAATCTACCAACCCAATACTAGGTCTTTCAAGTTTTCTGTTCCTATAAATTACTTCTTCTTTGCTGCTCCAAAACAGAGGTTGTGCTGTACTGCCACTGGCAAACACAGTTTTTAGAGCAGTGAAGAAGTTATTTTCAACGTTATCCAGAGCTACTTAAAATGTCAGCAAATTGGCAAAGTTTCACAGCAGAAAGTTCCACAAGAAGACTGACAATCTGTAGAGTATGAAAGACCTCAGTTTCAGGTGAAATATTTATTTTACCATTGAGGTGACATTGTCCGGTAGAGCTTGTGAGGAGCGTCAACTGGTTTGTACAAATTCTCATGTTCTAATTTTCATCATTTGTGTCCAGCGCCAACTGTTTGCCAAGTGTGGATGTGGATGTTTCACTCTTCAACCTGAGCCAGACCATAAAACAATGACAGAGATCATCACTTCCTAGCCTTTCACAGGGCTAGTGGCATACGACTGTTTAAATATGGTGCACTGCAATAAGATCTGTACTTGATATCAGCCAAAACACAGGTATTGGAATCGGCATCAGGGAGGAAGAATTGTGTCAGAACATCTCTAATTTAAACAATAGATGCCTTCCTGAAGCCATGTGATCAAATACAGAAAAAATTTAAGTAATGGGCCAACGTGATTCTGTGCGACTGCAATAGCATTTAACATCAGTAAATGTATAATAGTATTGAACATTTTCAAAACATATCCAGCCCTGCTGTGTACAAATACATAAAACTCAAGTCAGAAAAAAAATTGTCAGCAGAGTAATATCTTTAAAGCCAACTTATTAAATACTGTCTCCTGTAAGTTTCCCACATAAAATACAATCTGGGTTTTATGTAACCACACGCGATGGGGAGACATGAGGGTATAGGGAGGATGAGGAGAGAGTAAACACATCCTCTGCCACTCTGATGGAGACTCAGTGGTGGGGGGAAATGAGTGGAGGTGGCTGCCGAGAGGTGGTCAGGTGTGATGCGAGGAGATCGATGACCTGAATGAACCACTGCAGGCCCCATGTCACACTGTGCATGCACCGAAGGGGGGGGCAGAACTCTGCACAGCCAGGTCCACTCACACACACACAGACAAGTTTCCACAGCTATCCTTGTTAGGACACTGCCTTTACTTTCACTCATTGTGAGCAGCCTTACCTCAGAAAAGACATTTTGCCCCTTTAGGACAAGGCTTTGGTCCCATGAGGTCTAACGGTCCTCACAAGGTCAGTGTTTTTAGTACGTTTATACTACATAAACACACACACAAACACACCAACACACACACAGCAGAGCCAGTGAACAGCTGGGTGAGGTCACAACCTGTAAAGCCACACTGACCACAGAACATGTTGAAACACTGCAGAGCAGAGTGGTCACACCATGGGGCAGGGTGTCCAGGATGACGCCCCGCTACTGTCAGCTGAACAGACATGGGGCTGAGTAATATTCTTATAATAACATGTTATAATATAATGTCAGGTGAGGCAGGGTAAGGGTAAACCCAAAGGTAAGTGAGCCCTACATTTGCTTCACCATGAGGGAAACAGCTCAGAAAATAAATTTAGCATAATAGTTATTCAGCGATATAATCTCTGTTACCACAGAGATTATATCGCTGAATAACTATTATGCTATCTGTTATGTGAGACATTAGGTAGCAATATAAATGATATGTTAAATATTCTATATGTGGTTAAATTTAGTCAAATTCAGTTGAACGTTTTCCTTTACTGTTTGTTTGTTTATGTATTGCCCGAAGAGGATAATGTCAAACTGAAAAAAAATTAATTGATAATAAAACTATAACATCATCATCAAATTTTAATATGAGTTATATTAGAATGGAGGATTGGAAAACAACCACAAAATCTATCGTGTCACCGTGTTTGGTCAAAACTTCTCATTTAAAAGAAATATGTCAGTATCCAGCGACATATCTTGCTCCCATAATTCCAGAGTTTAATTATGCAAAGCAGATGCATAATATTCTGAATACAACCTCCTCCACATTTGAAATTCTATTATGGCCACGCTTGATTAGTTAACCCATTAGTCAAGACAAGCAGCTCAAAGTCAACTCATGCTTCCACTGGTATTCTATTGTGTATTATATTGCATGCTGTTAGTTTGAATCCAGTGTCTCCCTCCAGGCCTCAGTGGAGAAATAAAAACCCAAGTAACAACAGCAACATCCATGAACGAGCTAAAACGATTCGCTCAAACCAATTTCATTGCATTGTGTATCTAGCATGAGGCTTTGAAGCTGTGGGACTAAAACCAAACACATACAAAGTGATGACAACTTAACACCAACAGTGCAAACTTCTAATTCTACCACTGGGTATTACAGAGACTGCACTCACGATATATGGATTCAATATAAAGCCGAGAATATTTAATTTAGCCTCCAGATGCAGACTCTGCAGCTGAGGAAGTTATTAAGTCGAATCATTAGGGCTCTTATTAAATAGTGTACATATCGTGTTTATTGGTATGAACTGGAATACGCTGAAACTGTTTTATAGCAGGTGTGATCAAGTGGAGGATGTGTGAGACGATGAAATCAACCTCAAAAAGCTACAGAGGGTAAAGAGAAGAATCATCCACTGTGTGCACACAGGATGTGTTTGTGCTCAGTGTATCTGTGGGAGTGAAGGTGCAACATTTCTGTGCCTGCAAATTAAACAGCTTCAGATATTGGATGTGATATTACTGTTTGTCTTGACCCAAATTTAAGTTGTCTCCTGGCTAAACAATGGATGATTCCAGTCTACTCAGTCGGTGTTGCTATCATAGTGCAAACCAGTGAGGTTAACCCCAGCAATTTATCCAACGAGAGGACAAGAGCTGCAAGCCAAGCAGAAGAACTGCCTGGAGCAAGAGAGACCGAAGCGAGTGTGTTTATGTCTGTGTGCGTGCACGTGTGGGTGATGTGTGTGTTGGATTGCCCACTGACATCGCAGCATAGCTCTGAGTACAGTTCTGCAAGCGCGCAAACGTGTAGTGAAAAGCCTCAGACAGCACTGTACCAGTATTTTTGATCATTGACGCGACTCATTTCATTATTATTGGGGGATTTGTGATAATTTCTCCGACCATAGTCAATTGTTATGTGTGTGTAAACAAGTGCTTTGGTGGACGCTGATCCGGCACTAAGAGAAAACAAAAGGTCTCTCCATTTATCTCTTCTTCCTCCACACTATCATCCATCCATCTGGCTGTGTGTCCTCAGTTGTCTCTCTCATGTTAGATTCAGACCCTCTCAGCACGACACAGAGAGCCAACACACACTAACTCACACAATTCTGCAGATACACATGCACATCTCTGACATAAACAACCCTGAATCAACAGTTTATGTAGTAATTGTATACATCCTTGCTTCAGGTATTGTTGATTAAATCACTGTCACGATTACCCTGATGTACCTTCAGACCTAAACAGTTTGGTTTCTGTGTAAACTGGAACATGTGTCGAACTCCACATGGATTTTTTTTTTTTTTCTCCCAATATCGCCATTAATCTGGCATGGCACAGGCCATCTGTGGCGGACATCAGGAAGTCACTGCTCACATGCCGTCTGTGTGGCTGCGTTAGTCTGTGTCACAGAAATGCTGCAGGGGGGGGGGAGAAGGAGCAGTGGCTCTCTTTGTCTTTTCTCCCTTGATGAAAAAAAAACAACCTACCCTTCCTACCATAGAGTCGATTGCATTTCAACCCGAGAAGCGTTGAGGTCGAACTCTCTCAGTAAGAGTATTTCCCTCCTCAGGGAGTCAATCATTGCACGGGCTCCAGCCATGAATATGTCCATATATTAAACTGGCCAGCTACCAATACAGGACCTACTGATATATAGTTAGAACAAAGGATGCATACTGTTTGACTGAGTCATCAAATCAGTCAGAGGGCTTTGTGTCATTTATCGAGGTAAGTAACATCTATGTGTTATATTATTATACAAATAAGAATTCATAATCTGTAATACAGGGTGTTTATCTCAAATTAAAACTATTGCTCTACATCCGGGTTGGAGACGTCCAGAGAGAGAAAATGTCCTCTAGTAAAAGACCGGATCATCATAATGTCTCACTCGTGTTAGGATTCAGTGCAATATATATTGAAAAATTATATAAATATCAACGTATGTGTGTAGTTAACATCAGATAAGTTAAATCAAGGAAAGTCAAATACAATAATATTTTAACAATATTTGTTTTCACATCGACCTAAAGGGATTATAAAGAAGTACTCTAATAAAAAAGCAATGCTCTCATCTCATGTCAAGTAAAACATAAAACAAATGACAGAAAGCTTTTTAAAAATATGCATCTTGAAATAAAGTGCTGAGTTTAAAAAATGTAAATGTAAAGTAATTTCCTCGAAAATTTATTTTAACATAACATTCTCAAACAATGTTCTAACAATGTTCAAAGCAACTTAACAACGGCACTGCTTTAAAATGTCCTTTTCTCTTTCTTTCATTTCCTTCTACATCCCACCATCACTTTTATTGTTCAGCGATAGAAGTGTGCTCTATGTAGCTTTTTATCTCTTTATACGTATATGACACAAACCGTGTGGAAACACTAGCAAATAGATCAAGTTGTTACAACGAAGCTGAGACTCAACCATGCAGCGTCTACATGACATTACTGCTGATTATGAAGGAAGTGATAGCAGTGGAGGAACAGTGTGTATTGCCTTTATTCCCTCTCTCCTGCGGTGCCTCTCCCATTGCACAGCACAAGGGCACCATCGTTACCATTGAGGGTTGATAGATGGCTGACTTCACCCTGCTCTGCTTCTCTTCCACAAACTACAAAATAAAACCATGATGGTGTTGAACCTTCCCCACTGAGCGCACTGGGTCAATCTTATAACATCATATCCAGTCGCCCTGCTTCGTTTTGGTCTAGAAGCGATATATATATATATTAGATTGTAGATGGCTTCATCTGTGTTTCAGATGAAACACAATGTAAAGCAAGCCGGCAGTGTGCAGTTGGACTGTGCCAAGTTCAGCACTGGGAGTAACATAGGTTTCTCTGCTCCAATACACAAGGGTCATTAAACTTTAGCTGGCGATTAATTAAAGGAAATTTGATTTTCTGTCCATGGCACCTTGCATGAAATAAGACCCAGTGGCCAGCAGGTTAAGTGAGCCAACTCCCTGTTAATCTGCTATCATAACCTTCTGCTCCCACTTGGATGAGCTCATTACATTTGAGGGCGGATTAATGAAAGCCATATAAATCATTGGTATCGTTACAGGCAAAAGAGTAGCGCTTCTTCGAGTGAGTGTCTTGCAGTTCAAAACAAGATGGTTTCTTGTGAAAGTCTTTAAACTAAACCAATATGAGTTTTATCCATCAAAGACAGTCTAGAATAAAAGAATGGACACAAATCTACACAAGAACATACACACTCTTCATGTACCTAGGAAAGTAGAAAGGAGTTCCTGAGCAACTTTAGCTGCTACCATTCCATGTTGCCTTTTCTCATAATTCCAATACAGAAACATCTGAAATTGCATTATAGCAATATGATGGACATTCTTTTTTTTCGTTGATAAAAAAAAGCTGCTTGAGTGTATAAGTGATATATTCCTCGGAAAGTCAAATTTTCTGAGTTGTGAAGTTGTTGTTCAGACTTTGTTGTGTTCATGTGCTTTGATTGTGGAAATACAGTGTTGCATTTAAAAGTTTAGAGCATTTAAACAACACATCTTCACCTTTTTCTAATGTTTATAACAAAGGCCATAGAAAAGGGATCAGGTGTGACACAAACACAAATAATTTGAAATGTATTCATGTTGATCCACAATACATCTGCTTGGGCTAAACAGATGTTGGGTTCTTGTGAGAGATGGACATAAAGCTTGTGTAATTTTCACATTAAACGCTTCTATTTTTGAGCTGATTGTGTGAATTGGTTTCAACGCTGCAACACGTGTCCCCAAACTTTACGTCAACGGACCCAGTTGTTGTTGTTGATTCCGAGATGTTGCCCTTACTTTAGTAGGGGTCTGTCAATTTTCACAGTCAGGAAGATAATTATTTGAAAAAACGTAAGTAATAAAATACAGTAGCTGACAGGCCGTTAGCTTTAACTTGTTAGAAAGACTGAAAAGCACCACATGAATGCATTTTTTGTGTTTTGGGGAATGTTGAAAACAAAGGTAATGGTGAATTTTGCTAGATTTGTAAGAATAGCTTGACATTTTGCCTATTAGGAGAATATAAATGAAAAATGTTTGGACAGTACCAAGCTGGCCCTTTAGCCATTCAAGGGTCCATCCAACTCCATTAACAGCAAGTGTTTTAAATACCCACTTAAACTATGGATCGTTACTGTATTAATTAAGCTACATAGATCTACATAAAATATGAAGTAATTTAAATCACCCACTCTTCCCTGGAGAAGTTTCACAGTCTCTACGGAAATGAGCTTCTGGTTAAAATCATAGACCGCTTAACATGGGATGTCAAACGTTATCTTACAAACCAAGCTATTTCGTCACATGCTAGACAAACGAGAGAAAGGGTAGAAGAACACATATTCTGTATTGTTACACACTTTTCACACATTCCCTCATGTACGCAGCCTAGCAACTGCATGTTTCTGAAAAGGTATGTGTCTTCACGTGAATGTCCATCCAGGACCAACTCTTTCTGCCGAGCCATGAACCACCCTGGGTTCCACTCGAGCATGAGCTGTGTCTCTACACGCCAAACAGTAATAGAGTTTACATCAAAGATTTCCCTCCCACTGTGACGGCTGAGTAGATAGATCACACACTCTCGCCATCTCCCTCAGGCCTCCCTTTTCTCAACCTATTGCCCTTACCTCCCTCTCTCTTTCTCTCTCTCTTTCTCTGTCTTTCTCTCCCTCTGCTTCCAACCTCCAGTAGTGTTGGTAGCAGGGTGGAGTGTCACCTTGCTCTGTGCCCAGTGGTCTGTGGCTTTATGATGATTTATAGCTTTGGAAAGTGGGGGGTGTGGGAGATGAAGTTGGTGGATGGCTTGGTTTAAAATCACTTGTGGCGGTGTATGAAGGCATAGCAGTGATGAATGAATGTAGTCTCTGCGCGCCAATCAATATGATCTTCCTCCAGCATACAGGTTTTAAAGCCATCCAGAGGCTGAGGAACTCTCTACTTCTAATGATCTGCCTTTTCCACTCGATACTCCTCTGCATATGAAGATGCATGGAATAAGGTGGGCAGGGCGATATCCTTAAAATATTTAAAAAATCCAAAGGATGCCCTCAAAAATGTTGTTGATGATTTAAGAAATAATCAGGTGTAGGTAAGGTTTAAAATGTGTAGTTTATACAACCACAATGGACAACATAAATCTTAGTTTTAATGCCTTCCGGATTTATAGCTTGTCCTCTGACAATTGCAGCCCACTGAGAAGGAATCATTTAGGAAGAAAGCATCACTCTGTCAGACGCTGACTGTAAAAAATGACTTGGTCTTAACAAAGACATCACATGCCTTATTGTTCTCCTCAACACATTTGTCAATAAGGATCATTGCACAAAGACACAAAGGTCTGTCCATAAAATCCAGATTACAGCTATATGTAACAAACGTAGGGTGCACTGGCGCACCAGGTAACAGACTTATCTCTTGCCTGCTCTGGATAACGAAAATGATAATATAATTACTCATTTAAATGCATGTTTTAGCCAATATCATAAGGAGAGCCAAGAGCAGGTTCTTGTTTAGTATGCTAATATAATTCACATTATATTCATTTCATATGAATAAAATCATACAACGGTGGGAATCCCAGTGATGTGCGACTCTCAGTGAGGAGCTGCTCCCTGCGGCTCCCTGAATTACCAGAGAGCGACACAGCATACAGAGCAGCATGTGTTCTCCTGGACATTTGCAGTGACACTGGTATGAGGTTCAATGTTCTGTTACACTGTAAAAAAAATAATTTTCTGAATGCACAAGTGTTTTTAAAACCTGATATATTAAGAAAACTTTATTAACAATCAATTTCAATAATTTCGCAGTGTAGCAGAAAAATAACTAAGTGTGGTTGAAACCTATTTTGTAGTTGAAAAGTAAGTTTTTGCAGACCTGTCTAAAGACTTGTATTAATTAAAACCTCTATGACCTTTTTATCACTTATTTACTCTCCAAAGAACTGAATTTATGTCCACTTTATCTCCAAAGGAAACATGTAAATCAGATTTCTGTGTTTTGAATTCTCACTCAAACTGTGCCTAAAGAACCAGTCTGCTCTGGCTCAGACCATCAACCTTAGTTCTCTATATAAGATCCTTGCAGTTGACTGTTCTCCATCTTCACTCTGAGATCCCTGTGACTCTCTGTGTTGATTCTTTCTGCAGAGAGCCCCTATTAAAATACACAGACAAATTTGGTGTTCCATCCTCTTGTATTTTCAGATTTCCATCACCGTAGCATGACTCATTTATCACTCCTTATGTATTTGAGCCACAACAGCATGACTGAGCAACTTGCTGTGGCCAAAACCGCGCCGTCCCTGTTGTCTGTACTGTATGCATACTGTATGAGTCATACAAGAGCAAGTCACACAGACAGATTGTGCTTTGCTCTCCATCTGAGTCCATTCATATGTCGGTGATATCACAGCCACATAATGTTTCTCTATTCTGCTATTTCCCAGTGAACATATTGTGCATTAAACCAGAAACTGGTTGATATAACAAATTACATTGTCGTTGAAAAACCCAATGAAAGAGCAAAAGCAACAATGAACTGTATAAGTATCGATGTGTAACAAAGCCTGAAAAATCATATTATCCTGGAGCGAATTTTAAACAAGGGGCGGCATGATGGTGCAGTGGAGGAGACTCTGTATGAGATGTCTCTTCTGTGTCTTCGTGGATTTTCTCCAGGTAACTCCAGCTTCATGCAGATTGAGGTGAGGTTACTTTAAGACTTTAATAAACCGTAGAACCATTTTCTGGTGTTTTCATGGGAATTATTTCTAACATAAAATATATACATAAAAGCCTGAAACTGATGAAGTTCCATTGTAGAGTTCAGATTTGATTCTCTATAATATCTGGACCAACACTAGCTGACAATGTAGTGCACAGCATCAGTCCTCACTTGGCTGCCTTCAACTTTCATGAACCCCATGGGTTTGGCCTGGATTGAATCTCCTCTAACAAAAATGTAGCTCTCACAATTGGCTCAGAAATATCATGAAAAATTCTGGTAAAGTTCATTTGCAGTTCAGGCTGGGGCGAGGAACAAGCAACACCAGTTGGTGCACTTGATTCACATTTTATCATAGTTTGCTGGTTGTACCATCTTCCATCAGGATATTTCAAAGCTCTACAACTGGCCCAGTTCACTGCATGGGGCGACAATAGCGTCACCACGCAGTAATGAATCAAATTAAGTGGTATGTCAGCTATGCTAACAGAACTCTCCTTCTCCTCTCAGCATAAAAAGGAATAGTTTCATGGCTTCAATTTGTCTCTCCCTGCCTTCACTGGCACATATTCTTTGCGTTTCATCTTTTTTTTCTTTTTAATGAAAAAATGATGCTAGTGGCAATGCATGACGAGGAGAAGACGGCAAAATCCAATTGGAGGTGCATCTTTATTCATGTCTAGAGTCAGAGGTAGAGGGGTTGACTGGTGGAGAGCGGGGCCTTACCTTTTGGATTGAAGTAAATATATGCAATGACATAAATTATACCCTAAAGAGGGGGGGTCTACTCCTCGTTTCCTTGTCTGTCTTTTCTACCCCCCGCTCTCCGGTGGAGATTAAAGTACATAAAGGTGATGTGAAGGGAGAGTGATGCTTCACAGTGACAGAAGAAAGAGAACGACACAGCGATATGCTGATGATATGGTGATGAGCAAGACAGAAGATGAAAGAGTAAGAGAAAAAGACAGAGCGGACGAAAGGGAGAGCAATATTTTGAATGAATAAATATGCGCTGAAAATTGTGTACAACTGTATAAGTGACTACTCCTACAGGCCTTTTATATTCAATAGCAACAAAGGTTCTACATTTAAAGCAGCCATCCGTGGCCTCTGGTTGCAGGAAGTAAAGAAACCCATTTGTTTGTTATCTGTGTTTAACCTTTGGTCAACTTCTTTTTTTTAACATCTAGAAAAAAATATACTTGCATTTATAACATTATACTAACGAGTTGTAATGTAGGAGGATCAGAGCAGAGTCAACACTCTGCAGTTTATCTCCCTGTGCTAACGAAAGATAGAGTCGACCAAACAATGGAAAATAATGACAATTCTTCTGTATATATAAACAGTCATTGTGCAGATGGTGGTTGAACCACACAGAGTGTTTAACTCCTGTTGCCTTTGGGTAGGGTCACTCTGACATTTTCCTGAATCTAACCATTGGGATCGCAAGATTTTTTTTTTTTATGTCTGAAGCTTCTAATATACGTGTGCTCACATGTTAACTCACATCACCTAGAAAGGATCAGATATCGATGTGAGGTAACAATGTGCAAAACACATCTTTGACTTGAAAGGGATTGGAAAGAAATGACAAAAGATTTGGTCTGAAAAATCTTCAGACCAAATCTTCAGACCAAACTTTGTGTTTCTTGTGGAAACACAAAGTATTCTCTTATGCTTCATATGCAGCTCTGCTGGTTTTAACCAGCAGAGCTGCATATGAAGCATCCATCAATATTTGTGAGTATATTGATGTCAGAGGGATTACAATGGAAGAAGCCAGCTGTATTGTTTTGTAATACAAATGATCAGTCTTCTGAGCACAGGCTAAATCCTGGATAGAAATATCTTATGATTAACAGCGACATAAGAAGGCAGAGGGTGATGGCAGAAGAGAGAGAGAGAGAGAGAGAGAGAGAGAGAGAGAGAGAGAGAGAGAGAGAGAGAGAGAGAGAGAGAGAGAGAGAGAGAGAGAGAGAGAGAGAGAGAGAGAGAGAGAGAGAGAGAGAGAGAGAGAGAGAGAGAGAGAGAGAGAGAGAGAGAGAGAGAGAGAGAGAGAGAAAATTGAGATTATCTGTGGCCTTTCACTGTGGTTCTAATCCATACTTTACAATATTGTCACCCAGAGCCAGGAGAGCGTAAATCTGCAATATGACAGTTTATAGGAACACTTAGCCGACAAATGGGAAGGACTGAACGGAGGATATTATACTGTGGACCACGGTAATCTATCGCTTTCCTTACTATGAGCCTATAGGGCACCGAGTGTAAGACATATGCATGAGCGAACTCACCACTATTTTATCAATTGTGGGTCAGCCTCAAGCTAAAAAAATATAAAGCTAAACCGTGGTTTGCTTCACTGGCAGAGCTACTGGTATCCTGTCAATTTAAGACAAAGGACTTGGGTTTACCAGTGCAACAACACCCGCTGATAGGTGCGCCTATAAGCATCGCCCCGCTGCGAGTCTCCAAGTGAGGCCCTGTACCATTTATGAAAATGTGCGTCTCGAGCCATTGAATTTCAACAGCACTGTGATGAGGGACAGGGTCTATTTGCATTGCAGTCGCAACCCAGAAGGTGTATCCAATGTCTTGGGGGCGTGGGGAAACGACGAATGAGGGGAGCGGCATAAGACTGTCTCTATATATAGCAGGTGATCTATCATTTCAATTTGTTTTTCTGCCGTCCCCTCGTTTTTTTTTTTTTTTTTGCGAGGGATTGATGCTTAGTAGATCCGAGAAGGTAAAGGACGGATTCTTGAAGCCTCTGAGAGAATAGAATAAGTTTGTGTGTGTGTGCGCGCGCTTGTGTGTGTGCGTGTGTGCGAGCATGCATGTGTGTGTCTGTGTGTCTGTGTGTGTTAGAAGGAGGGAGGCTACTGATGGCTGCTGTTTTTAGAGACCCAGTTGCAGCTGGCCAAGGTCTAAGCTGAATAGTTCGGCTCCCTCACAACTACAAGGAGAAGAAGTGTGTCAAAAAGAGGTGGAAACTATCCGTCTAACACTTTTGTTTCAAAATATTTTTGCTGAATCCCGACTTACTCTGCAAAAATTTCATTTCATCCCCCACCTGCAACACCATTGCTGCCTGGAGTCAAACATTTCTAAAGTGGATGTTGTTTGAACGTTCTGTCAGCTCTGACAGGTTGGATTCCCTGGCAGAGAAATCAGTTGGAGACAAATATGTCTACTTCACACACATGAAAACTCTGCTGGGAAAATGCTGAGGGGCCTCTTGAAGCTCCTTTTGATAAGCTACGCCTTGTGGTCACTTCAAAGCAGAGATGAAGGAGTGGATAAAGAAGGAGCAAAGAGATGGAAGGAGGAAAGCCTGCGAGGGGGAGGATGGACTGAGGAATGAGGCAGGATGGAATGTTGGGAAAAAGGCAGTAGAATGAAAATGGGTGAGGCATGGGTAAGATGAAAGAAATGCATGGAGGGATGCTCTACAAAAAGAAAGAGGGAGAGAGATTTGCACGGAAATGGTAGCGGGAAACACAAGCGTAAAAAGACACAAAGGCAAGTATCGTCCCTTCTATGCACGTCCCAACAAAAGGAGAAACTTTCTGCTGAGAGAGAATCCTCCTGCTCTCCATCCAGGAACTGGAACTCTCTGATGAGCTATGATAAAGCCTGCAGGCACGCACTGATACATACAGGATAGAGGTGGTGGTGGGGGGGTCATTAGAATAACTCAACACAGACGGTTAGCTAGCTAGCTCCATCTAGAAACACTTCCCCTGAATAATTCACAGAGGTGTAAATAAAATATATCCAATGGCCTTCACCTAAAAAAAAAGATAGCTGCCATGCTGAGTAATGAATTCTCCAGGAGATGAGTTCAGATACTGTATGACATGCAAGCAGATGTGTAAAAAGGAAAAGGAACTCAGCTCAAATTTCAGTTATTCGAAGTGATATTCAAAGAGTGGCCAGTGTGGCCTGGTTTAATACTGAATATTTCATCCACGTAAATACAACAGTGTGTTAGGGTCATGTTGAAGAATAAAAATCAGATTTGAGCATAAAGTCGTTATATTAATGGAATAAAGTAGTAATATTACAGGATTTTTTTTAATCTTTATCAGAATAAAGTTGAAACATACATAAATTGAGAAGAAACTATTACATTTATAGGAAAAATGTGTAATTTTGTGAGAATAAAGTTGTAATTTTCCATGAGATAAAAACATATTTTAGGGGGAAATAAACACCAAGGAGAACCTTTGTTTAGATCCAAAATCTTGGACCAGTCTCTGTGAGAAACTAAGAATCCTTTTGAATATCACGCAGATGTAACCAGTGATATAAAGTTGCTCGCTATACATTTTCTCCTTAACTTAAAAAGATAAGTTCCGTCTGTGTGGTTCTTCAGAATACACATTTTTGAACACAATCTTATGATAGTGTGTTGTTTATTTGCCAAAATATTGAAACCAATACCAAGGTATAACACAGCGGTGAGCTGTATGTGAACATAAGATATCAGTCCTCCTCGTGTATATGAGAGGACATCAGAAAACAGACCGCCACACAGGCAGATAGAAAGAGACGAGGACATGGAATCTAAGCAGCAGCACGCAATCAGAAGAAGATGAATATGCCACAGGTCGTTTCCACCGTGTCCCACTGGTGCAACAGCGTTAACACGCTGTGGGGGTGTAGGCGTCAACCTGTGTGGCAAAGACCCAACAGAGACTGAGCAGAGATCAATGAACACTCCAGTCGATTCCTCATCATGGCTACTGGTGGTTGGGGGTATGGATCACATTGCTCGGCTGGATCAGGGCTTCTGGCACACAAAAACCTTTTTATTTCAGGAAAAGTCTTCTAATGGAAAAACTGGCTCATTTCTAACGTCACCCACGTCATTCTGAAATTGTGCACTAATCGGTTTTAAACAGGTCTCATGGGATTCAGACCCTGGAATTCAAATGTGAAAAAAACAAGGAGAGAAAGTTCACAGCCCTGTCATGACTGCAGATTACTTTTTGTCAATCTTGTACAAGAAACACTGATCCAAGAACAAATCAGCCATTTATATCTATTTCATTAAATATTAATCTACCATCTGAAGATATTTGTTCAGACTTAATCAGACAGATTACAATACTTTCCAACCCACTGTCCTTACAATGTTATTTCACAACTCTGTTTTCTTTTCACTCATGCCAAGGTTGAAAAACTTAAAGACATCTCCTGGTTGAACCCTTGGAGAGAGACATCTAAGGACAGCTGCCCCAATGCACGCCCGCCCCTTTCACTCCTTGCCTCCCTCTCTCTGTCAATCACAGACAAACTTTTAACTCCCCTCTCCCCGCCCCACCTCTCCAAACTCCCCATATTCCCTCCCCATCTGTTCTCTGTCCTTGTAAAGGAGTCTTACTCTTCTCCCGGCTTTCCACACTTCTTCTCTCTTATTCAATAACAATGAATAACAGTTTCAATCCAGCAAATGGGTCAAGTTTGTAGTGTCAGTAGTTAGTCAGTGACAGAGGTAGCAAGAATGTTTGTGTGCGTGTGTGTGTGTGTGTGTGTGTGTGTGTGTGTGTTTGTGTGTGTGTGTGTGTGATGTATCAGGAGTTTCCTCTCAGCTCCTATTACTCTGACACCACACTTTCTAAATAAGTCGCCTGACTCTAACCACTGCTCGGTCTCAGGGCTCGACCTCATGCTTACCCACCACGTCCCCCACGGGCTGGAACACAAAAGACGAATCGACAGATCAAAATACAAAATACCAAAACTGATGCAAATCTCAACGTCCCTAAGTGATGAGAGTCAACTGCTGAAAGCTTCTGTGCTGAGAGAAACAATGGCACCCAGCAGTAGAATGATAGCAGCACAGTCACTGACCTTGTAGAAGACAAACATGGCCGGTGTCACTTTGTCTTGGCCTACATAATGGCTATTATACCAAATCTCAGCTAGCCTTTGAACCACACTCAGTGTACATCCTGCAGGTCTCAGGTCCTTGAAGGTATGATGATTAATGTTAGCGCTATCGACGGTAATGAGCAGTGGGACTGAAGCTGTGCCCTTTTCTTCCGTTCTTGTGGCTGGCATCTGCCCACCTTACACATGTTGAGAGGAAGGAGTCTTATCCCTGTCTGGAGGGCAGAGCAGAGCGAGCTACCATATATTATATTCTGGGCACATCGAAGAATAGAACATTTCCCATCATGTTTAACCCACATGGAGAATTTGGAATAACATACTTAGGAATCATCCCAAGATTCTTTGGTGGGATAAAGAATAAAAAAAGAACAGATTAATTCTGCCTGAAGTTGGATGAGAAGATGGATAGCACTCTCATGTCCTCATAGTCAAGGGCGTCATTTCCACTGGGGAAAAGAAGGACAATGTTTAATTTTACAGGTGGAACATAATGGTCTCTTACATACTAAAACAAAAACCCCATCAACAACTGCTGATACAGCCTTAGTCTTCATTGCTTAAAGTAACATTGGAATTCATTCATGGGTCAAGTGACTGCACTATAGTCACTGGTATTTGTCAGCTCCAACTTGGTAGCACTGTAAACTTGACCATTGAGTCACACTAGTTTTAAGTTCCAAGTGAATGTTTGATCCAAATGTGTTGAGGACACACATACCTTGACCTTTGAGCACAAACATCAAATCAGCTCAAGTCAAATTGAATGTTTGTGCCAAATTTGAAGCAATTCCTGAGATGTTTTGTTTACAAAAACTGGACAACTGGTTGTATGTACGAATGGACAAACCCCAAAACATAATGCCTCTGCCCTCTGGCTGTCACCAGTGGAGGCATACCATGGTGTTACTCTCTAGCCACCAAGATCGGAGTTGACGTGTTTAGACAGTCTGAAAAAAAGGAGGTACAATCACCAAAGCCACTGACATTCCCAAATTATTATTATCTGCAAAGGTTTCGGTTATGTTTTCCTCCCAGTGTGTATGTTTTTTGTTTGTGTCTGTTAAACACAAATGGACAGATTACCTCAAATCTTGGTGGAATGATGTGAGATTGGTCAGGGAAGAACCCAATAAATGTTGGTGCGCATGTGCATAAAGGGGCAGATACAGGATTTTGTTTTCTCTTTCTTAAACATTTTCACTGTTAAAATAATAATAATAAATAATTTGTGCAAACTAAGGGCACTATGAGCATGTGCAATTGCATGCAGGTTGACTGAAATTAAGAGGACTGTTTAGAGGTATGAGCCCTACTGAGTGTGCCATTGTAGTTGAGTAATATATGTGTGCCCCTTTCTCAAAATATGACAATCTGAACAGCAAACAAACACAAGACAATAAATCACAATGCTAACGGTGCAACTACAGGCTACATTCAGCAACAAGTTAGCCTAGCTTAGTACACAGGCTGGAAACCAGGATAGACATCTTGCCTTGGCTTAGTCCTGAGATAAATTCAGTATACCTGCATCTCTAAATCAGGACTTTCTTTGGACAGAACAATGTTTGCTTTCTTTACCATGTAACCAGTCTGTGCACCATGTTGATAGGCTGCTGGATGCTGCTTTAATCCAATAGCAGTTTTCATCTAACTCTTACCGCAAGAAGGCAAATAAGCATGTTACAGTTTTTCTCAGTTGTTAACACACAAAAAGCGAAAATTCGGCACAATTTGCACAACCTTCACTTCATGTATCAATCACTCGACCCAATTTGGCACTACTTCACACTCCCTTATCTGCATTAGACTCTGACTTTCATTCTTTACACTCTGATGTCAATTACACATCACCTTGTTGTCAAAACACTACACACAATGTTCAGTGGTTGCACACACTTCTCAATTAAAATCTCAAAGCATCAACCTACAACACACAAATACTAAAATCTCTAAACATTCAGGTCTGTTGAGCAATTTCACCTAATTTACACAGCCGAACAGGAGACTGAAATTGTAGATATGGTTCGTGAGAATAACTCTATCACACTCAGACAAATAAAAACTAGGATCCTGGCTGACCATGCTACATTTAGAAACGTCCAGAAAAACTGTAATTGAAATATTGAACTACTCAATACCTGAGGTTATATTAAGATAATTGACATTTATTTTCCCATTGTTTAGAAAAGATATTACATTTAAAAATATGAAATAAGATACAGCTCATGTGTTGTGCCAAGTATGAGGACAGTGAGAGCAAGGACAGGTTTAATTGGACATCTGATCTCACAGAAGCCCTTCAATAACTAAGTGGCATGCATTGTTAATTCCGAGTGGTGTTTACATCAACTTTCAACTTTAATAGGATTATAAAACTGAATTTCCAAATGAACTTTACAATGAGGTAAAGCGAGTGAGGGGTACTGGTATGCTCGGAGATGTGTATCACACCGTCTCACTCCATTTCATCCAGTAGGAAGCTGCTTGGAAGTGTTCCCTGTGCTGGTGCCCTGACCTTTGCCTGACTCATAAACAGAGGCTCTCAAAGTTATGTGCGTGTATGTACAGAATGTGCGTGCGTGGAAAGGAGAGGTTGAAGGGTCAGAAGAAGCATTAACGAAAGTTGGAAGTGAGTGACAGACAGTCCGCCGAGAGTCGTCTTGTGGCTGTCCATTACTCCACCAGCGCCACCAGTGAATCTTGATGCACTGTGATTTTAACTGTATTCACTGCCGAACTGATTCCTCAGTAAGTTCTGAAATTTGGTGCATTATTCTACACAGAGCTGCCTGTCAGAAGGGCTGGAAGCAATGTTGTCCGAACTTAGAAACCTTTACTCCTACAGGCGCTTGTACTTGTGAGTTTGTTTGTACAATCAACAGGATGTGGCAAAATGAAAAGACACATGATAACAAAAAAGCCTCATTCCAATACCAGTTAACAGTGCACATTCCACTAAATTTAATTAAATTAGGGACACATCCCGTTACTTTAGTCATATTGAACTGCAGATAGTAATGGTGGCTGAAACTATGGTTGCCGCTCTCTGCTGCTTTCTTGAAAACAATTACAAGATATTCTGACATCTTAGAAGCTAACATTTATCTCTACGAAATGTTTTTGTCAACTTAAAAATGTATTCAAAATGAGATAATTTCCATCATAATGTGAAATGGAGAAGGTTTATCATATCTGTATTGTTTCTAAGATCAGATACACGATCATTTCTTGAGTGGTCAGGTGCGGGTACTGTATGTCTCCTCGTAATTGCACCAATGACACATTTACATCATCCTCACAAGAGATCGATGATGCAAATGACTGACCTGCGGTTTGATTAGGTCAAAAAGAAACAGTTTGTCTGACGTGCTGTGTAGACGGCACAATTGTTTATACCAGATCTAAACACCCACAGTCAAAGGTGGAGTGAAAAGCCCACGATGTTGAGATAACAGAGCAGACTCTCAGACGCCCTTTCCTGGAAGAAATCCATCATGTTTCACTCAGAATGTATTTTTTTAAAACTATTCGACCCCCTGTACACTGGTGCCTTTAAGACCAAAGAGTGAGTTATCATTGTCAATGACATATATTCCATCAAGGTGAAGTTTTACACCCAAGACCATGAAGTCAAAAACAGACATTTTTACAAGTTGAGCCTTCTTTAAAACAGAAGGCGTCATTTGTTGTAATCCACACATCTCTTTCCTTGCATTGATTCCAGTAGATTTTATCATGCATTTAACTTCTTACTATGAGAGCACTACTCCTGCACTAAGCTTGTAATTAAATCAAATTTCCCCTCGATGTAGCATTTCCCTTTTCTAACCTTCTTTCTGAACCGTGGGAGGCAGCTTTTCTTCCATTTGCCTTCACGTTACTTCTCCCAGCCTTCTGCTCTCTCTCTCTCAAATTCCCTATCCCTCCATTGTCCTCAGATCATATTATGGGAACTCTCATTACAGGGGTGGTAATAGACTCTTCAGCACTAAGATCCTCTTTATTATCCCTCAACTGTAGCCTACATCTCTAAGCTGATTAGCCAGTGCTGTCTTTTCAGCATTTCAATTAGGAGCATTTTGAATAGTCAAGCAGATTGCAAGGCTTATATTCATTACTGACATTTTTAGAGCGTTATGCGATGTTTAAATACAGTAATCCAAGGAACACGCTGCGGCGGTGGGAATGAAAGCACTAGAGAAGAGTGACATCATGGCAGATTTTAACATTGGACTCCCATCAATCAATCAATCAATCAAATTTTATTTGTATAGCCCATATTCACAAATTACAATTCATCTCATAGGGCTTTAACAGGGTGTGACATCCTCTGTCCTTAACCCTCAGCAAGAGTAAGGAAAAACTACAAAAAACCCTTTTAACAGGGTAAAAATATGTAGAAACCTCAGAGAGAGCCACATGTGAGGGATCCCTCTCCCAGGACGGACAGAAGTGCAATAGATGCCACGTGCAGGAGAACATCATCAATAATCAAAGTCTCTAGCAGCATTGATGAAGCACAGTCCATGCTCAGCAACCATCTAGACCACGATCCACCATCCAGACCAGACGCCACTTCAGTCCTCAGTCACCGTCCACCGCCGCCCACCAGGAGGACCCATCACAAGCCACCACTGCGGTCCTGGTCCACCGCCCGTGCCCAATGCCAACGCGACACAGGGTCCGCCACCAGCACCACGATCGGCCCACATGACTCAGAATCCGCCACACTGGATCCAACACCGCGACCCCCGGTGCGCGATCCACAAACCGTAATCCATGGTGCGGCCACAGAGGCCCTGGATCTGCGGGTGATAAAGCAAAGGGATTCCGGGGAAGGGGGATAGGGATGGAGAAGAGGAAGGAGAAGCTGGAAAGAGAAGCTCCGTGTGTCATGTGTCATAAAATAGAACAAGTAACGTTCTGGCGCACTAATTAGCTCTAACTATAAGCTTTATCAAAAAGAAAGGTTTTGAGCCTACTTTTAAACGAACAGATGGTGACTGCCTCCCGAACTGAAAGTGGTAGATTATTCCACAGCCGAGGGGCTTGATGGCTAAAAGCTCTGGCTCCTACTCTACTTTTAGAGAATTTAGGGACGACAAGTAGGCTTGAATTCTGGGAGCGGAGTGCTCTAGTGGGTTTATAAGGTATTAACAGCTCTTTAAGGTATAAAGGCGCTATATTATTAAGGGCCTTGAAGGTGAGGAGGAGAATTTTAAATTCTATTCTAGATTTAACTGGAAGCCAGTGTAGCGATGCTAATATTGGAGAAATGTGCTCTCTTCTCTTTGTTCTCGTCAGGACACGTGCTGCAGCATTTTGGACAAGCTGTAGAGTCTTTAACGACTTCCTGCTGGAGCCTGATAATAATGAATTACAATAGTCCAGTCTCGATGTAACAAAGGCGTGGACTAGTTTTTCTGCATCTTTTTGTGAAAGGACATGTCTAATTTTTGAAATATTACGCAAGTGGAAAAAAGCGGTCCTAGAAATTTGTTTTAAGTGACTATTAAAGGATAAATCAGGATCGAAGATCACTCCCAAGTTCCTGACTGTTTCATTGGAAGCAAGGGCAATGTCGTCTAGCGCAGCTATATCATTAGATAATGCATCTCTAAGGTGTTTGGGGCCAAGTATTATAACCTCTGTTTTGTCTGAGTTTAATAAGAGAAAATGGAAAAAATATCTGTTGCCATTTAGAGCAGTGTGATTGATTTGCATAAATCAATCACATTACTATCACACATGCCTACACATTCATGGTATCCGAGGGAGGGATTCGTACGCATCTACCCCAACAGCTCAGAACATGTGTGAACAGCAGAACTTTACAATGTAGAATAGAGTTTTAGTGTTTAAAAAACTAATAACTAATAATTAAACTGTGCATGTAAAAAGCAAATTCAGATTGAAAGCCATGGCTACTGGAGGTGTGGAAGAAAAGTCTCCCGCATTACTTATGTCCCATTTATGGGAGCATTTTGGCTTCGTGATTAATTGTGCTGATGATGGAAGAAGGGCGGAGGACAAAACCGTTGCGCTATTTCGGCAGAGCCATATGTCAGTGGCCATACAGCGAGCATGGCCACACATGCAACAAAGTCCAAATTTGTCTGTGGCACGTGAGAGCAGTGTTTCCAACCGAATTGATTCAGTCTGTGGCAGTACCACATGCGCAGATGCATTCAGTTCGCTTTCAATCACGAAAGCGGCCGAGTGACAGGCACGCAGACTGGAGTGTGTAAGAACTGCATTGTGTGCCATTTGCAGGTACACACAAAACTGCAGCTGAAATTTGAGGTCTGACCGTCTGCATGGATGGTAAAAACTCTCTGGAGAGACGGATTGAGACAGCTCAATGAGGAAAATTAAAGATCGCTTATGTTATTATTTGCTTCATTGTGAGACTGCTTATATGAAAAACGTGATCTGATCCAAACAGTGAGTTCTGTGATCAGTTGCTCCCCTGTTCAGTATCATTTGGTACTTTTTGTTTGGACCAAAAAAGTGTTTCTTAGAGGACAACTATATCCTTAATCAAGATGCAGATGTTGTATAATGATGAGAATGTAGCTGTGTTTGAATTTATCTTTGTCTGCTTCAATTTGACTCTCTGCTATCTGGTGACTGTAAAATGGTTAGAACTGATAGATTTGACATTTTGAGTGGTATGTTGAGAGGCAGGCTCTCCCGCTGCCACTTACAAAACTGTGCACCACAACTGCCCACGCGGCTGTGAACACCTCCATGTATAATCTCACAGTTCTTCTATCTCTGTTCATTTCATTATCAGATGAGCTCACAGAGCAAATGTCCCACATAGAGGATGTGATGTCTGCTGAAGAATGAGGGAAGAGGAAACGGAAGACAGGGGAATTTGAGGGATGAGGTTGTGATACCTGTTACTGATGGATAGGAGTTACAACATAACAAAGATCTGCTCAGAAATCTGTGTGTGTGTGTGTGTGTGTGTGTGTGTGTGTGTGTGTGTGTGTGTGTGTGTGTGTGTGTGTGTGTGTGTGTGTGTGTGTGTGTGATTGTGTGTGCGTGCGTGTGTGTGTAAACTCACAAGGGCATCTGTAGTGCATGCATTTGTGATGTCATTAGCAGTTGAGCTAAAATATGATGATTTCGATGTATAACGGGTATCTGTTAAATATATCCGGCTTTATCAAAATAAGTATTTGACACAAGATACACCACCGTGTTTTATCATTCTGTCTTTATTCTACTGTCTCACTTTCTCTCATACATACACACACACATACACGTACACACACACAATCACTAATCCATTCAATCATTGTTAATCCAGCTGTGTGTGGTGGTAGAGATGTCTGTCAACCTTGTCCCTGATGTGCTGATGTCGTACCTGTCCACAAATGTTTGTGTCATGCGTGTACCATTAAAAGTACATCTGAATCCATCAAGAAGAACAAACCCTGCGTTCTGCCCTTTACTGAATTTCTCTCTCAGGAGCTCATGAACGTCACAAATGCACGTGTCGCTCCGCTAAGTGACATGATGTTGTCATGTTCTGAGTTGTGTTAATTTGGCTGAGAGCTTAGCCTCACTTAGATCATTGGAGAGAAATAGAACGGAAGCAGTCACACTCCCACTCAAGGGTTTCTGCAGTAGTCGTTTACCATTTACCACAGAACAACTGGAGTGAGGGATCCTTTTCCTGGACACCTTAGTGGTGATGGTGATAACCTAATTTCCCTTGACCTCTAAACTATTGTTTTTCATGTGGGTATATTTGAAATGCTCCACATTCAGGTGTCAAAGTAAAAAAGTGCAGCATTTGGATAGAGTGTTATTACAGGATATAATAATGCAATGTCTGATTCATTATTAAAGTCCGATTTTTTTCTGAGTTTTCTCAGGTTTGGAGCTATTCTCAAAGACACCTAGCATGTTATGGATTAACACATTACTCAAATTATTTCCATCATAGACAGTGTACAGTGCGACATATACGTTACACTAGCTACAAAAATAAAAGAAACTGTAAATGAAAATATTTTAAGTCATGCGACAGTTTGAAACACAGCTGCTTGTGTGTGTGTGTGTGGACTGTAATATGAGGATTAGTGTAGTTGCTTGTATGAGGTGAATTTAAGACCCACTAGTATACTTGGTAGTTGTAGTATGTATCTCTGGAAATTGTTTATGGTTTGATGCACAAACACACACACTTGTTATTAATGATTTACAGTTTCTTAATCCTATACAATTATATTTGTATATTTACGATGATATAAATCCATTTAAATATCTTTAAAGAGTCAATGTACAGCCCTGATAGATATCTGTTTCTCAATACATATAAAGCAATAACTTCCAAGTGTTACTGAACCAATTTACAGAACAGGCTAATTGATAAACCGTATGACAACATCTCTAATGGTTTAATGAATCTGGTCATCATGTCAGACCTGAAACTTCAAATGCTGCTCGACAATGCTGTAAACTGGAGAGATATTAAGCTACATTCACTGCCTGATTGGTAGTAGTAACTAAATCAAATCACTAAGCTATTACACACAACATAAGGCGAGGATTTACAAAAAGCTTGTGCGACCTGTGGAGAGGTTTTCCTGGAATAATGCACATATCAAAAGTATCTCCCTATAGTCCTAATGGAGCGGATTTTTAAGTCTTTTAAATTTGGAGACCCGGGGTTATGGTGTGTTTTCATGAAACCCAGATTAGGATTTGAAAGCCTGTGGAGAGTGGTTGGCGTGGGTGTGTGCATATGTGTGGACAGAGAGAGGGATAAAGAGCGAAACCCTGTGCGAAAGGTTTAAGAGAAGACATATCAAAGAAGTAAAGCCACGATGAAAAGATCACGGAAAAGAAGACAGGAGAGAGGTGGAAAAAAGAAACACATGAGAAAGAAGAAACGATGAGATTGAGATTAAGTAAAGTTTAGTCAAGAGATGTGAATTGAGAGACTCAAAGGGAGGGACAAAGGGGCATCGTTATAAAAAAATAAATCCTGCATGGAGGGATCACGGACAAAATATAGAGAAATCAAAGAGAGGAAATGCGAAAGGAAATAAACTAGAGTGACAGATAGAGGGAAAGATACTGAGCGCTAAAACGTAGTAGAGGAGACAGCAGATGGTGGGGATTATTCTGGACTAAAATACTCTGGGATCTACAGAGGGGAGGCCACAGACATAAACCATTACAGACTCCATCTGCCAGAAATAGACCAAAAGGAGCTGTAGGTCCACCATCACCATGATGATAAAATGCTGCCTTGATGGCATTATCATAGAAAAAATCTAAACGTTAATGTCATCCTAAACAAAAGTTGACTGACTAAACGCGGCTGTGCTTCTGATTTTGTTGAAATCAGTTGGGAGATACAACCTGTCAGAGGCCTTACACATGCAGACCACGCATAGCTCAGCACACACCAGACGTAAAAATAAAAAATAATTAAATAAAAACTTTGCAAAACAACCATTAGCATCTCACAGATGGCATCCATGTGGAGAAATAATATGGGACATAAACCCAAATTATTATTTGCAGTCTTTTTGTTTTTTTTGCAGTAGCAGCAGGTGCATGTGTGCATTATTTTTAGTATTTTGGAAAGTGTTCAATGTGTTTGTGTGTGATTATGACTTATACCATAAAACACCACATTTTATATTCACTGCGATTAGTGAGAACAGCCTCTGGCACTAGCTGTGGATACGAGTGTGCAGTAAAAAGTAGAGAACGAAAATATACAATGACAAATACGACAAATATGACAAATATGACAAATACAATACAATTGAGAGGCGGTGGTCTAGTGGTAGAAACTTGGACTATGGGCAGAGAAGGTCTCTGGTTCGTCTCTGGTTCGACTCCACGGAGAGACAACAAAAGATGAACCTGGATTGATCTCTCCAAAAATCCAAAAGTCTCCCTACCCTGTCTAGTGCCCCTGAGCAAGGCACCTTACTCCCCCAACATCTGCTGCCCGAGCGCCGTACATGGTCGCTCACTGCTCTGTGTGTCCTGCACCAGATGGGTCAAAAGCAGAGATTAAATTCCCCTACATGCATGAGTGTGCCTTTGCATGTCTGTGCATGTGTTTGGGACTAATAAATGCATCTTAATCTTAATCTTAAAACTGGTTTGCGAATCCCACCAATAATGCTTCTATATCCATCCACACACAACCTGAGTACACACAATTTCAGGTACAGTCTAATGCCTTCTAATCATGCCGTCTCCCCCGGCATGCAGAGAGAGGGGGAAGAAAGAGGTGGAAACAAAGAAAAGATTTTTTTTTTTACCTTTCCCTGTGTGTAGATCAAACCTTGAACCTGCAACAAAAGAGAAGAAAACATAATTACTGTTGTGTTGTGGGGGAACATTAACAGATCATACAGAGCGACACCACACTGATGAAGCAATTTAAACGAGAAGCTCAGTGTGAGCGTCTCTCTGCGGGCATATGGGACCCACACTATGCTCAGGGAATCTGAGGCGCTTTTCAGTCGTCCACTGTGATTGTCTATTGAGCCGTGTAACTCAAGACTTGTACTTTTTAAAAGGGGTGTTTGTTACAACATTCCAGTCTCAAACAGTAGGGTTAGGATGGCAAAACGTATTGACTAAATGTGTTTGTGCGTGTGTTTGTTTGTTATTGACTAATTATCTACCCTGACAAGGAAAAGTTAATTAAATTCTTCCATGCACTGAGCATAATAACTGTGCATGGATGGATTTCCGCAAAAAACATCCACATGTGATAAAAACATACAATGTGATAAACGTACACAATTTGCTGTAAAGTCAGCGCACAGACTCATTGTCTAATGAGTGCTTACACAAAGATATCAGCCATATTTCACCCTCAGTATTTCAGTTGCTTGATCTGACAGAGTTGGGTAAGCGAGTTTAACCCAACACAGTTGCTTATGTCACCTCACAGTTCGCCAGCTTTATGTTCTGTGTGTGTGACATGAAAAAAAATCGGGTTTACACATGCACTCCTGGATCTGTGTTTAGGAAAGGAAGCCGGCTAGATGATACGATCACCACAACAGTGATCCTGCCAATTAGCAACAGCGGTATTCATGCTCGTTTACAGGGCAGGGGTGTGAAGGGGCAGTAGGAGTGAGACGTATATTAGAGAGCCAGAAAAGGTGGTTTACAATGTGTATGATCATAAACAGTATAGGAGACCAATCAGTTGTTCACCATGGCAATACGTGTGCATAAATGAAGGGGATGGAGCTTCTGTCCAAGAACTGCTGACTCCACCATTAAACTCGGAGGCCAATGCATCAGTATGGGAGCAGCATACAATGCCTCTTACTTTTCTCTGTTTCAATATTAGGGTATAAAGTGACACAGTGCTTTACTGTGAGGTCACATTAGCTACTCTGCTGCAGTGCTAAATATGATTAAGTTCATTTCCCTTCTGGGATCAGAGGTTCGGTAATGCTCACTAACCACAAAGGACGTGAAAAGAAGAAAATATGTATACATTATAAATAATGGATTAACTGGGAATTTAAATCTTTTATCGCCCCCCCCCCCGGTCCCAAAGCTTTCCCACAAAACGCTGCCAGTAGAAAGTTCCCCCAAAACAACGTTTCTCCCCAATTCCCCAAACAGCTCTGCCCTCAATTACTGGTCTCCGGTCCAAAGCCCACACGCTGGAACTAACAGCTCTGTGTGCTGGATGAAAGACCTGTCGTGCCGTTGGTTTGTATATGTGCTAACAGACGCCCGCCTCATCTGCTGTCTGATAACAGGATCTGCTCAGTGGGATGGTTCACCTCTGGCTGTGGACTGATCTGTGACATTTCTGACAAGCAGCTCTGAGTGTTTGTGAATCTTTACCTTCACTGAAAGAGCTTTGAACATTACCATCAGTGATAAAAGCACTTTGCTTGCATGTCACCACTTGACATTGCTTCTCTTGGGCAAAAATACACTTATTTAGAATTTTCTATATCCATCCCAGATTGTAGTGCTTTGTCCAGACTCTCAACTCTTCAATTTCAAACAATCAAGTCTCTTTTCTCATGATAGTGAAACACTGCTACATTGTCCTTAACTGTAGTCCCATTCACAGTATCATGAAAAGAGCAACTACCCAATGTAAAAACCTTTGATTCTCTCTGGCTTGACCACCCAGGCGACAGCAGCTCTGGAAACAACAGGAGCTACTGTGGAATACAAATATGCCTCACAATCATTTGCACAGGACCTCTGTCTATAGCTACGTTGTTCATCCAGTTCATGGATCTACAAAAATGCAAGCCGAGGACATTCATATCACGCAGCAAAATATCATTCACCGCAACAGGAATCCCTTGTCTAACAAACCATGTATTTCACACGTGACCTCTGCTGTATTTATCCTAATGGCACAAGTCTTGGACTTGAACCAGTTCTAGTAGAACCGATGCAAGATTACAATAAAGAATGTAGTGACATGACACACAGAGCTTCTCTTTCCAGCTTCTCCTTCCTCTTCTCCATCCCTATCCCCCTTCCCCGGAATCCCTTTGCTTTATCACCCGTAGATCCAGGGCCTCTGTGGCCGCACCATGGATTGCGGTTTGTGGATCGTGCACCGGGGGTCGCGGTGTTGGATCCAGTGTGGCGGATTCTGAGTCATGTGGGCTGATCGTGGTGCTGGTGGTGGACCCTGTGTCACGTTGGCATTGGGCACGGGCGGTGGACCAGGAGCGCGGTGGTGGCTTGTGATGGGTCCTCCGGGTGGGCTGCGGTGGACGGTGACTGAGGACTGGAGTGGCGTCTGGTCTGGATGGTGGATCGTGGTCTAGATGGGTGCTGAGCATGGACTGTGATTGCAGCGGGACTGCTTGGCATATCATGTTGGGGTTGTCCTTCGGGATGTCTACCCTCATCAATGCTGCTAGAGACTTTGATTATTGATGATGTTCTCCTGCACGTGGCATCTATTGCACTTCTGTCCGTCCTGGGAGAGGGATCCCTCACATGTGGCTCTCTCTGAGGTTTCTACATATTTTTACCCTGTTAAAAGGGTTTTTTGTAGTTTTTCCTTACTCTTGCTGAGGGTTAAGGACAGAGGATGTCACACCCTGTTAAAGCCCTATGCGATGAATTGTAATTTGTGAATATGGGCTATACAAATAAAATTTGATTGATTGATTGATATCAAAGCCTGTAGACTTTCTACTTTACACAGGGTTTTGTGTTTTGTATAGAGCTGAGTGCTTATAATCTTAGACACAGGCAGTCATGCACTTACTAAATGGAGATTCCTATAATAACCGTTTAATGTGTGACAAGTTTAAATTCAACAGCAATGGGCCAAATTCAATAAGAAAAGCATACCTTGTCCTTGCTTATGTAAACCTGCACATTGCCTCCAAGTCAACCAAAGGCTTTCAGTGATGCATTCAGTGGTTGAAACAAGCACATGGAAATAATCTTCTATATTATCTGCATGAATTGGCGGCGAGGGCAAAAGTGTGAGACTCACACTTCGCCTGGCTGATTCTTTTCAGCTGCTCTCACGTATACAGGCCCATCAGCAGCGGCCCCTCAGACTGTACCTGCCACATCCGTCTCCCGCGCTTTCAAACGCAGAGGAGCAATCATTTCATCAGTTGTTAGGCAGCCGTGCCTAAACGCTTTCATTCAGATAGGTCTGCCAGCCGAAGCGAAGGCTCATGGGGGAGAGGGAGAGAGAGGTGCAGAACTAAGAGAGAAAAACAACTGCTGCACATGCTGTTATTTTAATAGTTAATTTTGAGTATCTGACACAAAGCAGTGCTGCGTCTGAATAGAAATGATGCAAACGCACAAATCCACAGCCTGGAAGGGACCAGCATTGCAGTGAATTACCAGCATTACCAGGAGTAAAAGAAAGATAAGTGAATATCAATGCAACAAGTGCTTTTTTAATGAATGCAAAGTGCTTTTTCATGCACTGCCTGGCAACCAAGAACAAAAAAAGTAAACATTTGTTATGTGACATATGTTATTACCACCTTTTTTTTCCATCTCCCTGAAACTGTGAAGACTCACTGCATGGGTCTGCGGCGAGCAGGTAGAATTTAATCTAAATGTCTGAGGCACTTTACGGAGAATTTCGAACCATTATCCATCCTCAACAATTGGCAAGTGGCTGCCAAGTACCTTCAAGGGAATGTCAGTTTCCATGGAGACCAAGCGACCCCCCCCCCCCACACACACACACACACAAGTTAAACATGGTAAAAACCAATTGATGGGCCCAGATTTATGTGTAACTCTCCCTCTCGTGCACTGCCTCTGCCATTGTTTCTCCCTGTTTGACATCACTGTGTTAATCTATGTCTCTTTGTTCTCGGTTCAACATCTGCCTCTGTGTTTATCCATCTTGGTAATTACTCATTTGCAGTTCCTTGGCAGCTTCCCCTCGGACACCAAGCTCGAGGCGTCCGTGGGAATAAATGGAAAGATGTGCACATTTTAAAGAAAGTTGGAGAGAAACTAAAAGACTAAGTAAGGAGAGTAATCAGCACTGAAAGATGATGAAACTAACTTTAAGAAATCATCAATATAATCATAAGCCGCTTTCGGGTATGCACTACAATCCAGACATTTTCCTGAAATTTTCCATAGGGGCTGTATGTGGGCAGGGATTTGTTCTAATACTCAAATGAAAAAAGTGGTCATTGTTGTTTCTTTATTTACACCTGCCAATCGGTTCGAGTCATTCATTCGAAAATGTCACGGGTTTGGGCAGAGTGGGTCAAAATGTTTCACAGCAGTGCTCAGAGTAAGTTATAAATAACAGAAGCATTCTGCGCGTTATAGACTGTGCATTAACCAGTCTACCGTCCACCATCTACCTTCTCTTCCACTTTAGTATTCATTTTCTCTCTCTCTCTCTCTCTCTCTCTCTCTCTCTCTCTCGATCTCGATTTGTATAATTTGTGGTTTATTATGTTTTGGGGCTGTTATTAGGATGACAGGTTACAGAGATTTGAGAAATTACCACAGTTGAATTGATGTTATATCCTGCCTCCTGCATTATCCAGCTTGGTAAACATGTGACACTGGAACAATCTCCTCCTGCCTTCTTTGTAAGAGAAAGGCAAACTAGAGCTAGAGCTAGCCAGGCCCCGATAGGATTGGACTTGGTTTGGGCAAATACTTGAAATAATAATCGGGTTCAGATTATTATTTTTTTTTCTTAAACTTGTTTGGATTTGGATAGAAGATTGCAGCCCAGGCTCTTTTATGAGAGTAAAGGTAAAGATTTGCTTGTCGTAATCTTAGGCTTTTATCCAGTTATTATTACAAATAAAATGTATCCGGTGAGAAATGCCTCATTTGTGTGGCTCGAACACATCCTAGAAGAGAACAATAACCAAAGGAAGAGAACTTCTCAGTGGACACACAAGAAATGCAGCTTCAAGGTAAAACAGCAATGTGAATACCCGGGGCAGATTCAGCTCAGCTCTCCGGCTGGTGTGCTCAGCCAGAGGATGATCTCCAGGTACAGGGAGCAGCAGCATTTGCGAGAACATGCCCAAAAACACTCCCGCAGGAGGTGGAGCCGACTTAAAACAATACAAACTGCATCTTTAAAGACGCATCCCTGGCAAACGTTCACACATGATTTGCTGACACACAGTGCTCACACCTGATTGTCCCCCCTCCTGAGTCTTAATCAAGTTGTTTGTTTCGGAAAAGCTTCATTTGTTTTTTTAATTGATCGTGTATTTGGGAATGCCCCTCGAGGGATCGCGTGTGTTTCTTGGATGAAAAAGACACATGGGCAACAGAAAGTCTGTATGACTACATCACACTTATCGTTCCTCAGCGTCAGCTCTCTTTGTTATTGGGAATACAGGTCATTATAATGCACGCCACAGCGAGGAGGGTGATAAAAGATGCTTTCCTTTATGGAGAATGATTTGTTTGTTTTACGTTCCAGCTCGCTGGCCTCCTGGGCCCTAACCTACATTACAGCAAAAAGACTATTAATCATTAATGAACAGACCTTTTAATGTTACCTCTGAAAAATGTATTTACACGCGAATAAAACGAATGAAGGCTTCTGTTCTTCAAAAAAATTGGGTATCCATTGTGGGAGAAAATCATTACCTGAATATTTTTTGGATGTGTTCTGCCCAAGTCTATTTTTGTCCTCTATGGTACATAACATGTTTGCATTGGTCGTTTAAAATGTGTTGATGACTATGTTTACATATACATATAGTCTGATATTAACATGATTACAACAACAGTCTGAATAAAACACTGACATGTAAACAGCTAAATTGGATTATCTTAACCTAAATAAGGTCATACTTAGAATGATCATTTTAATTCAACTAAAATGTCCTATAGGAGTTTTTGCAGCATTTCGTGACAAGAACATACATGGCAGTAAATTACCAACTCCTTTACAACATGTGCCCTTGGTGTATACAAGATGTGAAAATAAAAACGAGTTTGCAAAATTTGAAAGAAATATCCAAAATCATATAAGGTAGCGTTGTTCAGGTTGGGTCTTTAAAACTGGTGGAATATCATTGGATGTAATGACTTGAGTAATAATGTTGTTTAAAATTTACAGGTAAACAGCTAAACAGGAACACGAATGGAATATTCTAATAGCAACTCATATGAACAACACAGTTGAAATGTCTTATTCTGAAAAAGGTCAGTATTCTGAATATTGGTGTTCATGTGAATGTGGTCAGTGGTGCTATGCAATTACTGTAATTCTGTAAATCGTTGCAATAATACCCACCTTAAAATTATGTAAATTCATTCATAAAGTAATTAAGTAACAGTTATCTCTGTCCTGACACGAGAGTGCATGTACACGTTCCTGATACATGCATTACGTTAAAGACACAATTTAAATACAAAAATTCCAATATCTTTTTTCTTTTTTTTAAGTGAGCCACGGCAGAATTCAAAGGTTTACAAAGCTCACATCTAAGGCAAAGGCAGAGTAATCACATAATCAACACATTTATTATCACTCAGGAGAGAAACGTCTCCAGAGGTCAATTAACCCGGTATGTGAACTGAGAACTCTTGGAGCAGACATCCAATAGGCCAAGATAATAAAGACAACGTGCACATGTCCACACACATGCACCTATGAAGCCACAGCAAAGCAAATTGGATGAATTTTACAGAGATTATAAAGCCGAGCCACAGAAAACACTTGCCAACATTGTACAACTCACAAACACACACAAAGGGCACGTGTATGAAGCAGACTGAAGTCCTTTAATCACAAGTTGTGTTGTAATTGAGGAAGGTGTGAAGGAAATAGCAGCCGCAAGTGGCTCCGTCTGGCACAGACATGTTGGAGCATGAAGCTGCTGGAGACAAAGTGGACTCATGGACAGTATGTTTCTATCATGAGATCCTTTAACAGTCCATCAGTGGACATTTCTTTCATATTCTCTCTCAATCACACCTCCATCCCATAGGACACCGAGATAAAGTGTGCTGTGGATGTTGAACGTGATTTGGTGTTGTTCCACTTGTGATAGTGGACAGAACTAATATTCAGGCCTTGTCTATATTCCCTAAGAATGTCGGTAATGTGGCAATAACCAGTGCTAATCAAACGCAGAGAGACGATATTTTATAGCCACCATTGTTGTTAATGTTTCTAGGGCATTATTATTCCGTAAAGCAACACTGGGCATTCCCAAAGTAATATGTGACATAACCGCTCACATAGACTCTGTTTTTCATATACACAAAGATACACAACCACACAACCACACAATTTTGGCTTAAAATTCCATGAGAGGCTGATGAAAACGCTTATAATATGGTCAGGGTGACATTCTACTAGAAAAAAAAAAAACACTTTAGCACTGAAACTAAAATAGACTACTGTATTTCTCAATTTGTGAGCAGAACAATGTGTTCAAGTCCTTATCAAGCCACCCATTTAAGATACCTTAAAATAAACTGTGAGAATACTTGTCCTTTATTTTAAATTGTTTTTCCTCTCTTGCTCTCCTCTGCTGCTCCTATGGCGTTCCTGATGCCCCTTGACAAAGAGATGATGGGTCTCAGCTGAGCTATCCTGGATAAAATAAATATTTAAAAACGCTCAAAACACTGGCTCTGAGCTTTTTTTTTATTAGTTTCATTTATTATGATGTGTGCTTGTGAAATCCTTTAACCTCCACGAGCCCACTTCACACACCCGACTCACCTCCACCTGAGTTCAAGCAACAGGCAGTCACCAGTGTTCTCTCCATTATATATGAGGCCTCCCCCCAGAGCGGAGCCATCTTTCTGGATAACTGCATCTGTCTAGAATATGCTCGTTCACACAGGTGTTGTTCCGCTTCCCATTTATACATAATAAGTGTGTGTGAGCTGCGTGCAATCACTCACAGATGCAAGTCAACGCGTCTCTATGTTGCTTGCACAAGCACTTTGTGGCACGGATTCATGCATGCATGAACACACGTACATCCTCCCACCTACACACACGCACACACAAACACACCTGACTTAACACACAGTGAATCGCACCACTTGCAGCTTTACAACACCTCAGGTTTGCATGAGTACAGGGAGCCGAGCTTGCAGGACCCTTGGCTATATTCAGGCCTTTAAATTGGTCCCAGTGAGATGTGAGAGCTCAGACCACAGGGCTGACCTCTAACTCTACGCCTGTGTATCAAAGCATTAGTCACTGTCAGCCCAATCAATAGCCCAACAGCAGCTAGAGACCCAGCTCCGATGTAAAGGGGGCGTTGTGGATTATTAGTGGGCTGATGATGATTATGGAAAGGGCCATTTGCTAGGTGGTTCAACTCAAGTTATTCTATTGGTTGTTATATCACCTTGGATGTTGATTAAGGAAACTAAAATCAATGCAAGTGCTATATTGCATGGTTAACACCTGCTACAAGATGGACGCTCCTGATTTGAGCAACTGAATGGTTTTCTACAAAACTTGGATCAGGAAGGAACCCAGTCGATTCTGGCCTGGATATGGATCAGGTTCCATATCGGGGAACTTCTTAGAGGATGTGTGATATGAACTAACGGGCCTTGCCGGAGGTGTGTGCTCTACTTCTGAACACTGCTTCAGAGAGGTCTTGAATAATCCCAGTTGTAATTTGTCATGCAGCTGGATTTCTATTGGTTTCAATTATTTAGTCCACCCTCCTGGATATAAAATCAGACTGACTGAGTGTCACAGCACAGAAAGCTTCTATCTTGACAACGTTTATGACTGAGGACACCAGTGACCGTCAGTGGATGGGCTCCTCGCTGCTTCTTGGCCACAACGCCTGGCTGCTGTACACACAAACACACACACACACACACTGAGAGAGAGAGAGACCCGACAGACGTCATGTTTGGCCGGTCGGAGTCACCTGCCAACCTGCCACCCAACAGTCCAAGGTCAGTGCTCTCCCAAACTGGGTCGGCCACCTCAGAGACCCTAGGAAAACGACAGAGCAGCAGAGGGCGACGGCTGTTCCCCTCCCTCTCGTCAGTCTCAGGTGCAAGAGGGATGCTGGGAGGCTTTTTTGGCAAATCTGCTCAAAGTTCCTATCTCATCAGAGTATTTCGTTAAATCTGATCGTCCATTGATCAGGTTCAGAGGATAACAAAACTATTTTAATTAATCTTTGCACCCCTGCGCATAGACACATATTACAATGCTATTGAGTATTGTACCTCATATGTTAACCATAATACATACCCTGTAAATCTGAATGTTATTATTTATAACCAAATCCAGTTTCTAACAAGTCCTCCGTCAGCCGTCACATGTTTCTGAACGGAGTCTTCCCATCTCATTCCTGCAGACTGAGTCAGCTGTTGAGATGCCAGTGCAGATGGACTGAATCGAGATGAGGCCAACAGCAGTGTCTGTGGAGCTAAACTCCTGGTGAATTGAGCCAGCACAGAACAGCACAACGTTGGGGCCTGGCCGCTGTGGCTCTCAAGTCCTGGCAGAGAGAACAGGGACCCCCTTGTTTTGGCAGAGCCGAGCTGACAGGAAAAATAATGCATTCACATGATAATGAGCCAGTGAATGCATGTCCCTCGTACTGCCCCGCTTTCTCCCCCTCTTACATACAGTGCACATCTCTGCACAGGCAACACACACACACACACACAGACACACACAATTCTACAGCACTGTACGCTGACACAAACACACAAACCCCTCTGTGTCTGGCGCAGAACGGCCTGATTGCCTGTTTCATCACCAGGGAGACCGGCACTAAAAAGGCGCCTGGCAGAGACAGACATCTAGCATTTAGGACCCCACAAAGATTTCAGGCCTTTCAGAGTATACAGGCCTTTTTCAAAGAAGAGAGAAAGGAGGATTTGACACGAGGAGAGAAGAGGGAGATGAATAACAGTTTTGATGATCACCTTTAAAGAGCAGGTTGGCTTGAAGAAGAGGGAGAAACAGAAAGTAAGTTGTAGCACACAGAGAGAGGAGGTACAACTGGAAAAAACAAGAAATAAAGACAGAATACATCACTGTGACTATGAGGCAGAAAGGACGAGAGAGATTTTCTTTTCTGTTGACAGGGGCTTTGCAGCACTGACTAAATAACCACTGAGAGTGATGTGTGGAACTAACATAAAACACCATCTGAGTGTTAGAGAGGCGCATGTGTGATTGCAGCTGACGTCACGAACGAGAGGAGCTATTATTACTCATCCTCACCTGAGTCTCCACCAGGCGGGAGAGAGAAAATGAAGTGCAAATGAACTGTAAAAACAAAGATTAGAATTTTTTCATTTTCATTCACAACGCCCCCAAGCTTGGAGGGGAAACAAAGAGAGGAAATGAAAAGAGGGGAAATCAAGCATTTAGGTTGTCGAGAGGCCTCTGCCCTCTGAACAGAGAGCGGAAGATCGAGGGATGGCACGAAGCAAACAAGTGTTAAATGGTTTTAGGGGGGGATTTAGGCTGTGGCAAGCTCCAGATGTTCTGCTAGATGGAGGGAATGGAAGAGTGGAGAGGAGTGGAGAGGAGAGGAAAGGAGAGGAGAGGAGAGGAAGCAGAGGAAGCAGCTCCGGGCTAAACTTTTCAGGCCCCTTGCGTCTTTTCCCTCTCACTCTCTAACATCTTCTGTTTTCCCTCTGTTCTCACTACATCAAAAACATGAGGAAATGTGAAGTGATTAAAGGATGGTTAGGTTTAAGAAACACAAAGATTTTGTTAGGTTTGGAGAAAGTTTAGGTTTGGGTTAATATAATAACATAGTTAGGGTTAAGGGGGCTTCATAGTAATGATAATACTATCATTGACATGTGCTTTAGGTTTGGGAGTGACTTGATCATGACAATGAGCATTGTCCCTCTGTATCAATATCACATGGTTTCGTCCTTTGCTCCTGTCATTAGAGGACAGTAGAGGGCTTTGTCACTCGAACACAAACGTGGGTTGTTTTGAGGAGCTTGCTGAATAAATTGATGCTGTCGAAATGTTGAGATTAGCTTTTTTTGAACTCATAGCACATTAAGGGATAGTTCACAGAAAAAAGGCAAATTCTCGTATTATCTACCCACCACCTTTGTTGCAGCAGAATCCTTTGCAATTGAAGTAAATGAGGAGTCAGCCAAGTCAAGATGATGAGTGAATTTTCATTTCTTTGGGACATATCGTTTTGAGGTTCAGATTTGGGTAATATGTGCTGAAGAAAAAAGAACATTCAGTGTATACGTAAACATTTAATATGTAACTTTGGCCACATGGAGATGACGAGGTGAAACAGTGTAGGATTCTGAATATTGCTTGAAACTTTTGGATGATTAAAGTGCACAAGTCAGAATATATAACACAGTTGGAGTTGTGTTTAGGCTTTGAAATGAGGAAAGGGCTTTTCTTGTCCCTGGAAATAAAATTAAAAAAATTGACATTCTCACTTAACGTGAGACTGGTAGTTATTACAATTCCTTCAAAACATAACTGTCAAAACAACTATTTGTTAAGAAACTTTGTTTTGAGGAGACAGGTATCATTCTAAAGATGAGGACCAGCCCAAACCATCTGCACCGTCCCCCCACATCTTCACCCACCCTGAGCGCCCTGCGTCTCCTCCCTCGCCTCAGGCTCAGAGAAGCAGTTATACCAGGTGTGAAATCTGCATGAGCAGCAATTTTTTTTTCTCTGTGCTGTTTTTTCACCTCAGTAAACTGGTATCCGGTCACTCTCCCCCGAAAGTTCCTTAAGAGTTCAGTACCTGACGCCCGCCACCCCTCTATCCTCTCTGTGTCTGTGATGCTTTGATAAGTCTCTCTGGAGCCATGTGTCATAATAAACCCAATATTATCTGCACAGCCAATTCACGGTATACATTTTTCAACCTAAGTTATACAAGGATTAAATAAAATTGGAGTCATTTCTTTTTACCTCTCCCCCCTGCTGTGCTCTGCAGTGGTGTAATCCGTTACAGAGTGGCTGCTTCAGCTCTACCATGAAACCTGTACTCATGAGCTTTTATCCAAGCTGTGTTTTATTATAACAATGGTATAGAGCGTGTCATGTTGCTGTGCAGGCACACTGATGGCAGTCCCAGCAGACCTTCCCTCTCAACACAGTTCTCAATTTAACAAAGAGCATTTTTCCATTGTTCTCAATTTCACATCTACACTTCCCTCTGATCACACATTACGGTAATAAAGACACGATACATCTCTTTCTATCCTTCTGTCTCGCTCCCAACGCCTCGCACAGCCCTTTCTGCATAATTACAATACACAAACGAGGAGAAGCCACAAATTCATCTGTGGCCCTTGCAAACCCACATTCCAATGGGGAAATCATCCTCTAAACATGGAGGAATCGTTCTGGAATGGGACAATGTTCTGCGTTAATAAAGCACCCTCCAACAGAGTACAATGATGTCATTGATCATCTCATGTCATCGTTGAAACCCTGCGTTTCGTCTCACAGCTTTAATAAAGGGAAAATGTCAACCGTTTACAAACCAGAAAAGATGGATTACTTGATATTCTGCAATTGATTATGAGATATGTTTATGAAGCATTAGGCTGTGACTTACAGGCCCCTTCAAGGATAATCCTCTCTGGCCTGTGGTGTCCATCCATGTCGATATTATAAACAGCAATTCTCTGTTATCTCACCGACCTTTTTTCCACTGACGTCACATCACTGAAGAGCAGGGACAATGAGCCATGACTACGCATCATTGTTGCTTTGAAATAATTACAGATGTGATAGTTCACTGGGAGAAAATGACTTAATAGTGTGTGGGTAATTACCCCAATTGACTAGATGCTAGCTAATTGGATTGTTTGAAATTGTGGATGCGTACATCTATGCATTTGCATGTCTGTGTATGTGTGTTTATATAAAGGGAGCAGTTGACAATAAACGATTAAGCCACAGGAGACTATACTTCATGACATCAGATCAACAGCTTACAGTTAACTGTAAACAATATGCTATCCACTGCATAACATGAACGCCATATATTCAACTAGGCCTTGTTTCAGAAAGTGGGTTTCGTGAGAGCTTTCAGTTTGTTGACCCGAAGATGTGAAAACATCCTGGACTCATAGTGAACACTTCCGGGCCTCATCTGGGCCAATTGGGAGCAATTTCATTTCTCTCAACAACTAATCTATGACATTTTACAGGTACACTTAGAACTTCATTATTACTAAAGTAAAGGAATTTGTTTCTATGTGTTTTAAACTGTTCATCTAAACATTACTCCCACAGCTTTCTAATATGAAAATGTATCTGGGTGTGACACAAGGTTCTTTTCTAAGCCATGTTATGTGTTGGCCTGTTATGTCGCAATATGCATATCCCCAAAAAAGATTTTGTCAAGTTAGCAACTCATACTAAATGTTACTATATTGTTAATATAACTTTATTATAACATCCTAAAATGTCATCCTCTATGGGACTTGATTGAATATTTTTTATTAACAGTAATATGATTGCATTTCATAGTTTCAAGTCTACAAATCGCTGTGATTAAACAAACAAAAACCTCATGAAAAAAGTTGCTTAAGGAATATTTTATTAAATCAGACGATTTGATCACACTGAAAATGCTATGATGTACCTTCAGTGGCTCTCCAGTCAAACTAACCATCTAATAGCTACTTCTAGCCTATAAATAGTAAGCAAGTTCAAACCATGTTTATCAGATCTCACCATCCCTTATGTACCCTGTCACATCTTCCAGTCACAGGGTGCTGTCAGGTTGTCAACAACAATCAAGACGAAATTAGAAGGCAGCAGAGCATTTTCCACCAGGCATTGTATCTTTGGAGCTGTCATTCCTTCTGGGAGATAAACCTGTTGATATCTTCTAGTCCAATCACTTATCTTGAGGGAGAGACACTATCTTCTTTGACTTTAATTTAAACTGTAGAATCCACGTTTCCAAAGCTGTCTATTTCTTTTTGCATTATGCCAATTTTTTTTTCTGCTATCTGTGAGTTGAAGATCTCTGCTTCAAGTGTGTTTGTCTCCATGCTTGTACAGATGCAACCACATGATGTGTGGTTTTACCTCCAAATGGATTTTAAGCTCTTTCAAACGTGTTAGGTACAATAACTTGACTTTAACTCAACGGTCACCGAACAGACGTGGACCATTCTCTGATCTGCAACAATCCTGTTATGGACACCGCATCAATCACCTTCGCCTGAGCAAACATTGCTTGTCAATGTCCATGTCCGACCTCTGTGTGGGTATACATGCGTGTTTTCACGCAAGAACCTGCTTGTGTGACACTAAACTGATCAACTAAAGCCAAAGCTATCCATAATCTATAAACCAGGGGTCACAGACCAAAAGACAGACATAATCTGTAGTAAAACCCATTTTAGCAGATGATTTGGACCTTGGCTCAAAAGTTGACACATTGTTCCATATTCACAAATCACCTCTTAGCAAGCAGGCTGGGTGCAGATCAGCAGCAGCTGCTCATTAGAGGAGGCGAGTGAGCAGGTCAGAACAATCAGTTGCAAAAATATACAAATGTATGTGGTTGAAGTTAGTCTCCAAAAGCAAAAAGAGAACATGAATAAAAATGTGGCATTATTAAAGTCACCATCTGAGAGACATTAAATTATGCTTATGCTACAAACAGTCATTAAGATATTTCGTTCAGATGTTACATTCACATTATGTTTTTAAGAACAAATTTAAAGCTCCCCACTGCTCATCTTTATGTTGAGGTATCCGACTTGGAAATTTGCATTCTCACATACAGCCCCTCCGGGCAGATTTTGCCAGTGGCCACACCACATTTAATGAGCCTAAGCCATGAGGTGCAAAAACCCTAGGTGATAATTAAGTGCTGCAGATTGGTGACAAGTGATCAGTGGTCACAACAGCTGTATAAGTGATATTATACATCCACCAGTCTGGCCAGTCATTGTCATTTGGTATGTGTGATCATTAACACTCCGTTAAGCCCACTGGTAAAAAAACAAACACTAACACCCACTGATGTCTGTCTTCTGTCTGCAATGAGAATGGATACAATCAGCATTTACACCCAGGTCAAATGATTGTCCTCTGGCACCGAGCAGAGGTGATGGAAACATGACACCATGGTGAATACACTACTTTCATCTTCTATATTTTCACAGTCTATACACTTACACCTTATGATGGGCAACTTCCAGGTGGTTGTACAAAATAAGTATGAATCTTTGTGTAATTTTGTTTTTTCAAATCTTGGGAACAACATGCAACTAAGATTTCTTTCTTCATTTCAGACAAGGTGCACTACTGGCAATACGTCCGTCAACACTGAGTTTGAAAGAGGGACTCAGGTAAAGAACAATAAAAGTTTAACCACCTTAACATTGTCACTGGTCTCCATGGTTATTTCTTCTGTTGTGTGTTTGTGACGTGACGTCAAATAGGGGAAAAACTTATAAACAAACTCCTCCTGCAATGGGGAAGTCAATCACCTTACTTGTCCGGTTAACCCGTGTTTATAAAACAAATCTGTGTATACCCACTAACTGTGGTGTAAAAAATGTTTGAGCGTTTTAGATGGGCTGTGTTTCGCTTCAAGTGGGGACTTTTCATACAGAACTATTTACTCCTAATAAAAAACAAAGTTAGAGTTCGTATGATTCTCCGAGGCAGCCATGTTTCCTGAATAGAGTGTTTCTACCCTCAACCTTCCCTCCGGCCGGTGTCATGTGGGGCAAATGTTCATGGACAAACACTCCATTATTGTGTTATGCTTATTTAAAGCTCCTCCAATAGCTGGGATCTACTTAAGGGGCTTTTTGTAGGATAGTGGACAAATAGGATGCCAACACACTTATACACACACAGTGTGTCCGTGGGGTCGTTGACAATAGTATCTGGCATTACCAGTTAAGTCTGTGCAATATCCTTGTGATATTAATGCGTGTGGGATGATGGGGTGATCTTTGTGTGTGCACGGCAGTTTGTGTGGGTGCGTAGGTACACATGTAAAGATGTGTGTGTGTGCTGTGTGTAGTGGTGAATTTGGCCTCTCACACTCTGGCAAACTATCTGGGACTGAGTGGATTTGCATATTGAGCACATTACGACACAAAGCAGCGAGCGGCGCACTGGGCAGTATTTCCCCGTCCCCACCACCAGTCTCCAGGCTGTCAGGGAGGGCAACCAGATAAGACAGTAGAGGCATGGATTAAGGGTTGAAGGGGCACAGCAGCATATGGTGCCCCCAGATATCCATGCCCCTTATATTGTTGCAAGACTAACACCGCCTACATAGTCAACACAGGAAGCAGCGCTCATCCTCGCTGTTTTATTCAGCCGTTACAGTTTAGAGGCGCTCAACAAGCTTTAATACCCTAAGGGTCATCAAGCTAAACCATGTGAACGGTTATTAAGTTTCAATGGGGGGGGGGAAATTCCCAGTAAAAGAGATAAACACAAGAGATCAGTTTGAGCCAGTTTTCACTCAGACTTTGGCGTTACATGCCTACACATCTAAAAGGCTGTGGATTGTTGAAAATCAGAGTCATTCCTTTCCACAGTAAGAATATTTGTTTTATATCATTTAATTTATTTACTTTTAAGGGAAGGAGTGTAAAGTTGTAACGGCAACTCTTCAAATGATCCTTTACCTCTCAGCAGCTGGATTGGGTCTGTGATTAGTGGACAGCATCTGGTCGAAGTCTGGACCAAATATTATACCTAACCCTCATTTTGAGGATGCTTAACCTGACTTTACCATAACCAGAAGGGGGAACAGACCTCAACACACCATGCTAAAAGCAGCAGAACAAAGTTAACCCATTTGCACTGTAGAGTACAAGCTATGGGCAGGCTGCCTTTTGTCAGCATATTGAAGAGTGGGGGTCATGCCAGCATATAAACACACCAAATTGCAAGAGCAGCTAATAAACCATTTAGCCTAAAAACTGATCGAGCTATTGCTTTATAGATTTGGCCCACATCCGGCCGACATACTAGCATTCATCATTTACCAAATGGGTTACTTTAGGTACACATCCAGATTACACAAAAAAATGACAACATTTGTTTTGGGATATTTTGGCCACATTCGATATTTTACTATTTAACTTTAGGCTTACAACCATTTTGTTTGGAACCATAAGAAGAACAATAAGAAGAAGTGCCTACTGCACAAACAGTATTTGTTGCTCTATCGTGTTGTGTGGTTTACTACAGACTCATGTAACCTTGCACATAATACCAACAACGATAGTAATGATACTATCATAGCAACAATAATATTAAATTCTTACAGAGTTTTAGTATTAAAGCTTTTAGCAAATATCAAAGTGGATTCTTTGCTTTAAAAGAAACCAATTAATTTTTTCCATTTACGTTATTGGAGAACAACACGCGATAAGTTCTTTGTGGATATGTATACTGCACCGGAAAAACATTCTAAGATCACAGAAACAAATCTCCCAACCAAAAGACCACAGGTTCAATCTGCTTGTAGCTCCTTGATACCACACTGTCCTTTCCCATCAACCACTGAATTCTCCCAGAGAGGCTGTGGTAAACTGTTCAAGTGTCAAATTTTTGTCACTCTAACAGTTATAGAGCAAAGATTTACACTTTGAAAAATGGGAACTATGAGAAATTCCGTACGAGGCTATTACAGGCCTCAGCTGTTTGTGTGAACGCATCAACATGTCCACACTTTTATTCCCCCCTAACGGCATTTTTCACATGTGTTAGTGTAAAGGCATGTGTATGTTTTGTAGAATTATGTCTGTGAATTCATCTGCAAGTGCATCGGAATGTGTGCATACTGTATGTCCGCACATGAACTGTGCATTCCCCAGTTTGTCCAAGTCCCACCTGTGCCCCCTCCCGTTCTATTGGAAACAACAGACAACGTTAAGGTGAAGTCTGCTGTAACAATTCACAGATGGGATCTCTCTTGCTTGCATCGCTCTTTTCTTCTCTCCTTTTTCTCTCTCTCTCTCTCTCTCTCTCTTTCACTGTCCCTTAACACGCCATTCTTCCTGCCTGTTCACATGCATCAGATCTGACATGTTCATTCATCGTCTGCAAGGACAGAACAACCGGGGACCACTTCTCAGTCTCATCCTCGTCCCTGGAAAGTCGTGTGTGTGTCTCCGGAGCGTGAGGGAGGATGGAGAAATAGAAGAGAGCGAGAAACGTTGAGTATTTGAAAGAGAAGTATTAGAGAGTGGGAAAGAAAGACGCTGGACAAGACTGGAACTGGAGACACAATTGGTGTCTAGGGAAATCACTTCGCAGGGAGAAACGCAGGCGTACACGGAGGATGAGGTGGAGCGAGGAGGGATGTAGGTCATGATGAAGACAGAAAGTGAAGTTGGACCTGTGTCTTGAAAGTAAGACTCCTGAGTGGGGAGAACAACGCTAGAGAGAGAGAGTTGGGGCTCTGGGGCGCCGTACAAAAGAGGGACTAATAATGAAACTACAGAGAGTTGCTGCACAACCCTTCCTACGGGGAGCGATTCAGGCACTTAACACACATTTACCGAGAGACAAAGTGTGTCACACCCAGAGCTGGCCATCCTTTCCTGCAGGGACATCTCACGCTGGTGTCCTTACTAAGCAGACAATAACACTGTAGTGGTTAGCAGAGGCTTTGTGGGGTAAGCAGGACAAATACATCACCAGCGACAGTGAGTGTCGTCATTAAACAAATGCAACTGCACTTTCCAAGCAGATTATTCTATAAACTGATGGCATTGACCATTTGTGTATAGGCCATTTCAGATAGAGCACTCCACTATGAACCCTATTCTTTTTTATGGCCTGTGCCTCGCAGAAAGGGGTTATTCACTTTGCTCCCTGAGTGGCACAATGTTGTGTGGCAAACCACTTTCTGTCTAGAAGGTCATTGGTGATGTCATTGCTCAACTTTATAGCTTCTTCCTTTATATATGAGTTTATATAAAGCCTCTCAGATCATCCCATTCTTTTCTCGATCACACTACCTTTAGTTCCTGTTACTGCATTCCCCTATCTCAGTAACTAGCTTGGTGACGCGTAATCTCCCTTGTTTCTATGCCACTGATTACAAAGGTAATTCGTTTTTAAGAAAAGAGTCATTTAACTAGAGAAAATAAAAGCAAAAGCCCAATTACTATAGCAGTGCTTTACCCAAACAGACAGTTTATGAATTACCTATTTCAGAGGAAACCTCCAGACATATTTAATGCCCCTTTTTTCACCCTGTTCTCCTCTGTTGTCTCTCTTTTTGTTGTGTTCTGCATTTTCACTCCGCACAACATGTGAGTGTGAGGACAACAGGAGGAGGGAATTCAAGTTCAGTTCATCCCCTCACCCCGACCACATTGTTTTGGAACGAGCGGAATTAATTAATCTTGAAAGAGAAAGGACTCCACTCCACCATGCTGCTTGATTGAGGACATTTTCGCATACACAAAGGAAAAACGGTTTTAAAAAGCTCAAAAGCTGAGACGTAATTTCCGTCAATGCTCTCAAATAAGCACCTAACAGTCGAGGAAGCCATTACAGAAGCGCACAGACAGCCTATTGTGTGCAACAGTGAGCACTTTCCTCTAAAATATGAAATTATCCACAGTGTATTTTTAGAGGCTGCGCAATTATCTGCTCAAGACAAGTCAATAGACCACCATGTACTCAAAGCAGGTCACAGGATCTGCATTATCTCTCAGTGTGACACCAGCGAGCTCAGCCCCTGGGTTCATCAAGTGTTGTAAGGTCATTGAAATGCGTGCAGATCAATTGGCAATCAATTTCAAATTAGTGATGCAAGCCCACAGGACTCCAGAGAGTGGAAAATACCGATATACAGTCCTTGCTTGAGGACTTGCTCGTGTCAGGGAACTCTGACCTCAACAACCCCCAGCGGAATCTGCATCCCTTCAGCTCCAAACACTACATTTCAAAATGTCCGTCAAAAGCTGCTTTCGACAGGCAAAGAAGTTCCGATATTTTCGGTGGCTCCTGACATTTTCAGGGACTTTTCTTGCCAACCCCCGAGCAAAATATCCAGAAAACGTTGGAGTGAGCATCTCCGTTTCACGTGAACACTGAGAACACAGGATTTCGGTCGCAAAGAAGGGCAAGGGGAGAGGGGACTTCACATTAATATGGCATCAATACATGTAATGAAAATGGACCTTAAGACTGGCAACACTAGTCATTTACTGCTGTTAAACATACTCCACACATGCAAAAAGAAATGGTTGGGCTGTTTGATTCTGATCCAAATCTCACAAAGAGTTCACAGGTTACCTTTCATTTATGAGCAACGCATCAGGAGATTGTGTGGGTAAGACAAGCTCATGACAACAGGACAATGTCCAGAACATTTAGGTGAGGGTGGGCGTCTTGGTACAACATGAAGGAGGCAGGACAGAAGTATCCATCTATCATCTATCTAGAATGTATAAATTCCACTGCAGAAATCCTGTGTCAGCCCTTAACACCAAAATCCCTCAAATCTTGTTATTTCTAAATTTACATCTGTGTCTTCATCTTCTACATGTCTGACACATCTTTTACATTCTTTTTTTTGTTTTTGCGTTGCTCACATGTTAGAGGCGTCATAAACACGCCCACTTGCTTGCCTTGACTTCTCCTGCAGTATTCTCACATGGGCTCACTCATGTCAGAGGGCAACTGACATTTGCGTTCTCACATTCAGCCCCATTCAGAAAATCTCAGGAGTTCGAAGCATATCTGAAAGTAGCTTCAATCACATCATGAACATATTGGCTGTTTTAACATTTGAGCCGTGTAACCCCCACCGCTAAAAATAAGGGATGATGAGTCATTCTCTGAGAGGAACGGGCCATACGGAGATCCAACAAGACCCGAAACACCCGCTATTAGCATCAGATGAGGTAAGATTAGGGTTTAGCAACATAACATTATCAGAGCTTCGGTGACATGAGGAGGAGGCTGAGATGGCGACAGGAGTTACTATCAGTGAATCCTCAAAGTTATAGTGAGTGTTGACAGTTTACAAAGGCATCTCAAAATCCCTGTGACTGGATGTTACTATAGTCAGCTGCTACTTGAACAAATGCTGTGTTCCATTCCTTTAATTTAGCAATTGTTTATGTGAAATTGGAATTATTTAGTCTGTCTAATTTCCTGATTTGTGGCCTTTTGTGAGACCTCGTGTCACTTTACCCATTTCTGTCGAATCAAATTTACTGCAGTTCCGTTTGAAAAGCAGATTTATTTACTGTCAAACCAGTGTTTGGTCTGCAGAGGAGCGGGTGAGGGTTAAGTCCCAGAAAGGTGACCTGAGAATGTAAAAATAACTGTTTACATTCCTCATGCTGCAGTTGCAGTAAATGAATTCATGAAGTAAAAATTCATATGAGTCTTGTCATATGCGCCAGTCACAGGGGTGGACTTTATTTGCTGTCAGTGTTTCCTGTACCATGACCGGCCAGGACATGTTCAGTGTGTTGAATTCATTAGATAATTTGTATTACGTCAGATCAGCAACTTTCAAACGACCGGATACTAGAGGAACACCTCAGGCAGCTCATCTCATCAGCACCCTCCCATAGTGATTTTTCCGCACAATGACAAATGAATTATGAAACAAATTAATAATGTAACTAGAGACAGGGCTAATCTAATTCACTTTTCTTTTTTTTTGGGAAGCTACAACAGCCTCATAAAGTCTGTCTGTCTCTCTCCTCCTGGTCGAGTCTCTGTCTTTCAAACACATGTTATCACCTCCAAACCTTAAGGTCTGCTTGGTCAAATAGCTATAAGTGTTTTTTCTTTTCTTTTCCACTGGTAAAAAAAAACCCTAACACCTACGTAAATCTTCTATCTGCAGTAGGAATAAATACAATCAGCCATCACTTACGGGTCTACTCCCAACTCGGCAGTGATGGAAACATGACATCCAGCTAAACATTTAGGAGCTGATGCTGCACCTATTGCGTGACTTTATGACATTCATTGAACTTTCTAGCATTGGCGGGTAACTAACTATTTTTTTCTTCGTATTGTGCAAAATGCCACATCGGCAGGAAAGAGCTTCTCAGTTTCTTGTGCATTTGTTATGTCTAACATGGCAGAAAGGAAAACTATGTACTGGCAATAGCAAAGGAATCAATCTGCCTTTTTAGTGGGTGAACTGCTTATACCCGCTTATTTCGGTGTAAAAGAGGTTTTATTCATTGCTATCCCCCTGTTTTTGAAATGTGCCAATTTTTTAATTTGTCTCCTAAAGGCTCCACTGGAGGAGTTGAAAGACTGTTCACAGATTTCCCACTATGCAGAAGAAGGAACAGCTGGACAGTCTGAAGTGAGTTTTCTTTCATCTCCACAGTGAGCTCACTGGAGAGAGCTCAGATCTGCTTAATGAACCTAAAAGACAATCTGACTGTCTGGAAACCTGGAGATTTGCGATTGGTGGATGAAACTGATGAGGTCATTACAGTCCGGGGGAAACCTTGATCCTCTGGGATCCACTGTAATTTATTTGCCAGGGGAAAAGACACACTCACACACACACACACACACGCACACACACACACACACACACACAGAATGCCTGTTAACACGCACCTGTCGGAATAATGTGTGCACAGGAGCATTTCCTTCGCCATTGATCGGCGCTCGTAAAGGCTTACAATGATAAACACGGCAACTATTCTTGGTAATACCAGAGATCAACTTAACGACCCTTTTGGCAGACACTTATTGAGAACCACAATATATCACACAGCGGAGGAAGTGAATGGTGTAGGAGGAGTCTGGTCAAATACAAGTCAATTAACATGGATTGTTTCCAGCATGAAAGTGTGTGAGCAGGTTCCCTAAAGCTGGAGAGAATGGCACTATTTGTCCCGGGACTGGGAAGATGAAATCAAACCAATGAAAGACCTTCATTCAAGTACAAAGTGCAGGAAATTGATCCAGGCACGTAACCCACTTTTTGCCTGAATACGATTTCTGTTAGTAAAACTGTTACACAGATGTAGAGTGGGATAACAGGTCTAACTTTGTTATTTTTGTGCTATTGATGTGGTATTTTACAGGAGTCTGCAACAAACCAGTGATTATTCAGTCAGAGTATAGACTGTGGAGAAACTTAATCTGTGACGAGTTGCTAGCGCTGACTCACACTCATGACTCTGCTCGGACCCTTTTGAACTGATGAGGAATTTGTCCACTCTCTTTGTTCATGCTCGGCTTTTGGATCATTCACTCATGGGTAGCTAAGGTCTACGCCCATGTGCCATGTGGATGAACCACAAACTAAAACATTTTTTTGTAACCATATGACGCTTTCGGAATCTTTTTTTAATCAGCCGGCTAAATGGCATCAGAGTTACTGATGTGATGTGCGAGTTCTGTCAGCAAAGGTCCATTCAAACCTCAGGAGCCAGTAAAGCAAAACTTCTCATTTAAAGGAGAAGAGCTTCAGGGTGCCACGACATGAGGAAGACATCCCCTTTAAATATGTATAAGCTCAGGGCTCTTCACACTCAGACACACACACACACTCACACACACACACACACAGACACTCACACACACTTGAATGGACAGCCCAGCTAAAAGATAGTCTCATCTGTATGGCGCAACCTGTCACAGTGTATGTTATGGACCCGAGATATGACCCATGTGTAGATTCACTAAATCTTCCCCACAGCACCAGAAACCAAACATACAAAGAACTTTTACAAGTCAATGGTGATTCGATTTTTGGTGGTGTATAGCTCGCCTGGCAGAGCTGCAGCCCCAACGAGGCAAGGCCTCAACCAGCAGAGGAGTGGGTTTGATTCTTAGCTTACTCTCTGTCCTATCCATTAAAGGCAATAAAAAGCCCCCAAAATATATATATATTTGTAAATGGCGATTCGTTTCCATCCTTGTATTATAAGGTTCACAAGTGCCCCGAGTTTATGAGGTTCCTTCTTTCTAACTAAGGTCGGCTTTATGATCTCGTGGCTTGAGCATGTTCAGACAGAACTGTTGCTGCTGCTCAGTGATGTGGTGAAGCGTAATGTACATAAGCAAATTTTTTCTTGCACCTTAACTACTGTAGGTTTATCTTCAGATACTTTTTACCTTTACTCAAAATTTCAGAGAATGTCGATACTTTCTACTTCACTCTGTTATACAATGATTTGCTTTTTACATTTTTTACATTTATTAAAGTCATCAATAATGAGAGGGTAGTTGGTCCATTGATCCAATTAGAGCATTAGAGCCCGCCTCTTGCAGCAGCATCATCCCTGGTGGAGAAACATCTGAAATGGAGTCGGCCATAGTGATATAGTGGACCGCTGCATTGGAGAATAGGCTACAAGTGCTTTCACTTTTAATTCCTTAAGTTTATTTAAAAGCAAGCCCTTACTTACTTCATCTCAAATGGAAACATTATTATCCTACTTTTCCTCGATTGCATTTTGGTCCATTCATTTGTATAAGATATTTCCTCCACCATTGCTGCTCATGCTAGAGAAATGCGTCACAGATTTTGATCCCTGATATTAAGTCTTGAAATTTCTCACATGGTTTAAGATAAAACTTTTAATATAGTTCTACATAATCCCGATGAGCTGATGCTATGATAAATGCCACCCTACTTCCCCAGCACGCTTTTTAATCATCTAACCCAAATGCAGCTCCATAAAAACCAACTGATCACATTTCTGCATCAACCGCCTCACCCCCCTCCCCACACGCTCATGATTCACTCATGATTTCCTCATTCGCCACCCTGATTAAAGGTAGAACCAGCCCCGCCATCTCAATGCGCCAAACCTCCAAACCCCCAAACCCCCAAACCTCTGTGAACTGACCACATCAGATGTTTTGCCCCAGTTGCTTGGCCGAGCGCCGCGTTGCTGAGCTGCCTGTGGACTCCCTGGGAACTAGTTTAATGTGTGCTTAAGAGACCGCGGGACCGGGCGGAAGCTGCGCTCTCTCCCCCTAAATATCAGCCTATCATTTATTCATTCACACTCCCAGAACGGCCGCCGCCGCCATCATCTGAGGACCCTGTCGTCTGAAGCTCTCTGCGCCTCTGTCGCTCAAACACACACACGCACATGCACTTTGCAAGCGGTCCCAGAGGTCTTTTAATTTTTTGAGAGGTTATTTTTAGAGGGGAAAATAATCGAGGTGGAAAGTTCCATCTGTCCAACACTCTTGTTCCAGCTGCTCCTTTTTAGCAGCAGGCAGGCGGAGGAGAGGGAAAAACACTACTTATCAGATCAAACTGACACAGACAGGATTTGTTTCATCGTATGCATGTTCTAGTTATATACTCAGTGTATTACATGATTTAAAAAATGTGCAAGATCACCTGGGGTCACAAAAACCAAGAGTCCGATTAAATGTAATACTACGAAATTAAAAACAGTGAAATAGTGGTGGTACGAATCTCTTGTTTATTTTTCCACCTAATTTAGGGAATTTTGTTTTCTTGGTACCGGTCTCACTGATACTGTGGATCTGCTGTGTGACATGAATCCTATTTAAATATTGACTTAATATATTTTCTCTTTTCAAGGCTCTTGATATTCTGTTGTCTAAATCTAAGTATTTGAGTATCAGCGTTGAGGGGACCACCAAAACGGCATTAATAAAAGTGATGAGCTGGTGGTTTCATTGGACCGTCCCTCAGTCGTCTGAGTAGACGATTGGTTTTGCTGGTTACTGCTCACCCCAACCGCTCAAGGCCGATGGCTGCTCACGTGGAGTCTGGTTCTTCTCGACGTTTCTTCCTGTCTACCTTATTCTCTCAATGGTCAGCAAGAGTTTGCTCGTTCTCTATGTTTAAGGTCTCGACCTCGATATTTAAAGGGCCTTCAGATAATGTATGTTGTGATTTGGTGCTATAAAAATTTAATTTAATTTAATTATTGAATATAGATGTTAAAATATTGTTATTTGTTCATTTCTTGATTTTGTTGTGCTTGGGCAATGGCAATACAGATCTTCTTCAAGTTTTTATCATAATAGCATGATGTCTTTCGGTCTTTGAATCCACAAAAACATCCTTTCCGATACTGTGGACCGACCGGGTGATGTGCATCATACTCCTTGATTTAAGTGAAAGCAGCCGAATTAACACGGAGGACACGGTGGGAACAACAAACGGAGCCGGCTCTGTAGTTTCATACTGGGGACTTCGCGCAAAGACTCAAATGTTAACACACTCACACAGAGAGAGCACATAAGGGAACTGGTCTAAGTTCAGCTTTGATGCAGACACGAATGCCCTGAATGTCAATGAGCTGGAGAGAACTCCATGTCGTCCTTCTTTTGTGAAGCTCCAGCGTTCCTCACCCCTTGCTGGACTCCTCATCTCAAACAGCGGGGATGGAAGCCTGCAGGGCCAATCTGAACATTCATCTGCAGGCAACTGGTTCTATAGGATGCAAACGACCAAAACAAACAAGTGCAGTTGAAAAGTTCAGAGCCACCAGCACCTCCTCCTCTGCTTTACTTTAATTTGCTGAATTGATTGGACCTCCGCATCGTTCCCCACCACACCCCAGAGGGTTGTTGGCGGTGGATCGTTAAATAGGGGGCTTCGTGGACAGAGCGGCTTGTTGGTATCACCAAGGGGGGGGGGGGGGGGGGGGGTCTCATAATGTCAACACGCTGAACCGATCATATTGTGAGCATGAGAGCTTCTGGCGTTAGTAAATTTTGCTTCAAACATTTCATGCAATGCAGATTTTTAAGAAGCCAACTTTTCTTCAGTGTGCAGCAAAAATAAGCTAAAGAATACCATCGTCATATTTTTTTTTACCGATCATTTGTGTATTTCTTTCTATGTGCTTTTGTTTGTGTTAGTGCATTTTTGTGTTTTTTATGTCTATGTCTTAATTGTATGATTTTTACCAAACAACCGCACACCAGCCTGAGTTCTAAATCTGGCACATTTACATGTTGGACACAAGGATGCATTTTAATGCATAATTTAAATAAACACCTTCAATATCTATGTGTAACAGGGGTGAAGGAGGACATGACACGTCCTTTGACAAATGCCGAAAGTACTTGACCACGGCTGACACCTGCCCACTATGAATTTCACTTCCTCCTCTTGTATTCGCTCACAGATTTCTCCTTTTCAAATCTTGTCTTCAACGTTTACTTAGAATCCACGGGTACAAACACTCACTGGACGGCATGTACATCACATTCAGGCCACAAAGACACGGATACATCCGAGTGGAACAAGCCTGACTGTGAACATGATGAACAGATCAGATCAATCCGGTGACAACGTCTGACATGCAAAAAGTGGAGGTCAGTACACACAGCCAAAACAAGCAACCACAATCAATACAGAGTTTGCTGCATCAGAATTTATTTATAGAAACACTGGCAGCTCCCCCACCAAGACGCAAGAGGAGGGAAGAGAAACTGTCCAGAGAAGGAACGCACGCAGCTTCTCTTGTTAATGGAGCCGCTCAGCTCACACATGCTTGTTTGTTCTCCTACTGTAAAGTCATTTGTAGCCATGAAGCTTCTTCCCTCACTGCAACCACTGAGGCAATAAACTGGGTAGACTTTTATCACTTTGGGGGAGAAGGATGGGATGGCCACCATCTAGTGCTTTCATTTCGAGCCATTTTGCAAAGGGCAGACGGACGGAGAAGCTAATCATGTTGTTGCACATATGTGTACGTGTGTAAGCCTGAGTGAAGCTGACGAGACACTGTGGGTCCACTCAGCGCCGACGTACACAGCTAAACAAGTGAGCAGCGGAGTGAAACACCTGGGCAATCTGGTTCTAAATTCAATCTCGCACAATTGTTCTGTCCAAATTGACATGTCAGGCCCGGGTGTGTGTAGGTGTGTAGGTGGGTGTGTGTGTGTGTGTGTGCGTGTGTGACTTTGTCTGCATGGTTCAGTGGAAATGATTTTCTGTTCCTGACAGGAGGCTCAATGGGGAGACTGTGTTTTCTAGTATTTTTATTTTCATGAAATATTATGAGAGTTGACGTATTTCAAAAAGAAGATCATTTGTTTTCAACACACAGCTATTAATCAATCCCATAATATATTTTAACCATCATCATTTATTAGCCTGCATCATATTTGCTTGAATACATTCACTAATGATCCTCATTCAGTCATTAGCACCGATTCATCTTTTCTGCTCAAACTTCTTTCTCTCAAATACAGGAAACAGATATATATATCTTATATAATACTACAATATTATGGTTTACAACCTATGGCTAAACTCACTCAACTTACATGCACTCTCAATGGAAACATTTTGTATTGCTAAAATAAAAATAATAATAAGGGCCATTGTACTAAGTGTAAATTAATACATGGTCAATATTTGTAGCAATATTTCCATCAATAGCGAAATAACAGGTTCAATATAAATGTATATATATTAAGTATAGTGAAGAGCTATACGGCTGAACTGATCTTCCTCAGGTTTGTAAAGTTTCAGTTCAAGTATAAGTTCAAAACCACAACCTTCACTTTAGTCGTTAAACTGTACATATAATGATAATATGAAATGAATCGTGTTAATTATCGATAGTCCCACCACGAACATTATTATCTTGATATATTTTAATGCCACATCCTCGAGCCCTTTACATAAGGACAATGAACTTTGCCATTTAGTGTAACACACACATGCACGTGCACACATGGCACAATTTCCCCATAGAACAATTATAAGAATATACAGTGATTTGTTTTCCTGTCTCCTGTGCCGCCTGGCCCCCGTGCGTTCCGTTAATCGGGCGGATTACGCAGCGCAACCCTGCACCGTCTGCTCCGTTTCTATTTCAAAACACACTCTCTCCCGCTCCTGTGCCACGTTTAAAAGTGAATCACTCGCGTTTTTTCTTAAACAAAGCAATGTGTGTTGTGTGGGACGCTTAGAAGCAAAAGTAGTATCAGTCGGCAGAGCGCATTATGGATGAGACGGGCACAATCAAACAGTGCTTCTTGTAGGGGGGGAGTAGATGCCACTGTGACTGGAATACTGAGGAAGAAAAAAAGGAGTCTAAATCTGTGCTTTAGTTTGTTGTGATGGAAATTCCGGGGATTTATAAGCTTGATCCAAACATACAGTATTAAGTAGGGAGGAGGGGGGGGGGGGGCACGCGCTCCTGGAGAGGAGAGGTTGAGCCCCCTTGGCGCAATTTAAATCCAGATACATCTGTTTTTCCAATACTGATGCAGATGATTTGTAATGATGAGTTGTCCACGTGATTTGCACTATAAGCCCTCTACCTCAAACCTATTATCATTATTAGTATTATTATTATCATTATTATCATTATTATTGGTGTGGAGTATTGAGTGTACCAAGTGCGAGCTGCGTACAGCTTGGATGAAGTAGACTGAAGTTTCCAGAGGTGGATGAACTTACCCTCCATGCAGAAGATGACCATCCAGGCTATCCATAGGTCCGAGTTATGAAACTTCACCATGGTTCGTAGCTGCTAGGTGACTCGCTCTCGGTTCTGAGCCCAGTTCCTTCTTCTCCTTGTGGAATCACAGCTCCTCTTCACAGTTTACTTAAAGAAAAGTCCCCGCTCCTTCTAATGGCGTCGGACATGAAAGCAATCAGCGGCTTTTTACGCACCACATTTTCCAGAAACAGCGAGAAAAGCACACAGAATAAAACACGCAGAGCATTTCTAACCGCCGCCGGGCACTCGTTTCTCTCCCCCTCGGGCGCTTCTAGTTCTTCTCCTCCTTTGCTCCTGCGTTCTTTGGTCACTCCAAACTGTTTTTAATGCTCTGCACCTCTCCTGTCACTTTTTCGCAAGCTTGGATGGAGAACCCGCACCGTGCACCCGCTGACGAAGGAAGATGTTCCCACAGTCGAGAAAGTGAGTTTAGGCAAGGAGCAGGAGCTGGCACTTCTCCCGTGCGCTCAGCGAGACACTCCAACACGTCTTGTTGCGCTCCATGGTTTCTTGTCTGCTCTGCCTCGGGAGCTGAGCGGAGCGGCGAGCAAAGTCACACAGCAGAGGGAATAACTGCACTTCCGACCAAAGTCTTTCAAAATAAAAAAAGATTCAAGATTCAATACACATGAAAAAAAAAAAGTGGAGGTGATGCGTAAATGGGACAGAGCTGATTATAGTGTGGACAACAGAGTTGTCAAGAGGTGGCAAAGGGTGATAGGTCAGTGGAACACTTCCTCAATGTGTCACACATATACGACCACTACAACATGATAAAAAGAGAATGATTTTAGAAAGCAATATCATCACAATGGAAAACATCTGAAACAAATATTTTGTGTCAATCTAAAACTACATTTCAGTCTGAGTATCCTCAATGAAATGCCCCGTTTTTTGCCTTCTTGGCACAGTCTGAGCCATTCGATATTTCTCAAGATAAAATAAAATATATGTATAAAATATATTAAATATATGTCATTAGTTTTCACACTGAATAGTTAATGTGGGCTGTTGTAACCTCTGAGTAATGTCTTGTGGGAGCTCTGCTATTGTGATGTCACAAAGTTACACTTTACTTACATGTATGATCTGCTCCTATGAAAAAGGCTTAGTCTCATACTTATTTCTGGAGGGCAGCTAATTCCATATAGTCTCCCAGGATAAAGCTACAGGTGAACAGTCTTAGCAGGTGAGCGGATGTCCCAGAAACTGTCCTGAATTTAATCTGCTTTTAATCTGTAGGCTAGATAAATCAACATGGCTTCCTGCTTTAGTCTGAGCGCGTGAACGCGGCTTGACGAAAGCGCTCACCGGATGATAGAGTTGAGCTCGAGCCGGGCTGTTGCTAGGATACCGCTGACGCCACCGAGAGTAAAAGAGAGAGAGAGAGAGAGAGAGAGAGAAAGAGAGAGAGAGAGAGAGAGAGAGAGAGAGAGAGAGAGAGAGAGAGAGAGAGAGAGAGACGTCTTCTTCATCACATTATGAACTCCCACCATCTGAGTAAGGCCCTTTTCAATCATTTGTTAATATGTAGATATCAGTGCTGTGATGCTGCAGCAAGGAGGAGACTTTCATTCAGGTGAGTTCTTCACTTTCTCCAAGTCTTTTACCATCAGTGTCACCTATAAAAATCGATAAATATTCAGTTGTGGAGACAAATTAAAAGAAGTTTTCACTTTCAGTAAAGCTGATCAGGATGAAAACTCATGGCTATGGGCTGAAGGCTCCACTTGATTAAAAGGAGCAGTGTAGGAGACTGCGTTAAAACGAGCTCCTCATCCCTCTGATCACACTACGCTCACCTCAGGACTCCACACACAGGTATGTAACTAAAAAACTCATAAAAACAACTAATGAACTAACTTTTTTCTTGCCCCAATTTGTTTTATTAATCTTCGAGAAAGCTAAGAAATCCAAGGGGAAGACATGATGGTGTTAGTGCCCACTATACATCCGTCTATCCACCAGTCCATATAGCTCCATCCTTCACTTTGTCCCAAAGCTGGGAATTCAGAGACGTTAAGGAATCTTAAGGATTTACCAAAGCCTTAAATTCCCACTGTCTCTATTTCTGTCCGACTTTCATCACTTCTGCCCTCAGCTCCCACTCTGAAAAGGTCATGCAACTCTTTTACTTACTGCAGCAACAGGTGCAGGTGAGAGGTTCAGAGAGAGGCACAGGGTGTTTTACCCGAAGTACTCTGGTGTCACCAAAGAGAACACTGGCTTTAATGGTGAAATGCATTTAAAGTTTCAGCCGCTGTTGGCTGTAGAATGCTGCAGGTATTTCAGCTGTAAAACGTACATGTGTGAGGTTTTGTTAACCCACAGCCAAATGTTATATCTTGAAATTGCATGTTGAATCTGCCGTACTCCACAGTCCAAACTCTATTTAATGTCACCTGAGACAGAAAAGCTGCAAATTTTAACAACTGAGGAGCTTGTACCAAAAGTGTTTGGGCATTTGTCCCCCTTGCACCTTTGATTTGATGAAAGATGCATTTTGAATGAAATGAGATTAACGCCATAGCTGAGTGTTTCCACCTTAAGGGCACACATACATCCATGCAAAATCCAGATTATGGGTCAAATTCATCAAAGTTAAACTCCAGATTAAGCCATGATTTGCCACAGTAATTGGGGTTAGGGTTTTTGTTCGCCTCCTCGCACACAGAGATTGAGAAACTGAAACATTCACTTTAATATAAGGAAGAGAGAGAGTTGAGGAATTACATTTGAGCCAATTTAACCCACATAGGAAAAGCGTTTTGGCCCACATTCCACATCTGGCATTTTAGGTTCCCTCCAGATTACACTTTGCTGAGAGCACTTCTTTTGTTCCCATTCTTTTTGTTCAGACCACGAGAAGAACGGAAGTGTTGCCTATAGCCTGAAGTGGCCCTCATCTTGTTTGCACTCTGGGGCCACAAGGGGAATTATTTCATGACAAAACCTTGGAATATATCATTTCCAGGGGTGCATTGGGCTACAGGAGGGAGACTTTTGAGATTTTATAGCACTTGACTAGTGACTGTAGGCCTGTAAGCAAGTTACAGAACATTGTGGTAAACTGGAAATTCACCGACGACAGGGACATCATGAAAGTATTGGAATCTCAAACGTCTTAACACAGAAACAGCCGGTGCAGCGCTAAAGTAAAGGGATTTTTTGTGTTTGAAGTCTGGACTCTGCACCTCCTCTGGTCACCAGGAACCACCTGGCCAAGTCTGAAGTCACCTTGAATAGAGGTCGTCGAGGAAATCATAGAAAAGACAGATTTCTGCATTTATTAGTAGAATTTTAAAAGAATTGATTGCAACTGTTGTTTTTTTTCTTTTCATTTAGCAGAAGCTATGGACTAATGCTGAATACATCAGTGATGCAGCCAGTCAGGTGGCAGAAGTAACACAAATTCAAACAGATGCAGTTCACAGAGCCACATGCTCCATGAGGGATATGTCAGAGGGATGAAACACATGCTGCTCTGAAAAGAGATGCACAATTTTGGCCCAAATGAAACCTTGTGCATGTTTCATTTGACCAGATCAATACATCAATAACATGCTCTCGTATCTCGCCCACTGATTCCTCCCTTCAATATTCCCTCACAGGTTAGATAACATTTTGGCTTTGAACATGACGGATGGGTTAAATTGGGTTTCTCAAGCAGCCACCGAAAGATGCATGCTTGATTTATTATTGATTCCCTTCTGAGACTGCTTCATTTTTCTTCTTCTGCGCCCCATAAAAGATTCAAAAGACCTGAAGGAGATCCTCGATGCTTAATGTTGTAGTTGTCTTCTGCTGACAGCCCTGGCTGCAGTTCACAATAACTGGAATATTGATGTCAGGTAAACGGAGGAGTTGTCTGAGCCGTCCGACCATGTGTTGAGAAGCTACAGTTTTTTTTATTATTTCAGGGCTGATTATGTCAACGTCAGACGTGGAATATTAATTTTACTATACTTTTACTGTGTTTTATACTTTTTGATTGTACATAAGTGAAATATTTAGTCATTAGTGCTATTTAGTTGGATGCTGCATAATATGGTTAATGGACTGTATTTCTAAAGCGCTTCACTTCCATTCACAGTTAGTTTTTGTACCACACACCTCAGGCATGTGCACAGATGGACCCCTAGTGATGCTCAAGCACTGGCCCTTTTGCCCTGGATGAGAAAAGTGCCCTTCTGCTGGAGCCCAATTTTTTCTTCATTTATCAATATTTAAGAATAAAAATTACTCTCTCTGTCATCAATTCCCCCCAAATGTGTTTTGATATCTGACGGGGCATTTATTTGAGTTTTCGTGAGAATTTCGCCCCGACATGCTCCGCTGCGCTCACAAGCACAGAAGCTGTTCGGATTGGTCCGAAGCTGTTCAGACCAATCAAATTGTCAGGGCGGGCTTTAAACGATGATGGTCAGATGATCAACAGTAACGTAATCAACCACGTTACCGAAGAGCGCTGAACATGCTTCTGCGACTGCGTCTGCGTCTTTTCACGCCGCTGTGGCGCAAGACTCGTTTTCATTCATGCTTCCCCAACCGTTGCGCGTCTTACAAAGCAATTCCGCGCCAGAACACTAGGCGGAGTAATGCTTTTTGTCGAGACGACCTTAGAGACGCCTTCTTTCTTCTTCGTCGATTGTTTATTTACATAGCCACTGCGGCTCCTCGTAGCCTTTTTCTGGCGGACAAATCCGCCAGTCAGTGACAGGTTATACAAGTGATCATACTGTCGGATATCTTCTGCCAAGTGCTCTTCTATTTGGTCCATATTCGTTCTTCTAAATCTTCCGTGATTTCTGCCGGTATTATGGGGCATGAAACCGGAAATGCAGCTCCAGAAGGGATGTAGAGCAGACCAATCACAGCCTTGCGGGCTGAGTGAGCTTGCGGAGCTTTGCCGTAAATTTTAGAAAAGGGGGTCGACACCCGTCAGCACGTAAGGAGGGATACATAAGCACGTAAGGGACCCGGAAGGGCTCTTGTGCTTACGGGCCCGTGAAAACGCAGAAGCATGTTTCAGGCTTTAGGCCCCCGGTCTCTTTTCTCTGATGCCTCAGATGAACACGCTTCTTCAGCCTGGTCTCCTTCGTCGTCTGTCCATTTTTTAAACACGGGAATGTGGCGTTCCAACCGTGTTATTAAGTTCTTACAGGGCCGACAAATGCGATCAATTTGTTTGATGTGTTGTGGAGTTGTATTCCTAAACGAAGAACTTGTTCGTTGGTGCATTCACCTTTACGCCGGGTTCACACCAGACGTGTAAGCGCATCGCCAAGCCTTAAATAACAGCTGGCTCCCATCTACTCCCATGTTAAACCTTTGTGCGGGTCACAGCGGAGGCTGAAGCGCTGCGCTGCGCCAAGGCTGCCTAGCACCGTGAAGCGAGTGTTTCGGCGTTGAATCAATTTTTTCCGCTTGACGCAAGCGTATCGCGCCAGGAAACACACTGAAAAATGATTTTAAACGATATTGATGACATATGTTATATAATATAAATGATCAAATATGCATCCCATACTTTGTTACGTATTCTCCACATAGGCTTGAGTGGAGAATACGTAATTTACCCTTGACACCCGATATTTAACGGAGCAAACAGCGGAGAAGTTCTTCAGCACCTCATCGCTGCAGGATGAGGTGCGCCTCACGATAAGGTACACCGCAGGATGAAGTGCACCGCAGGATGATGTGCGCAGGATGATGAGCGGTGCAGGATAATGTGCGCAGCGTGCAGTGATGATGTGCTCCGCAGGATAGGATGAAGTGCGCAACAGGACGATGTGCACAGCAAGATGATGTGCGCAGCAGGACGATGCGCACAGCAAGATGATGTGCGCCGCATGACGATGTGCGCACGCCCCAGCAGGATGATGTGCTCTGCATGGTGATGTGCTGCAGGATGATGTGCCCTGCAGGATGATGTGCTCCTGTGCGCCAACAGGACTATGTGCGCCAATGTGCGCCCCAGGATGATGTGCTCTGCACGATGATGTACGCTGCAGGATGAGGTGCGCCATAGGATGATGTGCGCCACAGGATGATGTGTGGTGATGATGTGCGCCTCACGATGATGTGTGCCGCAGGATGATGTGCGCTGCACGATGAGGTGCGCTGCAGGATGAAGTGTGCTGCAAGGATGAGGTGCGCCGCATGATGATGTGTGGTGATGGTGATATGTGCTGCAGAATGATGTGCGCCGCCGCAGGATGATGCGCGGTGATGATGAAATGCTCTGCAGGATGTGTGCCGCAAGATGATGTGCCCCGCAGGATGATGTACGCTGCAGGATGATGTGAGCCCAGGATGATCTGCGCCACAGGATTATGTGCGCCGCAGGATTATGTGTGCCGCAGGATTATGTGTGCCGCAGGATTATGTGCGCCCCAAGATGATGTGTGCCGCATGATGATGTTGGGTTGAAACACTTCCCATAATCACAGCCCAATGGAGCGGTATCAGACTCACATTGTGAGTATGACAAAGTCAGGCTACCAAAATATGTCTAAGCATAAAAAACATAATATTTTCTTAATACTTCACAGGTTATTTGAACCATGTACATTCTTGGGTTTGTAGATATGACTCTGGTCTTCTTGAGTGTAACTTTATGAGGTGGAAGAGAGAGGTCTTTGCTTTCTGCTGCCAATGGATTGAATTCTACTTGAGAGAACTCAACGTACTGAAAATTTGCGAAACCGTGAGGATTTTTAACAATGTGATTGTCCTATTAACTGAATTAAATCATCTGAATACTTCCTTCAGGTCCATTGTCACCTATTGACAGCATCACTTCAGGTCGAAATAAGAACGATGTCATCTGTCACTGAGGAACAAGGTTTTCCAGTTTAATCCTTTATAAACTGAAGTGACACGGCCAGCCCTTGACTTCCAGTGAGAGATTTTTGCTTTCATGAACCTGTTCAACTTGATCTAAAATAAAACAGATAGAACATTTGTTCTTTTTGCAACAGCCTCTGTCTTCTGCCTCATCAGGTTGCTACATTATTCCATTGAACTACATGGGGTAGAAAACATGTTGATAAGGCAGATTGGCAACAGAGTGGCAGGAGAGAATGGGATGAATATTTTTTCTCTATATTTATAAAAAAAAGTCTGCAGTTTAATTGTTTATTATGGTTTGTTGAGTTACAATTACAAGTTTATAGTTGTACAGATTTGAGAGATATGAGATATGAGGCAACAAGCAATGCCAGAAATAAAAAATGCCAGAAATTAAACATTATTTTTCAAATGGTCAACGATAAAAATGTATTCTTTTGTTTATCCATTCTTTTACTAGAAGAGTAGAAAATAATTTTTAATTTGTATTTCTACAAGCTTGATGCATGTCTGCATTTACACCCTCTTTAAAAATGTCCCTTTATCATGTTTATTAAGTGTCTATTATTTATTTTGTATTGTAAAAAAAGAAATCCTAAAAATAAACCTTCATCATATACTTGGGACACCTTAAAATAGAAAACGCTGACATCTAGTGTTGAAGACAAGAAATTACACTTTTACTTGACAGGAGAATTTTAAGGAGAGAAGAAAAACACCCGGAGTCGTTTTGTTTGTCGTCAGAACATTTACTTCTAGGAATTGGCACAATCATTTACACAAGACCGTGATGTTTCTGACAGTGCTGGGACGAGAAGAACAGTTGATGTTACTGTACCCTCAAACACTTGCACACACACATATGGACACATACTCATTTTGTCAATAGACAAGATGATAAGAGACTAGCAGAGCAGCCCTGTCCCCCAGGAAGCATCACTCCTGAAATGACAAAAAGGACAATGCTGTTACTGCAGAAAGGATACATGATTTATTAAAAGACATCTTAAGAGCCACAGCTCCTTCTCTATCTTTAATGTATGAATCATTTCTGCAGCAGCATGAGCCGTAACAACCACTGGGTTTTGTTCCTTTTTCTGTGGAGGAGGAATGTCGTGAAGTCTTGTCAGGCCATGACAGGTCTGAGGGCAGCTTGTTCTCGTCCATTTAAGTGATTGAACAACAACAGCTCTTTTACGACTCTCCTATCTGAGGGAGGTGGGGCTGAACTCATTCGCTTCTCTTCTTCTCTTCCGTCATTTGCAGTTAAAACAGGGACGGAGTCTCTTGATGACAGAATGAATCATAAATGAAAAACACACACACACGCACACACAGGGAGGGTGTGGTGTGGCATGCCGGGTGAAAACAGGAGCTGCGGGTCAGACCTGTTTGTGTGGATGTTCCTCACAAATGATCACATCACTGACTATTAAGCAGTCAACCTTTGAAACAAGGCGTGACATCTGCGTTACCTGCCGAGCTGCATTTTATTGAGCTTCAACCAACAGAAGGGACAAAGAAGCAGCACTAAAAAAATCAAAAGCAAGAAAAGCATGTGGTGACGAATGAAAACTTTGACCTTTAAAAGTACAACATCGGACTCACCTCATCGCTGCTGGAGGATGATGAAGAGGATGAGGAGCCATGTTTCTCTCCATGTTTGCGCTCTTTCTTATGCTTCTTATGGCCTTCGCCCTTTGACTTGTGGTCACTCTTGTCTTTGTGGCCACTCTTGTCCTTGTGGCCACTCTTGTCCTTGTGGTCACTCTTGTCCTTGTGGCCACTCTTGTCCTTGTGGTCACTCTTGTCCTTGTCGTCACTCTTGTCCTTGTGGTCACTCTTGTCCTTGTGTTCACTCTTGTCCTTGCTATCACTCTTGTCCTTGCTACCACTCTTGTCTTTGCCACCCTAAAAATAAAAATAAAAAAGGGCAAAAGTTGACCAAGGGAAGATCTTCAATTGAGTGCGTTATCTCTTAAGGATTGGTTTTGGGCCCAGTGATCATAACTAACAATTAAAAGAATTAAGAGATGTCCCCCAAAATCCAGATTTAAAAGGGGGCATATAACCATATATGTCAGTACCTGAAAATGTTCTGAAACTCAGGGATGGACAATATGGCCAGAAGATTATATCAAGATAATAATTGTCATATAAGTCGAAGTCGACAACTATCACGATAGATGTCAAATTATTATTTCTATTATTTTAGCTCCAGGCTGTCAACTTATGTTGATGTGAACACAAGGCTCCTACCTTGTCACCGTCCTTCTTCTTGCTCCAGGGGAAACTGAACTCATCCTGTTGAGCCTCCTTACTCTTCACCGCCTCCTCATCCACAGCTGCAGAACAGACACAGAGCAGATTCAAGTTAGAAATAAAGGGTCACCCTGAGTAAAGTGAAGTGAAGCTACATGTTAAATACACGTTTGGTCTCGGTGTCTCATTACAATGCATATTTTGGGTATGTTTATTATTTTAGATGCTGTCATGTGCAAACACTAACGATCTGTAATGGTTTCAAATCAACAACTGAAAGTGGATTAAAGAGTGAACTCACCTGACGACAGGTTGAAATCCATTCTTGCTCGTGTTCTGTTCCAAACAAACCGCGAAGTGACTGACAGGCTGCTTTCCCTAAACTACATGAAGGCTGCACCTACAACACGTGATCCAGCCAAGCCACGCCCCCCACCCACCTGGCTTCACCCTGCTTCACCTTTTTCTACAGAGGAGCTGCGTTCACATGCAGTCGGAAATAAGAGCTCTAGCAAATGTGTTCACGGGATACATTTGCACAGTGGCTGGACCGTCGATTTCATACCCAGTATACACAGGGATATGAACGCACGGAAGGAGAGAAGAAGTATAAAACATGTATACATAATATATTTCATAACTAAAGGAAATTAATATCTGTGTGCTGGTAGAGGGGGGTAACTGGTTTGTATGCAATTACTTGTGTTAAGTGGTGAAAGAAGTCTTCAGATTACAAAAAACACCATACCACAAAAAAAACACTGCATTAAAAGTTGTATTCATTTAAAAGTACCAGAGTGATTTCAGTGAAAACTCTAAAGGACTCAGATGCAGAGTGGCTCTTTTCAGTGGTTGGCTATTTAAACATCATATAACTGCTGCTCTGTCTCAATTCAAGAGCTGCGTCACAGCAGCAGTCAGACTGTCACATCCCTGATAAATACAGGCTGCAAAGGGTGAAACCTGTATGGGCCAACCTATCCCAGGGTTCATTGTGCTTCAGTGACAAAGAGGTAATGGTGCGAGCAAGCAACGAGAACTCCAATGATTGATCAACACATTCCAACTCTTACTAAAGATCCACATGTTAAACGCCAATGGTAATTAAACTGTCTTGTCTGAATCTGTTGGAATGAAAAGCCCAATGTTACTCTGAAGTGTTAAAGAGTGGAAGTATTAAAGTCAGCCTATAAATAAAAATAAAAACAATCCAGTAAAGCACACGTTCATAAAGCAGGTATACTTTACTAAATGTTCTGGTTTGATTATTATTTATATAACGTTTTTAATTACATTGTTAAAATATAGTATATTTTTATTAATATAATGCACATTGTTTTAGCTAAACATTTTCTTAATAATGATAAAATCTGTGGCGAAGAACAGGATCTTTTGGTGTTTGTTATGTCATATCATCACCGGATGAGGTAAAGACCTTTATTTTGAAGTTATTGTCTACCACTTCCAAGACAGAACACTGGAAATGTGGGAGAAGGCCCCTGTTGTATAAAGTTGGGGTTTATTTGAGTCAGACAACACACCTTCTACATGGTAACCAGGCCTTCCTGTTTGTATTTCACAATATTTAGACTATAATTTGTAGGATGTCTAAAATGTTGTCAATGGAAAGTGAAATAACTTCATTGATTCTTCTCATCTGTTAATACGTTAGTTCCTGCTCTGTACCTGAAGACGTTAACATGTATAAGTACGGGAAGGGAGCATATGTTATATATGCAGCCTGTGAGTTACTGTTTAGCCACTGCCATTATAAGAGCAATACTACTACCACTACTACTACTTATAATAATAATAAGTACAAAACACAAAACAAATAAAATCATTATTTTATTCCCCAAACCAAGCGTTTGCAATCATCTCCTGTGATTGTGAGTTGACAATTCCTCCACTCATGTGCTTTCTTTTAATACAAAGTGAAACAATTATTCTTCAACCTGAACATTTTCATAATGTCCCCATGCATCTTTACCGTTGTAACTGCATTAAAACAGAACAGCCACCAAAACTACTCCTTTTATCATGGTGAGTGATCTTTTTTTGTTGTTGCAGTAAATCAGGGAACTGAGAGCGTCATTAAAGAACAGCTCGTCATCACATTCGACTTCCTCCAGTGTCCTGTAACACGCTTTTTGAAACAAGTAACGCATTTATTTGTAAGGCTTGGGGCCTCTCAGCAGATCACTTGAGGTGAGGTGGGTTGTGGGACGTGTCCCTGCTTCTCCGTACCGCCGCGGGCTCCCCATGAGGGACTCCATTGGGCTGGGAGGTCTGCGAATGTAGACCCGTTCTCCGATATTCACTGAGGTAGCAGGGACAGCTGGGCCAGCAGGGACAGCAGGGACAGCAGGGACAGCTGGGCCAGCAGGGCCAGCAGGGACAGCAGGGACAGATGGGACAGCTGGGACAGCTGAGAAGGCTGAGACCCCGGAAGGATCCAGTTTTAAGACAGGTTTGGAAGGGAGTGACACATAGGAGACGACACCTGGAGAGACACAGGGCTTGGAGCTGCTGCCGCTGCTGCCACTGGGGGCAGAAAATTCCCCACAACCTGAAGCTGAATCTTCCACTTTTGGGTCACTGCTTTGCTCGCCGTTAGGACTGTCCTGTAATGACATTGACAACAACACAGAAAGGGGTTCTATGAATGGGAGGCTGAACCGTCTGTGAGGACATATTCTGTCAGTTTCCTTACTTTGAGGAAAAAATCAGTTTAAGCCGACAATTCATTCAAACTTGTATCACCCATGATAGTTTTCACAGAATCTATATCATGAAAAAACTTACAGTCGTCTTCTTCTTCTTATCAGTTTCACTTCCTGATGAACCCGAACTCTGCAAACGGGAAGCAGGGAAAAAAATGTCACCTTCGCTGGGGATATCATTTCATTATCTGATGATATTCTCATTTGACTAATTTGAGTAATTTACCTTTTTCTTCTTCTTTTTCTTGTCCTTGTTGTCCTTCTTGTTTTCCTTGTCGCTGTCACAGGAACTATCAGTTGAACTGGAGTCCTGCTCAGATTTAAAGGATGTGAATCACCTTTTTTTAATGACAAAGTGCACAAACACTTTCAAAACACATAGTAAATTACCTTCTTGTTGTCCTTCTTCTTCTTCTTGTCTTTTTTCTTCTTCTTCTTCTTCTTGTCATCATCACTACTAGAAGAATCTGAGTCCTTGGACATAAATAATAACTGTGTTACTGTATTACCTTTTTTCAGAAGAAATGCCCCATTTTAATACGCACAGGAAAACTACACTTTTTACTTTTAATAGTCCCAAAAAGTATGCATGCAAATTGCTTTACCTTTTTCTTCTCTTTCTTTTTCTTTTTTTTCTTATCCTTTTTCTTCTTAGTCTTTTTCTTCATATCATCATTGCTAGAGGAGTCAGAAGAACAAGAATCCTAGAAAGAGAATAAAAAATATTTGTAATACAAATTATGTTTAATTTGAACCATAGAATCACACCGTGATGAGTCATATTATTACTTTAATATATGCATTGAACATGCTATGAGTCTATCTCTCCATACATCTATCTATCAATCCACCCATCCATCCATCCATCCATCCATCCATCCTTCCATCCATCCATCCATCCATCCATCCATCCATCCATCCATCTCAAGGAGTTCATATCACTGAAAATGTAAACACATTTAATCAACTGAAAACCTTGGATGGAAAACAAAAGATGAGGTGTTCTCACCTTCTTTTTCTTCTTCTTGTCTTTCTTCTTCTTCTTTTTCTTATCTTTCTTTTTCTAAGATAAGACAGAATGATGTTGAATTGGGCAAGTGCTACATCTCTTCACTGTGTGGAGTGTACTGTGTTGCATATGTGTGTCACCTCACCTTGTCATCATCACTATCAGAGCAAGAGGAGGATGAGGAGGGACAGGAGCTGTCATCAGTAGAGCTGGACTTCTACAAGTGTTTGTTCATGGATGAAATTTAACAAGTAACAGTAAGAGAACAGAGCTAAAAAAAAAACATTATTACAACACAACACATTACAAGTATTGGGGCGGTGTGGCCTAGGGGGTAGAGTGGTCATTCTCCAACAAGAAGGTTGCCGATTCAAACCCCACTCTTCCCCATCTGCATGCCGAAATGTCCTTGGCAAGATACTGAACCGCTAAATGGCCCCTCACAAATGTTGAGTGTACTAATTGTAAGTCGCTTTGGACAAAAGCGTCAGTCAAATGACATGTAATGTAATATAAAAGTAATCCATCGTGTTTACCTTCTTCTTCTTTTTCTTCTTCTTCTTCTTGTCATCTTCACTGTCACAGGAAGAAGAAGAGCTGGAATCCTGAAAAACAAAAGAAACAATAATGATATAATACGATACAAAACAACCAATCAAAAACATACAACATCTGTAAAACACAATAGTATTAAAAACCTTATCTTTCTTCGTCTTCTTCGGCTTCTTCTTCTTCTTCTTCTTCTTCTTTTTCTTCTTTTCATCTTCGCTATCAGAGGAAGAGGAGGAGCAGGAATCCTATAAAACAAAAGCAGTGAAAATGATTTATCATTAACAATACACATAATATATAAAAAGCATAAGGACACAAACTTTAATACACACAAATGTTGTGAAGACACAAACCTTATCCTTCTTCTTCTTTGGCTTCTTATTCTTCTTCTTCTTCTTCTTCTTCTTCTTCTTTTCATCTTCGCTATCAGAGGAAGAGCAGGAAGAGCTGGAGTCCTGTAAAACCAAAGCGGCAAGAATAATTTAATATCAATATAATACACAACTGAATCAGCTCAGAAAAGATACAACAAAAATAATTTAAATACAGAAATGTTGTGAAGACACAAACCTTATCCTTCTTCTTCTTTGGCTTCTTATTCTTCTTCTTCTTCTTCTTCTTCTTCTTCTTCTTCTTTTCATCTTCGCTATCAGAGGAAGAGCAGGAAGAGCTGGAGTCCTGTAAAACCAAAGCGGCAAGAATAATTTAATATCAATATAATACACAACTGAATCAGCTCAGAAAAGATACAACAAAAATAATTTAAATACAGAAATGTTGTGAAGACACAAACCTTATCCTTCTTCTTCTTTGGCTTCTTTTTCTTCTTTTTCTTCTTCTTCTTTTCATCTTCACTATCAGAGGACGAGGAGGAAGAGCTGGAATCCTGTAAAACAAAAACAGCAAAAACAATATAATATGAATTTAATTCACAACTGCAGGCCAGAAAAAGCACAAAGACAAAATAATGAATATAGAGACGTGTTGTGAAGACTGGACACAAACCTTATCCTTCTTCTTCTTTGTCTTCTTCTTCTTTTTCTTCTTCTTCTTTTCATCTTCGCTATCAGACGAATCCTGTAAATGAAAAGCACAGAGAGTGACTTTATGTCAATATAATTCACAACAAAACCACATATAACTGTACAAGTTAAAAAAATGGAAACACAGAAGTTTTATGAAGAAACTAACCTTGTCCTTCTTCTTCTCCTTCTTCTTCTTCTTCTTCTTTTTCTTCTTATCATCTTCACTATCTGAAGAGCAGCTATCAGATGAAGAGGAGCCTGAAGAGTCCTGTGTATCATATTGAAACGATCACATTTACACTTCTAAATAGTTATTATTTTTGTGTCATGACTTTTGTGTGAAGAGTCAAGTTTAAAAAAAAAAAGGCATAATGTGATACAGCCCAATCCATAGGAGGTGATTGAGGGAAATAACACTATCAGCAGATATATACTGATTTATACAGATATATACAGAGATTTCATGGCTCTCTATACCTTTTCCTTCTTCTTCTTCTTCTTCTTTTTCTTCTTCTTATCCTCATTATCATCGTCACTGTCTGAACATGAACCAGACTCCTGTACAGAAAATGATTGCCCGTTTTTACATCACTGTGGATTTTGATCTTTACACTGTAGCATAACAACAATATGTTGTAAATATTGCATTAGTAGGCGCTGGTGATAACATACTAGAGCAATTGCAATGCCCGTTAAGGGGCATTAAATGGAGACTAATGCATGCTCTTTAATGCAGCATGCACATAGCACAAATACCTTCTCCTTCTTCTTCTTCAGCTTCTTCTTCTTCTTCTTCTTCTTCTTGTTATCCTTGTCGCCCTCTCCTTCATCATCACTCAGGTGGCCTTCCTCGATAGCATCATAGAATGCCTCTGTCCCCCCTGCTGGACAGGGAACATACTTACAACCAAAACAAAACACTTTCATAGACCCTGACTTTACGTTTGATTTGTTTAATTTGTGTACAAGCACACGTACCAGCCGATGCAGCGCACAGCTTGTCTTTGCCTGCTGCTTTAAGCTCTTTGTCTTTTGCCTGTCAGGACAAAAGAGAACAGTAACTTTGTATGTGTTTGTACTTATACAGGAGTATGTGCGGCATGCGAACAGTTTGTGCGAGTATTTCACCTTCTCAGCATCTCCATCTGTCTTTTTATCTCCATCAGTACTTGGTGCTGCAGTCTCATTTTCTGCAGAAAGGGACACAGTTCAACATTGATGCATCGACACAACAAACAGTAACGACTGCTGCTGTGATTTCCAGGAGTTGGAAATAAGGTGAACGCTCACCAGCTGCTGAGAGAGCGACCACACTGCTGAGCTCATTCTGCTCTTCATCCTGTGGATTCACACAGAAACAGTCAAGCTTAGGCTGAGGATATATACTATATTTCTCCATACAAGTCTAAACACACTCACAGACACACACACCTTAGAACACACTTGTCAACAAATAATGAGAAATCAGTGTCCACACCGACTTGTGTCTGCAGCAGTGAGGCATTTGAATAAATATGAGGCAAGGTGTCAAGACAGTGTGTTAGAACTATGTAACGTAACATGCCGTTCTCCTGCAGGCCCTGACAGGCACACATGCTTCTAATTTTTTTCTCAGGAGTTGTGTGCAGAGTTGAGGAGTTAAGTTTGCTCGCTGCTACAAAGTGTTTGGAGGGGAGTGACACATAGGAGACGACACCTTCAAAGTGAACACGTCATGTTTAGAGAAGTGAAGAGTTTAACCCAGATCCTGCCTGACAAAGCCTAAGCCTTCTTTATGCAGAAATCAAGTAAAATTGTGACCTGACCTGAAAACCTACATTAAAAAGGCATTGATCTTTTTTAAATACGAGAAATTGACATATATTTAACCTTCTTCTTGTCCTTCTTCTTCTTCTTCTTCTTCTTCTTGTCCTTCTTTTTCTTATCTCCATCACTGTCAGATGATGAGGATGAGGATGAACATGAGGAACTTGAATCCTGTGTAAATAAAACAATTCAAAAGTTCAGTTTACTATTCAGAGTACAGCAAGAATAGCACTTTATTCTGCAACACAAATCACACATTATAAATAATCATAACTAAGTTATTGGCAAGAAAGTACAAACTTTATAAGACTTACTATATCTTTCTGTGGAATCCTCCCAGTCTTCAGTTACATTGTAAATTACAGAATCACTTACCAATATAGGTTGAAGGCTGAAATGACAAAACAGACACTTTCCTTTACCTTTTTCTTATCTTTCTTCTTCTTCTTCTTCTTCTTGTCCTTTTTCTTCTTGTCGTCTTCGCTGTCAGAAGAAGAGGATGAAGAAGAGGAGCATTCTGATGAAGACTCCTGTAAAATGAAGGAGAATAAATTAAATAACAGATTTATAAAAATGTACATTATTTGTTCTTATACAGAGTTATATTGGTTAATTAATATTCATTATATTTACCTTCTTCTTTTTCTTTTTCTTCTTCTTTTCATCCTCACTGTCAGATGATGAACTGTCAGATGAAGAGGAGGATGATGATTCCTGTGACAGAGAAAGCACAGCAAAGACATGAAGTAATGTAAAGCAGTGTCAATTATATATGAATGTTTCATTGTTTTCATAAAATGATTTTTTACAAAATGATTCATTATGAAGTGTTACAATACCTTCTTTTTCTTCTTCTTCTTGTCTTTCTTTTTCTTGTCCTTCTTCTTCTTCTTCTTTTTGTCTTTCTTCTTGTCATCCGTATCATCTGATGAGTCCGAATCCTGAAAAAACAAACAAAGTACAAAAATATTAAATGACAAATGTAACATCACAAGCATGCTAGAAATGGAGAATGGCTTGTTTCCTCTCTCACCAGGCTGTTCTTCAGACCCTCTCCACACACCAGCTCTGTCTGTTCATCAGGACCTGGAAATAATCAAACAGTAACAATTTAAAGCTTTTCTTTAATAAATGAAAATGGTGTATTCATACATCGTTAGAGGAGAAAATTCTGAGTCTCGAACTATATATTTGGTTTAGAACCAACACATATGTGGACAATCATGAAGATCTAAACATAGTTTAATGAAATTCTGTTTATTTCTTCACAAAAGCAGCCAATTGTGTAAAAAAGGAAGTTTTAAAGTTACTGAAAGAAAAACTAAATGTGTAAGTTTAAATAAGTTCATGAGCTGCTGAGAACGCAGAACTTGAAAGACGTCTATGAACTGTACAGGTGATAAAGTTGGAGATTGATGAGCAGCCGCAGCTGACTGTCACCACATACAGGCACCGGTTTAGAAGACAATTCAATTACTGGAGAATCTGGACTAACTGGAAGTATCAGCAGCCCCTCAGCAAAAAATACCACCTACATGCTCAAGCTGCAGCACAAGCTTACCTCAACTGAAGAAGGAAGTATATAGGCATATATCACCTCTTCATCGACTCCACTTTAACTGCTTTATTTAGTCATGTTTATATGTTTATGAGCCCAATGAGACAGAGGACATTTTTGTTTTAAGTAAAACAACTTCATTTAATAGAATGATCCACTATGCAAGTGGTATTTCTTTGGGTGGGATGACTTTATGCATTACATGTTTTTGTAATTGCCGTTTTAAACTTAAACTGATTACACAGCGGTATTATGTATCCAATGTGCATTATTCCATTCATTACATCATTAGAATTACACAGATTGGTTGTAGATAAGTAATTACCTGGTATGTATAGGCCTGCATTGTTAGTGGGGACTGTTTGGTTAGGTCATTTATACCTATGTCGACTTGTGGGGGGACTCCACCTTACAGTAGTCCGTCTCCTGCTTTCTGTAGTTGAACCCAATCGAAGAAGTACGTAACATTTTGATCACTTTTTGTCTGTTAGTCTCTGTTCGCAAGAGATCAGGCTTGTTTAAAACTAAGTGTAACATGCAGACTTATTTATGTTTATGTTGTTTAATCTGTGTCGCGGCCCCACATATGTACAGCTTCATGGAATTTGTTGTTTTGCTTGTTTAGACATGATAAACAAAGATTGCCTCCAAACACATTCATTCATTTTTCATCACATAAATCACAGCATAAACATCGCTCGACAACTGCTAATGAGATATACTGAGGTTCTCTTACCAGACTGAGATATGATAACACTGTCCCAGACATACTCTTTCCTCTTATCCTTTTTCTTCTTCTTGTCCTTTTTCTGCTTCTTCTTGTCATCCTGCAAGAGAAAGTCGATTTGTTCATGACATCAATTTAAAAAAAAAAACTCTTTTGTACATATGTGCATGTGCATGAAAGTCATTTTCAAAATGAGTGTTCCATTTATTTTATACAGTGTAAATAAAGAAAACGGATTGGATCAGGCTTGGGTGTTTCCTTCACGATATAGATTAAGAGTTTTCTTCACTAGGGTCAGATAACAAACGCCTGCACCTACTACGATGGTGCAACCAAAACCAACACAAGAGAAATGATACGCACAGACTTTACATATGACTCAGACAATATTACAAACTGGATACATGAGTATACAGCATAATAACTGTGTAATTACTGTTTCAACATGGACTTACAACCACATGTTTAAGGTTTCTAGGGAGTTCCCAATCTAAATAACTCTTTTCATTGCTGTGACATTCTGTGTTAGATACAGAGGGTGTGTCCAACTTCGTCTCTGGGTGTGTCACTCTCCTGTCAGATACCGCCTGCTATCAGATCCAGGGCATTTGGCTCGAGGCAAATGTATTCTGGTGAGAACTGGTCGGCCCTAAATTAACAGATGGGGTGGTACCTACATTTAGTGAATGGTTTCACCACAAAGTTTATCTTGACCTTTGTTTCTCTCTTTTGTGTTGAGAACTTGTCACTTTCTTTTCCTGACTCTCCTGATTTTCCGCCCACACCCTCAGAAAACACCCCAGACATCATGCCATCGTGTGACTGCAGTCACATGAAGCAGAAATGTTACCAAACCACTTGAAAAAAAGGTGAAATGCTTTTTTTCCTTTTTTTCCTCTTAGTTATTACAAATGTGAATCTGTTAACAAGGCAGGTCTGGGGATGATTCATGTTCTTATCCCACATCTTAAAGAACAAAATTACATTTTTATTTATTGATGCATACAGTCAGATTGAGAGCCATTCTACCCTAAATATTCTCGTATTGTCAGCTCTGACAAACTCACATATCCTCACCTAAGGCGCTGACATAGTTAGAAGGGACAATCAGTCCCCTGTAAGCTGTTGTGAAAGTGTTTGTGCTTGTGGCACATGACTGAATTAAGCAGTGCCTCAGGAAAGCAAGAGCTCTAAATCTCAGGGATTAACAACAACAAAAAAACTGCACTGTGAAACCATCAGATCAACAGATTCTTTGACTCAACTGAAAGACTCCCAAGAGCGGAGCATCGAGTGACAGCTCCTCTCATACTGATCGACGCAAACATCAAGTCTCAGGGAAGCTATGTGCTATTGGAAGGAATGTGACGACTGTGACATGCTGTTGCCAGACAGGAGATGTGAGGAGGCAATATTCCCCTAGAGCACACTACCCCGGGCTTCCTTGTTCAGCACCTACGTCATAACCACAACTTACCTCACTGTCACTGTCACTGTCTGAGGAGCTACTTGAAGAGGAGGAAGATGAGGAGGAGGAGGAGGAGGATGAAGAAGATGAGGAGGAGCTGGAAGCCTGTGCAGAAAGAAAGGGAAATTATGGCTCAACCTGTTGTACACAGGCTTACACAGGGCTAATACACACCTTTGTTGGTGAGAGTGCAAAATGAGAATCTAAATGAATGAGTCACTACAGAAACAGTTGAGTGAGACTTTGTCAGCCACACTTAGAGGCAGCTCTGTGGCTGGCAGCAGAAGGGAGGGGCTCTTCAGACACTTGGGAACACACAAAGGCACTACACAAGCAGCCATTTTACATACCCCCACACACACAAACACACACACACAATGCTGCAAAAGTGACAGTTGACATGAGTTATAAACCAATTAATTTGTTTCGTTATTCTCTGCGGTTTGACTGGCCGTTGCTAGGCGCAGCCCACACTGCACAGCCGCCCTGTGGCCGATGTCAGGATTGTGCAAACTCATGATTTCTGCAGCCTCACCTGAGCAGATTCCACTCACCCTCCAGAAGCCAATAGAGCTCCTGACTGTTGTCAAGTGACGGGATTTCATCTCATCATTTGACACCTTTCAAGAACTGACTTGGTAACAATGTAGAACATTTCACAGTGAATATTGCTTGGTTAGCAGTGAAGATACGTTTTAACGGACACATACTTTCTTCTTCTTCTTCTTTAGCTTCTTCTTCTTTTTATCTTTCTTGCCAAGACCCTCATCCTCGTCGGAAGACACCAAACTGTCGAATGAGAACAGACCCTGGTGGCGAACAAAAAGAGAAAGGGCAGAGATGTGTTCATGCATCCCAGATGTAAAGCAGGTGATTATATTAGTAGTAGCCTCTGCATTGCTACACCAGATTAAGCATGAAGTTGCCCTACAGTTTACTGTTATTGTTTTTCTTGGGAGGTTTTTCCAAAAGATATCCACTTAGGAATTGACTGGTACAACTCATCTGATGCACAGTCAAATTCTCGGAATATAACTTCATGCAATATCATGCAGCTGCAGCATAGAAGGGAAAGATAGATCTAGGTCTAAACTGAGCTTCTTAAGAGTACAGGTGTGGCCCTATAGGTTAAGGGGGGGGGGGGCACCTACCTGAAACGAGGTATGAAGGAGGATTGGTCTTGAAGTTATAACTAATGGATACCAGAATATTTGATAGTAAAATACAATGGATCGCTGCACTTAAATGATTGCTCCTTCTCACCTGTCCATCTCTTGCTCCTGACGGGTGTTTAGGTTGAATCTTCTCTTGCAGACCTGCAGGCTCTGCCTCCTCGGCGAGGGGCGGCAAACCACAGGGCAGGGGGACAGCCGCCGGCTGCTCGACACCTGCAGCGGCCGCTCCACTTGGTGCTGAACAGCACAGTGGGACAGGAACAGAGATATTTTGCAGACAGACGCCAGTTACTCAGAATCATTTTTATGAGCTGCCAGTGTCTACAAACTTTATCAGCTGTTGTAGCAACCGAGTGTTTATGCTGGTCGTATGAAAAATTCCAAGTGACTGCACTTCCCTGTTGCTTCACTTCCCTAAACTAACATGTTAAATCCTATCAAATATAAAACAAATAAAAAGGGATTTCTGCAGATTGTCTTTTTGCTGACCTTTGCCAGAAATCAGCGTGAAATACCAAAATATTACAACAGTTGAGCGGTGCCACACTCCTTAACAATACAGGGAAAGGAGAAAGCATCTGTGCTATGTGCTATGTTATGTGTGTGACTACATTAGTTTTTGGAATAACTCCATCAAACAGTTATATAGACAGTACTTTCAGCAATGATTGTCATCTGCTGATTAGAGCTAAAAATGTCATGGAACAAACACTGATCAAGCTCTAAACTAAGTATAGTTCAAAACAAATCCTAGTTTACAAGAGAACACACCTTTGGGGAGAATGGACTCCATCCAGGTCCAGGTCTCTCAGTCCAGGGGCCCAGGTCTCCTCTGACAGACCTACCTGGGCAGTTCGGTAACAAGGTGAGGAGCTGGACTTTTTTATGGGTGGGGACAACAGGGAAGTGTAAAGGACGCCAAAGTCAGACACCTCTCTTCACAGATTTCAAAATAAATTCCACTTTGAAAAAAAAACACAAACACAAAAACAACTGCACCTACTATAAACCTACTGTGCGTAATATAGCTGTGAATGAAACATGTTTTTTACATGTATATATATATATATACATATATGTGAGAGACAGCAGCTGACACAGTGTTTGTATTTCAGACTGATCAATACAGTATTTTATTTTGAAAGCAGTAGTGTCTCATTTCTGTGACGGTGTCTGACTGGTGAGGCCTCTGCAGCCAGAATGGCTGGTTTACCTGTGTCAACAGGTGGTGCCTGTTTCACTGCGTGTGAGCTGCAACGTATGCATGAGTGGAAAGTAACGTGGTTAAGTTGTGTCATGTTTAAACACAGTTTATACAGTTTCACACCCGTATATGAAATGTATTGATCAAATAATATGATACACATTATAAATGATAACCCTGTTTCCTCTCAGCTCAGGAGGAGGGTTTGTTTGCCACACAGATCTTTCTGTAGTTGTAAATACAATATATTGCTTTTTGCTATTTAGTTTAATATGGTGAACTTATATTATTTTTGTATACAACACCTGCCTATATACTTATGGCAGTCTATTTATGAATGTAAGTACTTCTATTAAATGTTTGTGTTTATTCTACTGCCCTTCTCATTCTCTTGTCTACCTCACTCTGACTTGTGTCAGCAAATTATGTCCCGATCTGCGATCAATACACTTTATCTGATCTGATCTAATGAGGTGAACCCTGATAGAAATCAGGTAATGCTGCTTTGTCGCCCCCCATAGGACGTACAGAGCGTTGACCACAGTGTCACGTCTTACTTGTCAAACTTCATAATCAGGTTCCCTTCCAGCTTCCGTAGTTAAATAGTTCTGTGAAGCTAGCAATATCAATGCTAGTCAACTCCGGAAATAGGAATTACATTTTTCAAAATAAAACTTAATTCACATTACTGATAATGTAAAAAAGAACAAATAATAAATGCTATATTTCATGTTTACACGAAAAATAAACATAAAAATGTAATCTAAGCAATTTACAATGAAGTTGATATAAAAGCCATATTGTAAACCCTCAAAGAAAAAAAGGAAATGATTCTTAAACAATGTAGTTGGTTGACAGTTGTGTGTCAGACAGCAGTGATGGCTGAACACAACTATTTTGCCTTTATCGACGTTACTGTCATTAGCACTGTTCACTTTGTTATGTAGCCAGACCAGATTACGATAGTTTAGCTTAAAGAGGGCAGCTCGTGTGGCGTCATCTTCTTTTTTAAAACCTTTTTTAACCGCGTCTCGCTGCGGCTCCGTTCATGGGACTTTACCAAACTAATGTCTGAAGACCTGGAGCTTGAGGACCAGAGGGACGCCATGACTACTGTTGTGCGTCCTTTCCCACTCGAATGACTGACTGGTTGTGTCGCCATGTGGGGCCGAGAGACATCCCGGCCGCTGACAGTGACGGTCCTGGCCGCGCTGTGTGTCAGTGTGGGTCGGTGCGGTGCCTCCCAGTCTCCGGGGCCAGGATGTGACAATGGAAAGGTACATGTTATTACCTGCTGCGCGTGTGTGTGTACATTAAGTATTCACGTTAAAGTATTCACCTGCTGTAGACATGAACAGTCATTGCGTGTGTGTGTTTGTGTATGTATGTGTGTTTGTGTGTGTTAGCTCTCATTGGACAGGGACCTGCCTGCAGCCTCTCTTCATTGGGACTGTCCAGTGTCTACGTGGACAGAGCCTATTCAGGTAACCATGGAGACAATAGACACAATCCTCATCATCTTCTGCATGTCCGTACCCATGTATGGGAGGGGCATGAGGGGGGGGGGGGGGTGTCTCTCGTCACCTCCCAGACAGACAGGGTGTTGCTCTGGTTGACCCTGTGTTCTCTCCCCTTATCTCCAGAGGCATCCCAGTATTGACACAGTGTATGATCCTGAGGTAAGCAAACACTTTACAGAGCACTTATATCTTTATTGAGTTTTCACTCAACCCTTGACACTCCACAATTTTAACGAGTTCTTCCCTGACCCAAACCAAATCCTCCCACCACGTTCCATGGGAACGTGTCCAGCAAATCTCTTACTTGAACACAAACTAATGCAGAGGAAATTAAATTCTACAATTTAGATGCAAATGCTTAAATGATCAAAAGCGTCAAGGCTGCTTGAGGAGTGGTGTGCAGAGTGAATAAAGTCTCACTGGACCTCATTGTTCTCCCCTGCAGCCAGCCAGGATGATGTGTATGAACACACCCATCTGCTACAATCACACCATTCCCAACAGGTAAGCTGACGTTTTATCTAGTGAGTTCAAGTGAGGTGGAAAGCCATTCAGTGGATGACCACACCCAAGTTTAAGATCTCCAGTCCTGTACACACAGCTGACCCACATTTGTAAATACACTTTTCGTTATTTTCATTATCTACTGCTTTGCAAAACCACAAGTTATCAGCAGATTTAAGTTTGTCACATACTGTATAAAAGAGCTGTCAAGGAATCTCAGTTGTGTGTCTGTGTCTTTGTGCGTTTGTGCAGTGGAGCGTACAGACCAGTCAGGGCAGAGAGTGGAGAGTACATGTACTGTCCTCCTCACAGGTGGCTCAACAACTTGCATGTAAGTTTAAACATGAAACATCTTTTGGATTTGCATCTGTCTCCACTCTCAATGAAATCAAAATCCATGTATTCTGCTTGGAACAGAAAGAAATGGTTTTATTCAGGGCATCAATAAGGAGACAGACTGTTTTTATAGTAAATGTGGTTTGTGAGATACAGACATGTGTGTACATTCAGTAAAAATATAGATTTTGCCTATATTATTCCAACCTTCATCAAGTGAACATTTAAATCATTTTATTTATTGATTACCTCACATCAAACAGAGAGGCATCTATAAAATAAAGTAATAATAATATTTATTGATGATTTTTTTTACAATTTCCTCTATGCTCCCTGTCCTCTCAGACCACACAAAATTGTCTTAGGACTCCAGGAAGTCCAGCGTTGAAGTGTTTTGGGAGGAGCAATTGTCAAGACCCTATCCCTCCATTTATTTTCCAGCCTCCAGATGATTATCGGTCATCAGTGATCATCACAGTTTAAACTTGATGGGAACATTCTGAACAGGCATAAAACAAGTCCTACAAACAAATCCGTCTCTCTGTTCCCCCTTTTGATAATAATTGATAATCAAATGTGTGCTTGTGTTTCCGTTGTGTCTTTTCCAGCAAGGAGCTACTGTTTTGCTCTACCACCCCTGTGCTCCTCTCCACGAGCGTCACTTTCTTTCAGTCCTGGCCAGCTCCTGTTTGTCAGAATACATCATTACACCACATCCACACCTCAATCAACACATGGTAAGAAACACTGAAGTTGCTTTAAGACATGCACTGAGCTCCGGAGATCCTCCAGACCTGCTCCGGGGGGGGCTGTATTAACCGACTCTCCGAGAAAGTTCGGAGGATTTAGGGAGTTCAGTTAAATGTTTGAATGCAGCTTCTGTTAACATTGATTTAACGTAAGGTCAGTTGGGATTACATTTTTACACTGAAGAGAAAAGTTTTGGCAGCATGCATAGAGTGTAATATCTCATTGTGTTGTAGTTTGTTCTCAGTGATAAATATGTTAGCCAGCTGTTGTAAAGCTACAAACAAGACCAAAGTGGAATTGATAACTGATACAAACACCAGGTTCAGAATTGATCTCAGTACAGTTGGCTTGGCTGTGGATAGGACTCTGATACCAACTGTCTCTGCCTGTAGAGATGACACAGCATTTACTCGGCTACTTCAGTTTATCTGCAATTATGTGGAAGACTTCCACATGTCCCATGTATTGCGGATCCCTAACAACAAGAGTGGGACATTTCTAGGCATTTTGCCTCAATGATAGGTGCCTAGAAAGGTCCGGCTGATATTCTGATTGGTCGGGAAATTTCTAGGCATATTTGCTATAATGTCAAGTGCCTACAAGTATCCCATGTATTGTACTTCCCTAAAACCAAGAGAGGCACATTTCAAGGCATTTTGCCTAAATGAAAAGTGCCTAGAAGTGTCCGGCTCATTCTAATTGGTTTGGACATTTCTAGGCTTTTTGCTACTATAATAAGTGCCTACAAGTGTCCCACGTATTGTACTTCCATAACACCAAAATTGGGACATTTCTAGGCAAAATCCATTGGTCAAAATGTGTATAAACCCTGGGAAGTGTAATTACTTCTAGTTTTTAACTGTCATTCATTATGGTCTTAAAAGTGTTATATGTAACTTGTTGGCACCTGCTGAAACCCCGTTTTTTGATCATTTGTGCACCATGACCAAATCAGAAGGGGAGAGTCTTTGGAAAAACAGAGTGGGGATGAGTTTACACTGCTGCCTCTGATTTCAGCCAATTGCCTTGGTGTCCTGGGGTCGCACTTTGGAGCTGTCTACTGTGGCCTCTTCAGACGTCTGTGATTGGCTGGAGACCCTGACAACCACAGGAATTGAGTTGAGCCGTGTGAACCACATCAGAAAGTACGACCTGCTGCTAGCCCGGCCGGCGAAGAATCACCGGCTGCAACACACACATCCAGAGGAACATTCAACACGGATGAAGGTTCGGAGACTTTACAAATGATTGTGGGGATTTCATTCACACGTTGTTAACTATAAGTCATTTAACATGCACTGCAATAAAGCAGCATAAAAGAGTAATTCAGCAGTCTATGAACTGTCTCTATTGTAAATCCTCAGGACTCTGTGAGGCAGTGCTGTGAGCAGACCATCTCTTCTCTGCTAAATGAAGCAGTGGAGGCAGAGCTTGAATCCAACAGGAGGAACGACAGCTTGACAAAAATGGAAAAGGAAGAGAAAGGCCGACAAATAAGAGCTGTTATGAGAAAAACACAGCCGGCCTATGAGACAGGGGACATCCAGAACAACAACACCACACTAGGACCATCTGAGGAATCTCCAGGGAACAGAACTCTTGCAGATCCTCCTGGTCCAAGCGAAGCTCCTCCTCAATCCAACATCCAGAATCGGAATCAGAGCCTCACAGCCGGGCAGATTACTATTTTGGGGTCAAATATGTCTGAGGTTAGTGATTCTTTAGAATTGAAGACTTCAGATTCTCAGAAAAGCTTGATAACGATACAGAAAGTAACACTGCAGCTCACATCTAAAGACTCTGAAGCCAGAAACACAAAACCCTCAGCTCAAACAGAGGTTCTCTCAGATGTTGTGAACAGTGAAGACCAACTCTCTGCAAGGCCTGAGGCACTGGACATCAGTCCCAAAGATGAAGGTACAGACTCTGCTGAACACAGCAGGAGAGAGAATGACTCTGAAGAGAAAAGTTATATCGCAGCAGATGGAAAGTTGAAGAGCAATGAAGTAGTAGATGTAAAAGAAAGAGAGCTGGTACATAAGCAAACACACAGCCAGCCACACTCTCACCTCAAACAAAACAACGGCGTTGATTTCGTTTCCAAATCCGAGCCGGTGTCTCCACCCCTGCAGGACAGCACCAAGGCCTCAGCAGCTGACGTCCAACCCACCATCAGGAGCAATGGGTTGCTGAGGACCCCCAGGACGGACGACGCTGTGTGGGCGGCAGCAGCACTGGGCTTCCTATTGGTTCTCCTGACGCTGTCCGTGCTTCACACTCGCCTGTACCGCCACTGGAGGACCACACCTAGTCTGTACTGGCGTGATCCCCGGCAGGACTACGACAGTGTGGCGGGTAAGTGGACCATCACACGGGAATCAAACACCAGAAAAATCTGCCCTACTTAGTCATACAAAATTCCTTGATCTGCCCACTAATCTGGATTTGCACCACAATTTAACAGATTTTTCCCAGGCCAATGTCCATGAAGTTTTCATAAAATCGGTTCAGCTGTTTGTGTGTTATCTGTGTTATCTTGCTTACAAATAAACAAATATACAAACCAACCAACAAGGAAATGGAGAGAAAACATAACCTCCTTGGCTGAGGTTAGAAGATACCTTTATGTGTATTTCTAACCACTGTCATCTTTGTGTGTCTTCTAGATATCATCCGCAGGAGGTTGAGGAATGCTAAGCGGAGGCGGAAAAGGAGCAGAAGAAAGGAGTGCGTTCTCCTGCCGAGCTCCTCCAGCTCCGATGAAGTTGCGTAGAAAATTGAAGGAAACGTCAACAAGAGCATTGAGAGTGAGACCCAATTCTTATGTGATGTAGAGAAGGACAGAAGAGGGAGGTGTTGAGTTTATCAGACCTGTCTTGTGTCTGCGGACCTGTCCTCTTGCTACAGGGCTGGGCTGCAGGTTTTGCTGGTTAACTTCACAGCCGAAGCTGAAATACTGCACCGGCTAAAGGGCAGATCCTGTGTGCAGAGGACTCGTCTCATTCGTTGCATGTTGATGCATTTAGATTGGTACTGTAAATATTTATCTTTCTCCTTGTGAATGGAACCATGAGGAGTAATAAAATCAGTATTTGACTTTGTGAGCTCTCACCAAATTCTGCACACAAAGACTCAGATTTAACTGCAGTATTCCTGAACTACAGCTCCTCAATAAATACAATTTTAGAAGACATAAAAACATCAGATCATCAAATTTGTATTCGGTGTACTGCACTTTTCATGGAATACTTGTACATTTTTGTGATCATATTCTCTCAGACAGTGCTCAGTGTATAGGGACTCACTTTTCACACTCCATTACTCTCCAGGTCTGAACTTTATTCTTTTTTTCTACCCAATGAAGGTTTTTTATTGAGTCACGTCTTTTCTGTGAGTAGTGTTGTAATATTATGTTTTTAATTGTTCAGGTTTAGTTTGTGAAAGGGTAAGTTGCTGTTCTAAGCAACATGTGTATCGCTGTATTTGAAAGATGGTTTACAGAAAGATTCACACAGACAATAAATCATTGACACAAGAATTGAGTGTGTGAACTAATTCTTGATGTCCTCTCATATCGTATAACACCAGTGTCAGCACTTTAAACTTAATTATAGCTCAAATTACTGCTGGAACAATACATGGTTTTGAGGCTGATAGTGCTATTGACATTTGAGTTTAAACAAATCTGAAAACAACTTTATCTTGTTTTTTCGAAAAAACAAAACATCTTGATAATTTAATTCAATCTCAACTGTAGTATATCATCAAATCACATCATACATTATCTAAAGGCACTTTACATATTGAGGTTGATACGAAATTACAACAGTTCCCATAACGATCAGACACAAACATTTCTGTTTTTTTTTAGGACTTTATCCCACTCTAGTTGAGGATTAAGGGCAGAGGATGTAATGGTCTGTATTTATAAAGCGCTTTTCTCATCTTTCTACAGTAGTTTTTGCCATTCACACATTTATAGATCATCTATGTGCATCCCTTTTTCTATGAAAAGGGGCAATTTTGGGGTTCAGTATCTTGCCCAAGGAAACTTCAGCATGCATAATGGGGAAAACTGGCATTGAACTGCAGACCTTCAGGTAAGGGGTAAACCTTACAAATATGCAATTTGATTGGTTTATATGATGTAGTTTGTTTACAGCTCGGGCCTTCAAGTCTTGACTGAAACTCACACATAGATGTAAATGCACACTGAACAAACTGCAGACACAACCAGGACAATTTACTTGTTTTTTAAATTTTATTACAAATGTACAGCTTATGAGTTTCCATTACGATTGACCTTTTTAAGTCATTGTTTTCTCTACTTTATACAGTTTTAATGTCTTCTTTAAAAGATAACTCTCCCGTCACCCATCTCCCAAAGTGTAGCGCTGTGAAGGAACATTGGGGACATCGCAGTATCAGAAGTGTGTATGGGTGTGTGTAGAATTCACTGGCTGCAAACGTAATGTTGGTCCAACTGAGAAGTGTGTGAGGATGTGTGTTTGATGTTGGACAAATAAGCATTAACATTCACACTGGAGGCACCCTACGTAGTGTCCATACATATCAGGGAGGCTGAGGCTGTGTGCGTTTTTTGACCCTCTCCCCCTTGTTTTGAGATGACTGTAGTGCTAAGCTATAGTGCGCTTCAGGCCGCTCTATCTGCCCCCTCCCACACCACACCGCTGCATCCTGCGCCTCATGTACCTGAAATAAAAACCTTTGGAAGAGAGGTACATCATTTAGATCCTACTTCATCCAGCTGGTGTTTGAAAATAGTGCAACTGAGACCACACCTGAATCAAACATGTGCTCTCATTTCCTGTGGATTGTAATAGGATCAGTATTTGCTGACACATGAGGGGGGGAGGGGTTCCTCAGGATAACCACACCCACAAGTATCAATGACGTACATTCGGTGTGTCAAGAGTTAAGAGCGGAGGAAGAGACAGTGAAGATTTGGCCTGAAGATCACTTGAGCCTACAAATAGACATAAATATCTGACAAACATAATCCTAACATATAGCTTAATATAAAATATAGCATGAAAATATATGTTCATATATATGGCTCTACTCTAAAACTTGGGCAATCATGATTGAGGGGACAAGCTCTTCTGCTGGCCCCGATGTGTGTTTGTGTGTGTGCAAGTATTTCTGTAGTTTCAGCAGTCAGTAAAACATCACTGTAACTCAGCCAGTCATAAAAAGAGATGATGATGATGATGATGATGTGCAATGGCATTCAATATCAAACAATGATACATTTCAAGAGTCTTCCGAACACGATTTGTTTTGACAGGGAACAGGGAAAACTTTCAAACTTTGTCCTGCAGAGACGAAACTGCACTGGACACCGACAGGCAGACACCCCACGTGACGATCAGGGGAGGAAAAGCGAAAGACTGAATGTGAATTAAGTGGACAGAGAAGTGCTGAAGGCGGTCTGGCATCAGCTTCTCAAAGTGTTGGGGACAAGTTGGGGTTTAATTGCTTCTTGCTAAAAGGCAGCGACATGAGGAAAAAATTTAACATTGAGATGAGCGGTAAATGCTGTTTGAAGGACGACGTCATCGCTTCAGAACCAATGCAAGAACCAACTCTGAGAGCTGCAGACACTTTGAGAAAAGAGCTGCAGAATCATTGGAGAAAGGTAAGAGGTGAATTTAAACAAGATCCCATCTGAAACCTTAGTTACAGGTATGACCACATGGGCACAGAACAAGGTTTTAACCTACAATAGGTTAAGAGCCCTATCTTTGAAAAGCAAACAAAAACACACTACTTTGTTCCCAATGCTGTCTTGCTTTGTTCCCAAGACACAGTGAACTAGAAGTTCAAACTTCTGAGGCCCGAGTCAGCAGGCCGCGACACAGAACCAAGTGGACTACAGTGGGTGTGGGCTTGTTTGTGCTCGCCACAGTGAAAGTAACACGTGGCAAAGTAAATCAAGAGCACTCTGAGGTTTCACAAATTGACTTCAAATGAGCACATTTTTGTCCAACTGACTCGATCCGGTGCTTTCCACAGGTCGACATAAAGCTTCAAGGTAGGGTTGGTAATTTTTTCTAGAAGACCTTTTATCTTTTTTTGTTGAAATCCTCTTCACATCCCGAAAGCCATCAATAAATAGTTGAAATATAAGAAGAGCAAAAAGCCGGAGTCTTACGGCTCTCGTATAACAATATGATTGGCTGGCGTACCTGTTTGTTACTAACCAACCTGCCTCCCTGCGTGCATCCTGCCTGTGCATGAGTCTTTAGCAGCGGAGACATGCACCGCTGAAGCAGAGGCTACAGCTAGAAGATGGCGAGCCACTCCAAAAAAGTTGTCTTCTAGCAGTTGTCAACTTGTCACAGTGTGTGCTTTGATGAGGGGGCCGATGGAAGGGGGTGAAATGGATCGCTTCCCAAATGTAGCATGCTGCTAGCCTTTCCAGGATTACCAACCCAAGCTTTGACTGCAACATACCGGTATCGCCAACAAGCATGTCAACAAACGTTTGACTCAACGTTTGTTATCATTCATGTTAATAATGTATGCTGTGCAAAACAAGCACCCAGGAAGCACGACCGGCCTTGTCAGTAACCATCGGCTTCAAAACCAACACAGGAGGATTCATCCTCGTTCACAGGCTGGACCAAATGATGCACTTGATTTGTATCATCCTGCTTGGCATAAAAATAAAATTAGTATGAGATTCTGAGATGATTCCACTAGTTCTATTAGAAGAGGAAAATAAAAGAGTTAACACCAAAAGAGCATTTTGATCCAGATCTTGCCATAATGCACCAAGGGGTTTTCAACTTGACAGAAAATCTAAAACTTATCTCCCAAAAATCAAACTCCCCTTTGGCAACTTTTCGACCCCTTGGCCAAAGGACAAATTACGACATGAAGAAAAAAACCTTAACAGTCACCCAGAAGCAGAGCGCGAGAGAAATGTTGAGGACCATTTCACAGGTTTTTCCTTCTTTTCTTTACATGTGCATGTTGGTTTAGATCCCAGTAAGAGGTTGAGCACATTACTCCCCACCTGTCTCCCTATTTCAATAAATGAGAATCATATTGAGACAATGAAATAAAACATACATAAACAGCTAAATCAAGACGAGTCAGTAAAAATATCAATACAAAAACAAAAAAAGAAATTGGCATGATCAACAATAATAAATCACAATTATTCCAGTGTAAGTGTTTTGCATTTGTAAGTCAGTAAGGTTTGTCAGAAGTGCAGACCAAACCAATCTGCAAAGAAAACAAAGAAAACGAGGAGAGAGGAAAGAAATTCGAACATGCCAGATCACGCTGTGTACCACCGACAATGTAGAGAGAGACGGGGGGGACAGGTCGGAGGAGAGCAGGAACCCCCTGTTAAAGTTAACCCAGGGAAAAGTATCTGGGGTTTGGAGCAGGGTTATGTTAGATGGATGCTAGGGGGCCTTAGGGCCGTCCCATACAGGATGAGCTCCCTGTATGGGATGGGATAGGAGATAAGAGGGGCCTTGTGTTTCATTGGCCAGAGAGAGCGAGAGAGAGAGAGAGAGAGAGAGAGAGAGAGAGAGAGCGTCAAGGGAGCAGGTGGGAGAGGAAAGCAGAGGAGGCACTTCCTGACCCACACAGGACGGAGGGACGGCAGTTGTTTGGGGTACATCACGGTCTGCGCTCTCTCTCTCTCGCAGCATACACCCCCTCTCCCTCACGATCGGGGAGGGAGGGATGACAACTGACTGGTGAGAATAAATAAAGCGATTACCACCTCAGGATCCAGTTCTATGTACATCCCCACCTATGTATTTCACATATGCTCATCGCAGTTAAACAGTTTATTATACACATCTGATTCCAACTGTTGCTCCACGCTCTAGCTCCCATGTCGGTTCCCCCCGCTCGTCCTCCCCGGCTTTCACTTCCACACTTGTGGAATTTCTCCTTTTTCAGTCCTCGTGTTTCTACTAATCCATGAGCGCTTCCATCCGATTCCTTTCCCATGCATTTTCCAAACTTCTCTCTTCTTTTCCATTCCTCGTCGTGGCCATCACTCTCTCGGTCACTCCCGTCCTCCCATCTTTAGTGTGATCACATGATGCATCTTCATCACTCTCCTAGAAGCCCCTCCGTTCCCTCTCAGCCCCCTCATGCATTGATCTGTTCTTTCTTCCTCTTCCCTCTCAATCTATCCATCCATGCATTTGTTGGGTCACTGTTTCTTCTCACGAGTAGTGATGGTGACCAGTTGCTTGGCGGCCTTGGCGATGTCATAGGCGCACTGGATGACCTGCTGAGTGAGGAGCTGGTAGTCCACTGCGGGGGCCCCAGGCTCCGAGGGCACCGCCTTGCGGCACTCCACCTGCAACCGCGAGGCACTGGAAGCCAACAGCCGGAGGGACCCGTGGACTGCATCTAACGCTGGACGCTGTTGAGACATAAAGGGAATCAAGACTGAACTCAACAGCGGATGATGAAACCAGACGGAGGAAGATACAGGGAGCAGCACCCAGACAAAGAAGACAAATAGACACAAAGGGAGAAAGTAGCAGGAACTTACTTTTGGGAAGAGTGAGGCCATCTCAGTGACAGCAGAGTGGATCTTCTCAGAACATGGAACAAAGCTGAGGAGGAGAGAGATTCATTATTTCACTCAAAGATGAGGCAACACAATTTCACAAAGAACTTGTTTAGTTCAATTAAAACTAACCCTGGTGTGTTTTTCCTTTTAAGTAGGGTCAGTATTTACCGTCCGCCAAGGTAGTTCTGTTTTTAATAGTAATAATAATAATAATGGCTTATATTTATAAAGCGCCTTTCACGGGACCCAAGGATGCTTTACATACATTTGTGAGGACAAAACAGTTTATATATATATTGTTATAATACAAGTACAGAACAGGATATAATTTAGCAGCAGGATGGAGCATGAACTTGTTTGTTTGCCTGTCTGTCTGTCAGTTGTTTACAGTTTATTGGATGGTTTACCACATAAATTGGAGAAAGGAGGAGATTGATCAGGAAAGAACACGTTACAAATTTTTATGCAGATCCAGGATTTTTTCTTCATTGTCTTTAACAGTGCCCAAATTTTCAAAATTTTTGTTGATTTCTCAAAGAATAATTAATGGGTCTCAATAAAAAACATGCATGTTTAGGAGAGTGATATTAATGAGTGTGTGTTTTATGGTGCAGATCCAAATAAAAAGGTGAAGAGCAGATATCAGAGCAATGTAACATTCCTTGGCCGTGGTATGTGCTCTACAGACATCCACTCAAGTTTTTATGTGATTTGTCCTGAATTCAATGGTTGTTCAGGAAGTCATCTTAAAATACAAGGTATGTAAACAATATATAGTTTTCTGCGAATAATTTAGTAACCATGGTTAAACATACAGTATAGCCGTATGCAGACATGCAGAATGCAGCAGGGGTTCTCTGCTGACACGCTTTCACAACTACACATAATCCCCAGGATTCTAGTGAGGGGTTAAGCAGCAGGCCGAGGCAGGAAGTAACGTATTAATTCCGTATTAATTCTGAGATCAACTGATTTTGTTTACAGCACATCGATAAGGGGGTCGGTTCTTTTCAACACAAACTCGTTGGACAAACTCAACACTTTTCCCCCCGGATATATTCATGTTTTTTTCTTTTTCTTTTGTTTGATAAAAACGTCATGACCCCCCACTTGCTCACATTGAATCTTGTTGGGGGATTTTGCAGACTTTATACTAGGGGCCAAACTGCGGAGGCTCTCACTCTGACATTCGCGTCACACACATCTCCCACAGAACAAATGCAGATCTCTGGAGTACAGAGCATGTCTGAAAGCAGCTAATGTAAGTCAGCAAATGTGATAATCAGAAACACTCAAAAGGAGGTGAAACTTCACGTAGTTGTGTTTGTAGTCTTTATTGTGTACTTTGGCAGATCAAGTGCATTGAAAAGTTGGTAACATAGTTTTCCTTCAGTAATCCTCCATTATTCTGCAAAAAGAGAGAATGCATTCCTATCTCCATCTGCGCCTTGCTGTTGGGCTCAGGGCAACAAATTGTAATTGAAAAAAGAAGTGGTGGTAGGGGACTGTCACTTACCTGTCATGTTTGAACTCCTGGGCGGCCCTGAGCAGCTCCTGGATGTTCTTGGTCACCTGCTCAGTCTTCAGTATGACGTCCTCTGTACAAGGCAGGGTGGGGTCCGGCTCCCATGTCTCCCCGCCCCCACCTTCCTCAGAGTCCCCACGACCCTCTTCCTCACTGCTGCGGCCCATACTGAAAATAATAGTAATAATAATTCATTTATTTTGTAGCAAGATGACACAGAGAGCAGGTAGATCATTTGGACTTGCTGTGTCTCTTTTGTGGGTTTTCGTGATCAACTGTAGTTTCGAGAACAGATGTACAAGTCGGAGGTTTCTCCTCGTGAAAGATCATGTACTGTGTGACCCACTGTCTGCAGTCAGTCATATATGAAAGCACAACGACTGCAAGACTCCGGATCACAAGACAGCAAGTCATGCTCTATGAACAGCACAACGATCTGACAACCTTAGTGTAGCCTGAACTGGGCTTTAACAAAAGAGCTGACAGTGATAAGAACTACATATAAAGACTACATAACACTCATCCTTGTGTGTACAGTGACTTGCCGTGAATCTGACCTTAGCGAGAGGTCATATGTTTGCGTGTTGTCATAGTCACTGTCTGTGCCACTGCCGTGCTTCTGGGGGAGAAAGACAAAGCAAAGATGATGTTCCATCATTACATTTATCAAACGCTTCACCAAACCGCCTTTGTTGTTCAACCCCTCAGAGTTCAAGAGATCACACGTCCTACACAGGTGCAAGCATTTTTCACAATTCAAGCTTCAGATTAGAAATCTGCAGTTTTTCTGTTAGTTGAGGATGCTTCTCTGGTAAAGCTAATTATGCAGGAATGTTTAAATTTGAAGCCGAATATCATCTTAAGTCTTGACTTTTCTCACAGGACGTGAGGGATTCACTGATTGAAATGTATATAATCCAATTCAGGCCCTTGCAATATTTGTCAGGGACTGATTATGATAACATTCCTGAGTGGACTGAGAGCACGATCAAAAGAGCACAAAAATCCATCTATAAAAAACAGTTAGAACAAACCATGTATCTGCCCATCTCTGTAGATCCAGACAGATGATGGCTTCCATACGAAACTGGACCCCCTGTGCTACCCTTCCTTACCTGAGAAGAGAGGAGCAGACAAAGATGGAGAGAAACAGAGATGGACGGACCGTGATGAGATGAGACATAAAAGATTTGCAGAAACAAAATAGATGATGAAAAAGGAAAGAAAAAGAGAGGGGAGATGTTTTTATAAACTGTCGAAGCACAACATGAAGGAGTCAGTGAGAGCAGCACCAGATCAACTCAGCAGCTCACCCATCGTCCTATAAAGAATAAACGACTCTACAGTTATCTAAGACTGAAATTCAAAGGTCACACAGCTAAACTTAACAGTGTTGAAGAGCAACACATCACACAGAGCATCTAAAATAGACTGCAAATACTACAAACTAATGTTGATCTCCAGTATTATAATGCATAATATGCAGAAGTGGTGCACAGGGGGAGAATCAAACATTTCGAAACGAAATGACAAACAATGGAATGACAGACAAAATGCTTACATCCAGAGGATGCACGGCTGCACTGCAGTGAGCAAAGGACAGACAGGTGAAGACACAGACAGACAGAAAGAAAGCAAACAGGTAAATCTTGGTGTAAAGACACAGTGAGCTGGACACTGACGTGTTGTCCATTGAGGGCTTCTGATGATCAGTGATTGTTTGTTGCAGCTACCTAAATATCTGCTGCAGATGAAATGCTAATAAACTCTCTGACAGATCCCTAGATGTCTCTTATACTAGACATTTTAAGCCTGGTTAAAATGTAGATGGATGCATGTGGCCTAAGATTGCAGACATGCATGCTGAGAGATCCGATCACAAGTAGTGAGCCTTAAATACGCCTGTTCACAACTCCTTGCATTAAAATGACTTCTGATCAAATATCACTCCCCTGCACTTTATAAAAACACATTTTGATCGCATGCATACAGATCTCAATACACATGTGGGTGCGTTCACACATGCACTCTTTTGATCGGATTTCTCAGGATTGATGTTAGTATAGTGCCAGTCCTGAAGGGGGATTGATTGGTTTGTGGTTGGAATAGAAGTTAATATATGTTGAGCAGAGTTTTGCTAAAACTGAATGCAGAAAAAAGGACATTGGAAGAGATGATGAGTAAAACTATTGAACTGAGTGCTTGTTACTGAGGGACATGGATGAGACCAAGCAGACCAATCACTGTCTGGTCTGCTTCACCACAACATGTAGTTACATTTCTAGGGAAGTGTACATCAGGCTGCTGCATAAATTATGACTAACAATACAAGGTTGATTCAATAAAAAAGAATACATTGACCTTTACAAGGATATTAACAATTGTTTGGAGATACTTGTTTCCCCATCTACATCCCCCTCTTTGGGCGTGTTTATTTGTGTGAATCTCCAGATTGAGCAGCTCTACAGCAGCAGGAGAATTACTTGAAGGTCAAAAAGTGTTACAAATGTCAAGGTCAAAGGGTGCAAAGCAGGCTAAAGATCAGAGCATCACAGGGGTTGCTAGGCAACCAAACAGTCACGACAAACACTTTTTCGTCCATCTTTCTCCTTTAGGTCACACTTGTGCACTTCCTCACTTCTACCATTATGCCATTAAAAGCCAAGATTGATGTCTCTTTGTCTTTAAGACAAACCAGTGTTACACATTCACATTTAAAAGAGGATCGTGCACAACTGGACCTTTCAAAGAGAAGGACCGGGAACTGAGATGAGGGTAGAAAGAGAGCTGAACGGGAAATAGAGGGATAGGATTGGACTGTCACCCATCAGTCTGGCCAAAAAGAGTCAGTCAATCAGGGCCACCAAATAGGGGTGGGAAGTAGAAGGGGCCATGGGAGTTCTAACTTACGCTGGGTGTGTTGAGGGGCTGCAGGCGGGCTGCCAGGGAGTCCAGGGCTGGGGGGCCATGGACCTTGGGGCCGGGGGCCGCCCCTGGCTCGTACATAGAGAAGGCCTGGCGGTCTCTCCGGTGGGGATGGGAGTGGGGAGCCACGGAGGAGGGCACAGAGAGCCCCGGGGTGTCCGCTCCATGCCCAAACCCACCAAGACCCCCTCCACTTATTCCTCCTCGCATCACACCCCCTTGCCAGTGGCCTCCTCCCCCTCCACCATGGCCTCCTACCCCATGGCCGACTGCCCCCCCAGCCTGCTGGCCACCCCGCAGGGCACTGTTCTCTGTCTGCATCCGTGTGATCTACAGGAGAGGATGGAGGGAGGGATGAAGGGAGGAACATGGGGAGGTTGAAGGGAGGGAGGGGCGTGTCAACTGAATGGTCAAAAACAAGCATCCAAAATTGTATGTACAGTAAAAAGCTGTTGTAGGGCTTCACATTTTAACTCATATCAAGGACTGGGGGGGGGGGGGGGGGGGGGATGTAGGATTAAGACGTTTCAGTAAGTTACATGGCGAGGCATGGATTAGGTCATGGGGAAGCGGTGGAAGGAGGCTACATACCTGTGTATATACATTCTTCAAAGGGGTCAGTGAGGAATAATGTGGATTATGATGGGCACTGATATTATCTTCACTACCTTCTCTTTAGACACCATTATTTGTTATTTTCTTTGTCTTTGCTTGCACACATGCGTGTTTGTCTCAAGTCTCTCAACACAAAGTTCTCTGACAAGGAAAAAACAGAATACATGAATGAATCATGGGTCACGTGAGCTAAGACTAGCAGCCACCGATGAATACATTAAGCTAATGATGATGACTCACCATAATCCAACATGAAGCACCCATGACTGCCCTAACACAACTGAATCAAAAATGACAACTAAAATGAGTACAGGCATTTTGTAGCAGCCTAGCTCCGTATGAGACTGACTGTTGGTAATTGACATCCTGTCAGGAGAAATATATCAGCTTGAAGAGATATTAAAATATTAACTTGGTTCTCCGTCACCCTGCCCTTCGTTCTGTTCGAGTCACTTGTTCATTCTCCCTTTGCCGACCTGTCTTTGTCACTTTGTCTTGTGTATTTTCAATACAGCCCTGTAATCTAGGAATCTTCTGTAGTCCAAGCTTTCGAAGAAACAATTCATGCAACCTGTCATGTCATCTCTCTTTTCCTTTGAGAACATTTTTGAATGAAAGATGTACCAAGAGTCTCTCCTGCTGCATTTCTCAACATTGGTTGAAGTTTTGGACAATTTCACCCTCTGCCTCTTTTTTTGCCTTATTGATCCCTGTCTATCCTTTCATCCACTCTCCGTGCTCCCTACCTCCTTTTGAAGCCGCCGCAGCTCCTCGCTCAGGTTGTTGTTGACTTTCATGAGCTGCTGCACCTTGGCTTCTGAGGAGGCCAGGGCCTTCTTCACCTCAAGGTACTCCTGCAGGGTGATTGGACCGTCTGACAAGTCTGACGAGTCCATACTCTGGATGGATGGATGGGACACACAGACAAAGTGAGGTACAAAGTGAGCAAAGTGATTTCAGGCCAAATATCTTGGGGATTAATTTCACTCATTCGCTACATTGAATGTTTGAAGTTCTTATACTGGTGTAAAAAGAGGATAATATACAGTATGAATCAATGATCTTTTAGTTAAAACATAGCTTACTACTGTGTGAGAGGAAGGGGGTGGCCAGCAGCGGAGTACTACAGCTGGTCACACATGTAAAGACAGTAGAGCCTTAGTTCTACTCTCACTACTTCATCCACCCCCACTTCCTGTGACCCTGGAGCACGGAATGCACAGACACAGTCCTATACCACTCCCTAAAACTGAACCATCTCTCTTATTATTTTTCAGAGATCTTTATTTAAATGTAATCCACCCCCAACCCAATCCATGTCTATTATACTCTCATGCCCCCACTCAATACATAAATACAATAACATTTCTTGCCAATCCCATGAGAAATAATGCATGCACATATTTCAAGTGAGGATTTGGCAGTGGAGCCTCTGTCAGTATTTTGAAATCTGAGCTAAATAAGTGCACAGGAAAAGGAGATAGATACTGGTTGAGTTGTTGTTTACATTGTTTCTACCACTTCTTCAACATTTCTCCTCTTTTTCTCCGTCCCCCCCTTCAAAACACACACAGTCTCTCTGTATGAACAATGCCTCTCTGATAGTGACCCAGAATAGCTGATGATGTCACTCAGGAGATATGTAGCAGCCCTGACTGTGGCCACTCCCCGCAAAGCATGCTGGGACAAGCTGTTTTAAATATGAGGAACAGGAAAGGCTTTGCTTTCTATTAACTAGACACTATGTGAAAGGAGCAGAAATTGTTGGATAAAAGTGATTGTGTGTCAGCATTTGTAGAGTTGTGTATTAGTAGGTTTTTATTATACTCATTTTTAAAGCTATAGTTGATGTAGTAGGTAAATACTGTACCTTTGCTCGGTTGCTGCGTTGTGTGTTGTTGTTGTTCTGGGTGGTTAGCTCACTGTCTGTGTCTTCATCAGATGCTACGCTGTCATAGTCATGCTGGTCATCATCAATACCCAGGTCCAGTGGGTCTGGCAAAGAGAAGGTTTTCATTTATTACAGTTATTTGAATAAATAAAATATCAGTCCCTCTCTTCCTTTTGATCTCTCTCATTGGGAGTTACTAATAAGAAGTCCTGTATTATTCCCGCAGTAGGTAAATTTGCAATGTTACAGCAGCAGACGACATCACATAAGTAGCATGCAGTACTTGGGTGAAGGAATATAAAGATGTAAAAATAGAAATAAAAAACGAAATAGGACGAAGTTAGAGAGAAAAGTGCTCAGAGTGAGCCGGATCTGCTGCATTAGGCGGCCACTAGAGAGGCGCCATCCTAGATATCATGAATGGATCCCAAAAAATATCATTCCTATTTCTCTTCTTAACTTAATTGCTGGACTGGTCCGTTCTTCCTTTTGCAGCTTGTAACTATAATCCAGAACATCTAAAAAATGGAATTTGTTTTACAGTGCTCCAATGCTGTACTGAAATGCACCACTGACCTGTAGGGCTGCTGAATCCTTTTCCCTGCTGTCTCCGTTTAGCGTCGCTCAGGATATCGATGATGAGAGTGGCAAACTCCCGAGCATTGAACCGAGCCAGCTTCTGACGGCCCTGAGAGAGGAATGAGTCAGGACTTAACGACGTGGATTATTATGTAAACACATGCACACGTTGGCATGAGCTTCTGAAAGGAGGTTAGTCTTATTTTTTTCAAGTTCTGTCTAGAGTTGTGCCGTATGCAAAAACAATCCAGCCCACAGTCAGTGCTTCACCGCCTGTGTGACTGCTGTGGTCAGCTACCATGTGGAAAAACACAGTCATACTGAGCGCTGGCAACACACACATACACACACAGAGAAATAGAAAGATAAACTGTGCAAGCACACTGGTGTGCTGGCGTGCAAGTAAAAGAATGAAAAGATCAGTTTCCATTGACTGTACTGACAAGAGACTGGAATCCCTACACAAAACCATGTGCTTACTATAACACACCAATTCAGAAGACAAAAGAAGGTAAAAAGTTCAACCCTAAATGTGACTCCCACCATAAATAGACTCCACCACTGTGGACCACACAATCATGGCTGAGCAAACGTGGCGATGTGGGTGTTTTTCAGTTGGTGTTTAAAATGTTTATACGACTGAGCCATACCAATGAGGAACTTTGTGAGAGGACATATGGGATTTCTCTCTCTCACATAGGGAGCGAGGGATACAGCAGACAGAGAGAAACACAGATGGATCTTTCCTCCTTGCTCACAGCTGAAGACCATCCCTTGTCAATTTCACACTCATTTTTGGCTTCTCCCCGCAAACAGATGGACACAGACTAATAGACTTAAGATATCATGAGGCTCAATTTTTTTTGTTAATGTTTGAAAGTTTTTCCACCTTCTTCTCTACTTTCTCTCAGTTTGTCATCGTCTTCAGGTCACAAATATCTGCAGTTTCCTATGTATGTGTGGAAGAGCCAATACTTATGTGTATGATTGTGCATGTGTGAAAGTGTGCATGTTTACCTGGTTGCGTGTGGCAGAGTATTCAGGATTGACTGGTAGGAAGGGCACTGCGCTGCGTTCTGTTACCAGAGTGCTGTGGTTCTGGGTCGTAAGCCACACTGGAGACACAAATATGAAGCAAAAAATAAGTCTGTATGTCTTTAAGCCACATGGTCGTTTTGGCTGGAAAATGGGCAGTCAAAGATTCAATTCATCCACCCGCACATACATATAGACATAAACAAGTACAGTAAGGGGGAAAAAAACAGCAGCGTTTAAAAGTGGATTGCAGCCCCTATAATGAACTGCTCTGAGCACCTCCCACAGTGTGCGGCTGAGTGTATGTATCTTTGCCACTTACCTGCAGTGCTTCTGTCAGAAAGCACAATTTGACTGCTGCTGAACTAACGGGAAAGAGGAAAAGGAGAAAGAGCGAGGAAGAGCAGAGGAGGAGGAGAAAGACTCAAGAATTTCTGAGGCACTTCCTCACAGCGACTCTCCTCCTCCCTCACTCACTCACTCCATTTTGCCTTCCTCTTCAACAGTAATTTTCCTTTTTCTCCTCACTCACTTTTTTTTGCTCTCCGTACTCTCAACATCTAATTTCTCCCTTTTTCTCTAAATAGGTCATGTCAACAAAATCTTGTGGAGGTGTTTCATATTCCTTTCAGCTTTCGGTTTCCAAACATAGGTAAAAGAAAAAAAGAGTAAGGATGTAAGGGATGAGGCTTACCTGCATCATTTTCTCTGCGATCCACCTCATCGTAGACATCCATCGCTAGCTCCTCAAACAGCCGATTATTGAGCTGTCACATGCAAGCAAATTAACCCCAGACATATCAACTTGTATGTATTTGTAAAGAACAGACTTTATAAATGGAGCCGGACCAATATGGATATTTGACAGTTGATGTTGATTCCAAATTGAGGCATTTATAAAATAAAATAAAACCAAGTAAAATGTAACCATAAATCCACATCTTCAGTGCATTGTTTATTCTGTAAAATAAAAGTTTCCATATTAAATTGTAAAAACTAGCCATAAGGGCTTGGTTTTTATTATGAGCACTCTGTGGGTTGACACAGATGGCTCTAGAGTGGAGGTCTTCAACAGGGGGTCCGCGGAGGTACTGCAGGGGGGTCACGAAATGTCTGGTTGATTAAACAGGATATTTTTTATAATTTTTGATTTATTTTCTAACCAATTTTTTTTCCCACTAATTTAAATGTGTTTAAATACACATTAACTTGCATCGAAACACATTGTGAGGCTGATATGACCCTCTGCCTGACAACCTCCATCCGTCCAAGGTTAGATAAGTTGTGTGCTACCCATCAGGGTCCGACATCTCACTAATGTGGGAGTATGTGTGAAATCGATAGATGGCTTGAGTATTCACTGTGTCTTCTACATGTTTGTTTAAAATAAAAACACGAATCTGGCATGAAATGGTAATTTTGGCTGTAACACCAAATGGCTTAATCTATTGTCTGAATTTGACCACACGCCTGTCAGTAGAATTATACTGTAAATATTAAACAAGCCAAGATTTTAATATCACACTTTGACCCAACTCACCGCTTGGAGCTTCTTCTTGGCAGCCTTGGCCAGTTCTGACAGGTCCAGGCTAAAAGAAACACAGAGGAGGAGGGTCAGTGAGGTATCAGAAGTATATTGTGGAGCAAAGAGATAGGGAGGTAAATGTGGAAATGGGAAAAAGGAGCAAGACGTAAGGACTGGGAAGGGTGTTTTGCTAGAAAGGGGGGGGACGGGATATTGAGGGTGGGATGGGTGTCAGATCAAAAGGTCTTATTATAGCTGTAAGTGCTACATTAACCTAAGAATAACCATCTGTGGATTCCAAAGGACAGGGTGCATTTGTGCTTTTAGTAGTTAGATCATTCAAATTGTAAATTATCAGCAAATGATTATGTTAGTCAGAATCTTCTTTTTTCTTACAAGATGCTGCTGTAGACTTATTCCACAGATATAAAAGATACGTTTTAGTGCATTATTAGATATTTTTTTAATGAAGACTAGACTTATTCAAGGAAATACTCACTGAGAATATATGATTATGTTAATGAATATATGGAAGTGACTGCTGTGATTCTCCTGAGTGCAGCAACACCTTGTAACTGCAGGGGGACATCTAAACCTCTGCTGCCTAATAACCTCCACTCATCTTTGTTTTTTTTCCCTCAGTACTAAATGCAAATTTATTTTCTCATGATAACGTAACACGCAGCTGAATAAGACATTGTTCAATGAAACAACAGGGAACTCTACAAAATATGGGATAGCAGAGGGTTGGTGGGGACAGCAATGAAGGACAGAATTCTGGGACACAAAAGGAACAAGGAGAGTAAAGATACCTCTGTGTCGGGCACTTAGGACGAGCTCTGGCTCCACCAAGCACAGCGAAATGGAGAGAACAGAAAACGAGTGAGAAAAAGAAAGAAACAGACAGAAAGAGGGGCAAAGAAGCCACATCAAAACAGCTTTAATTGTTATTTTCAAGAGGAACCATTCACCAGAACAGATGCAAGTGGAGTTAGATGGCAGCTCAGAAGAAGATCCACATATGTAATAATACACTTTGAGGTGTGCCTGGTTAAGGCTTAATCTGTTGAACAATGGTATCAGTGACCAACGGATTTCAGGACGATCGCAGGTAGCAGATGTCTTATCCACATTCAGGTAGTATTTGGTCAAATTAGCCCACAGGGATAGAAAAAGCCTGTTTAGACTTAAGATTATAATATACCTATATGTGAATCTTCGCTAGCCTCACAATGCGATTATAATTCACCTGTCCATGATTTGATCACTATGCATCTCAATGCATCACTTCTTAAATTTTCTGTTATTGCACATGGCTGCTTTTTCATCAATTAAAACAATCATTCTGATAAATCTGAACTTCCTTTGTATTTAGAAAGTTCTCCCCACTCGTCAATAGGGATTAAGTTACGCACCCAGCGCTGTTGAAACCTTTTGTAATCCCGCGTGTGCGTGTTTACATTCCTCTTCACACAAACAGACATTCACATGTAGTTCTTTATCAATCGATGACGTCGGAACAAGAACCCGGATCATGCGCTGTGCGTTTCTCTACTATGTTTGGCAAGTTTAACCTCGACTGTATGTGTCATAACTTCTGATTAGTGATAATGTTTATTGTGAAAGTGTAAAGTGAGTGTAGTTCAGCGGGAGAGTGAGGAGGGAACAGGAGACACTCACTAAAGACGACTTGATCCATGAAGTACGTCTGTTCTGATGCTGTAGCAGCGTCAGAAATAATAATGCAGCTTTGGGAAGCTGCTACAAAATGAACGTAGCCTTAATCTTGAATTGATTTTGTTCTCGCGACGCAAACCTGGAGCCCCTTATGTTCACAAAGCCAACCATACTCACCTGAATTTGTTTGAAGTGTTTACATACGCACAAAAAATCATGACTCATCGCTCTTAGTTTGCTTGGAGGGCAGAAAAGGACCAAGTGTTAAAATGCCATTACTTTATCAATAGTAACTACTTGCCTAACACTAACCCTTACATAAACCTAAACCTAACATTAAAACATGTCTTCTTCATAATGTGACCGTGTAAACAGATTTAGGTCCCCACAACATGAGTAATAACTGGCCCACACACACACCTTAGGTTTGCGTAACTGTCCTTTGTTTGCAATGACTTCCATTCATTGTGAACCGCCTAACCAAAATTATTACCCTAACCTTAACCCCATGGCCAATTTAGCTCTAACCTTAACTTAAGCAAAATTCACATCTTACCCCTAACTTTAACATGGACCTAAGAAAGTATGTTATGCCTCATTAGGACCAGGCTTTGGTCCCCATGAGGTCTACTGGTCCTGAAAAGCTATTTGTTGTCTGTAAGTATGGACAGATTACTTAGCTTGTTTACTTATATAATCAGACACAAAATATGTATTCCTGACAGAGATGCACAAGGCACTGTTTGATTATTCTGATGATGTGAAAAAATGTCTTGTTTGTGATGACATATTTTTTGGGTTTAATAAATCATAGCACAATATTTATGAGTAAAATTTGACGGATTGTATTTTTTATCCTATTCAGGCTACATTTGTTTAAAGAAAGAGAGCAAGAGAGAAAGACCTGAGGTTTGCTCTGAACGTAGGGTAGCCCCGCCCCCCCCCCCACCCCACAACTCATAGAGAGTAGCGTAGAAACTGAGCCAAGTGGCACTGAACTTGATTTATTGTGGGCTGACTGTGCACTTCTACACCTCTCAAATAAAACCTGTATATTAGGATTAATAAACCAAGCACAACCTCCAGTACCTAAATCATCAAGGGTACATGTAATAGCTCAGATCGGCATTTACAATTACAACTTTTTTTTTGGGGTGGAGTTACATATACTATGATGCCACCCTCTGGTCAGAACACTAAACTGCATCATTATCAATTACCCCATGCCAGGCAGACGCAACTATAACAAGGCCCTGTCCCAATTCACCCCTTAGCCCTACAATTTAGCCCTTCCCCTTTGTTTGGTCTGTGGACATGAAGGGCTATTTTTGTCCCATTTCTGTATGTTATGTACGGGGTAGTTGCCATCTAGCCCTTCAACCATCCCTTCAACCGTAAATTTAAGGACCTCAATAAAAATGAATGGAGGGCAGAGACTCCCAAATGCTTCACACAGGGACAAAGCAAATCAAGATGGCGACCGCTGCAGGTCAAATCTTCACAAAAGTATGAAATCTTCCAAAATAATATATTTTTTTTTTAAATCAAGCTGAATATATTAGTTAAATCTAGCAGATCAATAAAATGTCATCGAATCGCCAACAAACATTTCAGGAAAATCGCCATACACAATTTCAAACGCCTGTAAACAGTAACGAGTAACATTCATTACACCGTGTCTGGATTATGAAGTTTGTAAAAAACCTTCCCCACTCAAGTTATAACTTTTTCACTGTGGGGCAAAGGTTTCTATGGACAGGACCGACGTCACGTTAACAAACATGCTGACTAACTGTGTATTGATCAATAGATACATTTGTCCCGTCAGTCCTGCAGTCAAATGTGTCTCTATTATAGATAGGTTATTGATATAATAATGTTAGTTCAAATTGTTTGTCACTATAATGATATTGCTTGGATGCTGATGACATAGTGACTGTTGTCCCAATTCCTAGGGGAATATATTCTACCCCCAACGCTCGTGGCTCCGTTTGGAGGGGGACAGTCCCAGCGAAGGGCACTTCATATCTGGGGTAGGGTAGGACTAGGCACAAGTCAGGTTGCTGTGAGGTTCAGTGATACCAACAAAGATGGTTCATGCAATCCAGTCACACCATGCATGTTTCAACAGAGTTAGTCATCATAGTCATCTGAAGAGTAACGTATAATGCCATGGTCCATACCTGTCTGCCATTTGAGGAATGATATAATGGCCATTCTTGTGATCTGAGGAGAGGAGAGGAGAGATTAACTGTTATGCTTTAGGGCATGTGAGCTGCATGTGAACTGGTGCATAGAGTTACCTGGACGCCGTCCACACAGGTAGAAGGCTAGCCTGTCTGTCAGCTCATACTGACACTCCACAAGCCGCTCTGCTAACTCTATGTGACCAGCCTGCCTAAAACCCACAAAAACAGATTATTTTTTTCTTTTTGATTTGAACCTAATTGAGCTCTTACCCAATTTCACACAGTTGGTTTGAAATTAAATTCCATTTAAAGGCTAACTGTTATTCCTGAAGTGTGTTTCCACTGTCTTGTACCTTGCATAGTCCATAGGCGTACGTCCGTTTATGTCGGGGGCTCCAGGGTCTGCGCCATATACCACTAAGAGCTCAGCCTGCAAGATCTGGCCTGCCTTGGCTGCTACATGGAGTGGGGTAGTGCCTTTTTCCTAGAGGGTCAGGTAAACACACAGAGAGTCAGGACAGGAGGCAGGGCATGAGGAGAATAACTGAACGGATTGCCTAAGTGTTAGATGGAGTGAGGCTGCAAGCATATTTGGTCCTGACCGGGTGGAAGAAGTTGGCCTGAGCGCCGAGGGACAGGAGCCGAAGACATGTCTCTAAACTGCCCGTTCTCACACTGGAGTGGAGTTGCTAAATAAGACAAGGAGGAGAGGCATTTAGGTAACAGAGAGAGAAAGAAAGAGATGTGGGAAAGATTTAACATCATGGCGAGACAGGAACAGGCAGAATCCCCTCATTAGTTCAGTGGAGCCCCACAGCATTAGAGATCATTATGTCCTGCTGTGAAATTCAGATCACTTCCTGCCAGAGGGTGTTATCACTGAGTGTGCATGTGCAGTGCACGCACACACACACAGATGAGTATGCATGTATATGTATGAGGTCTCCCTCTTAAAGTAACATCCTTTGTGCTTACACATGCTGTTCTACAGCACAGCTATGTCTTTCTGGACTAATTAACCTGAACTCATAATGCATTGACCCTGAGCTGTGAAATACCAAGCCCTTACCTTACTGAGGTCCTTGGTGGTGACGCCATCATCATCGCGGCAGGGCAGCTTGTGTACAAAGGCCAGCATCTGGTATTTGGCTCTAATGAACTCTGACTTAGTGGGGCTGCACAGGAGGAGGTAAGATGGTTAGCACAAAATCCACACCTCAAAAGAAAAACAGCTCTATTTAATCATAAAATACAATACTACATTTCTGTGAATGTAGCAAATAACTTATGTTTCAAAGCGTGCATTAAATTTCCTTCATTTTCAAAATGCCCTTCAGCATTATGAATGTATAAAAGATGTTCACACAATGATTGCTAGCACAGGTCCCTGTGAGATGTGAAAGCTGATGCAAAGTAGGGGAAATGGTTTGGGCTTTCAGAGACTTTAGACAGTGCCACTTTAATTTAATTTCTATTGATGAATTTAAATCTGTTTTCGAACAACTGATTAGCATTTTTGACTTTAAAGTAGTTACATCTTTGATTTATCCTTTTTTCTCTTTCTGATTCATTGTGCTAGGTGAAAAACTAAAATGAAGAACCCACTCTCTTATCAAATAAACAAATACATGTCTTAAGAAAAGGACTAAAAGGCAGCAAGACTGCACATTCTCATCAAATCACGAGTGTCAACATTTTACTTGATAATTATCTCCAGAATGAACCAGAATTGACAGGTCCGGCTTCTTCTACGAAATAATAAACGTAAAGTATGCAATACAATACATTTATACAGTCGGTAACCTCACTTCATTATCATGATCTCATGACCTTCCCATAGTTAATCTAAACAAAACAAAAAACACCATGCTGGCAAAACATATGCTGTATGTAATTTTCAGTGTTGGGAGTAACGCAGTACAAAGTAACGTGTTACTGTAATTCCACTATTTTTAGTGGTAACGAGCATGTAACAAGGTATTTTTTTAAATCAAGTAACGCAGTTACAATTACTGAAATTTAAATGAGTTTGTTACTCGCGTTACGTCTATCGCGATCTACCGGTCGACCGCGAAGGAAGTGTGGGTCGATCGAACTGGACAAGAGGCAGTCATGAGGACGCTTTCTTTTTTTCGCCCCCCCCTCGCCACATGGTCGCGCGTTTAGATTTCTCATCTGCTCTCTGTATCTCTCACGGCGGAGTTCCATCCCGATGCGCACACACAGGTGAGCACACTCCCACCAGCGGACAGAGAGCTTCCGCGCCTAGGGGAAACACTGACAGCGTTGGTGTGTCCATCTGTCCGCTCCGTGAGAGCTACAGGCAGTAACGAAAGGTGAGCCCGATTCTCTCTCCAAAGAGGAAATAGGCTCTCAGATCATAAGTTTGAGAAGCTTCTCCTCACTTTTATTTCATTGGGCCTAATGTGGTAAAAAAAACACTGTTAAATGACTGAGACAGTTATTTTGTATTAAGGATTTTTGTACTACTGCTTTATTTGAAGGCCTGTTGCCCTGTTGATTACAAAAAATATGTTTATTGTGTTTAACTGTTCAGTACTATTCATATTCATTACATTTAAAGCAGACATAGAAGTAACTTAAAAGTTACTTTCCCTAGTAACTAATTACTTTTGATATACAGTAACTGGTGAAGTAATTCAATTACTTTTAAACAAAGTAACTAGTAACTGTAACTAATTACTAATTTTCAGTAACTTGCCCAACACTGGTAATTTTATAACATGATAAACTACTAAAGTTATCCATGACTACAAAAAAACTGTGTGGAAAGCATTAGGAAAAAAATGGGCGCTATTATGCTTCACTAGCAAAAACACCAATTATGTTCAGAAAGATTATGTAATCTTCCTGCGCAGCACAGATCATTTCCTTCAGCAAAGGTGACAGAGGAGAAGAGTGGAGTGTGGAAGTGTTGTTTTGTGTAATTCTACCCTGTGGTGAGTATACTTACTGGACTTTGTCCTGGGGGTTGGGTTTCCTTCGACCACTCTGCACCTGAGCAGGGTCCAGGAGACTGTGTTCCCATATGGAGTTGGCCCCATTACTGGCCAAGGTCTGAACCATCTGAATCACATACACGCAAAAGCATGCACACGTACACACACATGCACAGTTGTAAATCATTGGTGGAACAACACGTACATTAAAATAATACCCTGACAACATCAAAAGAATATTGTTGAGTAAGGCCACTTTGCAGTTGAACTCTGAACTCCTTGCTCTGAGGATTATCAAAAACCTAGAAGAAATATGAACATGTTTGGAGCCAGAATTGATAGAAACAACAAATGTTTGAAAAAATAAGAAGCAATAAAAACTGTGGAGTAGCATCCTCTTTCTGTAGCATTTATCACATTCTGTGTCATTATTCTGGGTCTCAGGTACGCCATTTGCTTTACTTTTATTCAAGTCCCTCCCTGTTCCTATGTTATTTTCCATCACTCTTCCATTTCTCAGCCTTACCTGCAGTAGTGCTGGAGGCCATCCGCTGTGCCTCAGGTGCTTGACTATGGAGATATGACGCCCTAAGCTGCGGTGAACTGAACAGCATTCATCACAGATCAGGACCCCTCGGTTGATACTGGTCCAGCCGGGGTCTGACAGACAGACGAACAGAGGGATGTTACACAAGATTTATAAACAGGCAGTTTGTGCTGGTTAGCCTGTTCAGCATATCAAAGAATCTTAAGTGATTCAACGCAACATTAACTTTAACTAGTAAAGGATGCTGTAAAACTCTTCCTCTTTTTCAAATAAGAACTCCTGCAATAACCTAGCAGTCTAATGTTCAAATTACAGTTTACTCTGGTGCCATTTTCCTCAGAGAGACATATACTCCATCTACAGTTTAATAACATGTCCAGGCTTCCTTCAAGTATAAGTCAAACATGTGCTCTGTGCAGTAGGAAATGTTTAATGAAATATGTACGATGCATGTAGACTCAGACCAAGAGCCATTAAGATGAGTAGCACTGAGTAGTAGTACTCCAATCAGATTTATAAATCTTTAAAATTCAGCGAGGTACATGGATTGGAAAACGATTTGTTAACACAACCGCATTGAGATTAACATAATGGGAGTTGTTTTAGCAACCTTTTGAAGATTCAAGATACATATCAAATACCTGTCTCAGCTGAGCTCAATTGATCCTATAGGAATAATTTAAACCAAATCACCTTAGTATTGTTCAAAAATTCAGATAAATGCGCAGTGAACAGTTCTGAAGGTTACAGTCAAGGCAACACAAGTCAAAGTTTTATTAAATATTAAAGCAAGATTTGGCGGGAATTTTAGGGGAAATAAAATTCAAAACATTTCAGTTTCTGATAAAGTAAAGATCCCTAAAACATGTGTTCTCCTGCATGTGCACACACAAAATGAGTCATATTTTTCAAGAGGAAAATATGTGTGACAATGAGATGAGGGTTGGAGGGGGAGACACTAAGGCTGTTGTCAAGTCTGCTGACACTGGCAGACGAGTCATAAAGTCTGGGTCATATTTATGCCCTCAGGACCCTGATGTGATGAGCAGCTCACAGCTAACACAGTCTGCAATCATAACAAATATATGCACACTTACATGCACTTGATGCATGCACGAAAGCACACAACACACACACAGCTACTATCTACATTAGTAGATAAACTGGGATAAAACTGTCAGGACTTAAGGTATTATTGGAGCTAAAATGGTTCATCATCAGATGAACTGACATGCTGCAAGTAATTTTGCCAGCACAACAAAAGTACCAGCAGATGCAAAAGTGTTTTTGTAAGAGCTAAAGCCTAGTTCAAAACAGTAGCCTGTAGTCATTTAGGCCAGACTGCAGCAATTTAATTCCTTAATCTGTGTAATAAATATAAAAACTCCCACAGGCTATGCTATCTGTTTGGCTCGCTGGATCAATATGAGGCTACACAATTAAGCTATTAGACCTGGATATACTATTGGCAGCAGTGCATTGGCCAAATCTGCAGCACGATATAATTTAGCCTAAAGTTGGCAATCCAGCATTGACATTTTTTCCTGTTACCGTCACTAAGGCCTGCATTAAAACATGTATTATAATGAATAGTGATGCTAAAGGATAACTTTCAAATCAAGAAAAAAGCTCCTGCTGAAATACATAGCAAGTTAAGTGTCTACATTTACATTTATAAGAGGTTGATTCACACATAACCATTTTAATGGCCATACGCAACATGTAGGTCCACATGCTGGTCTACAACACCTCAAGATTGATTACAATTCATACATTTATTCATAAGTGTCAAACAATAATCAACTGAACACTGTTCACAACAGAGACAGCCTTGATTTCCCACACAAGATGATACATAGATTCAATGCCACCATCAAATAGGTCAAAACACTTACAAAAGAGCTCCCGTTTCTTACACAATTGCATCTGTGTCCAATAAAAGAGCTCACCATCATGACAACATGATTCATTGTTGCTATAAACCCTGCATATTGCCATGGCATGACATTAACACTTCCAGAGGCTTGGCTTGGACTGGAAGTATCAGTTGTCTTTTGTAGCCGTGCCACAAAGTTATCCCCCCAGTTTGACACAAAGCTGGTTGTAGGGAGGTGGCCTGTCACTGGTGGCTAGGTCAGCATTTTGGACAACGCACTGCGTGTGTGTGCATGTTGTCAAAAGGAGGGGCTACATGTAGAGAAGAAATATACAGCAAGTAACAGCTGCATGGACAAACTAGATCACTGCCAGTGATTTTGTCTGAGGAAACCCATGTAAATGGACAGAATTGATTTTCCAGGGATATTACATAGTGATTATCTGTCAGTTGCTAAGGAAATCAATGAAATTGGTGCTGGTCAAATTATGAAAAGCAACAGGGGGGCGATAGGAAGTAAATAAAGATGCTGCTACAGTGAGAAGCTACATGTTTAAAAGAAGTAGGGATTGGGGTTCAGGTCATAAAATCAGTCTTTGTAGCCAGCAAGAAACTGAAAACTATATTTGAACATTAGGGCCCTGAAGCTTACAGAGTTTAACATGGCACACACTGAATCACACACATACTGAATCACATGCACACACACACACACACTGCTGGAAAGTGGAGCAGCTGTGAAGTGAGCAACTGTTGAAATGCATGTACACATGAATGAATGCAAACACAACACACATACACGCACTCACACAGGAGGAGTAACTGAACATGAGGGCATGTGAGGCTACATATGCAGCTCTCCTTACATCACATTACAAATAAATAAAACAACAGACGGGGTAAAGATGTAAATTGAACCTCTAAATATTGTAGCGTCGTCCCCATGTCAAACAGAAGCAAATGGATAACTATTGTGTGACAGGTGAACTTCAGCCATATTTGTTTTGCTCGACTTCTTGTTGAATGTGCTTAAATATGCCACTCAGTGAAGCCTCTCAAATGAATTTGCTTCTGATAATTCCCTCAGCGTTAGTGACAACACTTTAAAATCATATTGTTAAAAATTAGGTTAAACAAACACCCGCTTAATGAGCCACTTTAATGTTTTTAAATGTGATAGGTATGCGAGTGGTCAGACACTGCTGTTGAAACGACTGGCTGCTGGTTGACTGGTTAGCAGCAACTTGGCGTTGAAGCAAAAGTTAGCCACAAGAGCTAACGCCGTAGCTAAGCTAGCAGCGTTAGCCAGCTATACAAACTCAGAACCCTGCAGTCGTGCGCTGGTGATAACACGGTGGGCTTGAATTAGAATGAAAGTGTGTGTTAAATTCATTGATTGTGAAAAGACGCGTTTAACACAGGTTCACCATTCAGCGGGTCAACAACGCCAGCCTTTTTAGCCAGCCTAAGCTAACCCATGAAGAAGTCTATCATGAAAATCAAAACAAACGTCTCTCCAAGCGGCGACATAAATCTGACAATCACAGCTTCCACTGCAGCAAACAACCCGGTTCCCCTCGCGTGTAGTCTGAGTCAGATCCACGGGAGATTTCTGCAGCACAGTGGTGGAACCTTCGCTATGTTTCCCGCTGTGATAACGCCTATATTTCACTGTTTATTTTGGGCCTAAGCGACGCCTGGAAGCCCTGGCCTCTTTCCTACTCTGCGGAGCCGCTGACAGTGACACCAGCCTCGGCCCCGTTGTCCCAGCGCGTCGCCCACTCGGCGCATTGTTCCAGTACAGTGGTCTATTTGGATTTGTTTTCCTCCCCCCTACCTGGCGCACTGCAGTCGGCGCAGACTTCTGTCCTCTGAAGCTTCCTTGACATCTCGGAAAGTGGCAGAAAACGAGAGGTAGATGTCGGCGATGATGTGGCTGCTCGCCCTCTTCCCCCCGAGCTGCCGACCGACGTCTGCCGTCAACCGATGCGGCCCCTGAATCCCCGGAAGCCGGGTGGTGTGATCGGCTTTCCCGGCCAGCTGACAGTTGAATTTCCCGTTTGTTCCTGCGGTGTCTTCGCCCACGTTCACCACTGAGCTCCAAGTCTGCAGCGAAGTTTAGTGGACATGGTTCATCTGGCTGCTGGAGTGATCCAACATGTCTGAATATTTACTCAAATCTGTTCACCGCATTGCCCGCAACTCACCGAGAGACGGCTGCTTTCTACCTGTCAGCTCACACATATACACGAGCACACACTCCACAAACACACACATAACACAAACACACCCACACACACTGTCATCCCTGCAGCCCACCCGGGCAGGGAGTGGTGAGGGGGCAAAAGTAATCCAAAAGGTGCGGATGCATTTCACATCAACACAGATAATCACAAGTGCAGAACAATACATTTACTTATATCATCTTAGTGAAATGGTTCAATGTTAATATTTATTCCAGATATTTATTTGAAAACTTCTTAAAGGTTCAGTGTGTAAGATTTAGGTGAAATGGATCTATTGGCAGACAGTTTTGTATACCATATTCCTGGTGATGTTTTCACTAGTGTGTTTCATCTAAATTGCATGAATTGTTTTCTTTACCCTAGAATAATCTCTTTATAACTTAATACTTTATATTTACATCAGGAGCCGGTCCACTCTACCGAGGCTGACATGCTTTTTATAGTAGCACAGACTGGATAAACTAAACACCTTTTGAATTTTTTTATTAGGCTATCACAGGTTCTCCCTCACGATTGGAATGGGAGGGTGAGGTGAAGGTTGTTCATCTGCGTCATGCAACTTCACCACTAAATTCGACATACTGAACCTTTAAGTTACCCTTGTCATTAGACCGACATACAAACATATATACATAATATCAAATCAGAATATGTATATGTTAAATACATATTTTTTTAATTAAGGGGCATATGATACTTAGTTTTTTCAGTTTGATGAGAAGGGCTACTAAAATGTATCAAAGACATAAATATATGTATAAATGCATATAAACATACACATTTATATATAATATGTATATATAATAACTATTATTATTATTATTTCTGTTTTTAATATTATTGTTTCCATGTTGTAATTGTTTGTCATTTTGGACTATGCAGCATTCAAAGTTGTCAATTTCAGATTTAAAATTAAATGTTTTTATGAATAGCATATAACACAAACAAAGTGAATACAACTACAACAGCCTATAGCACAACGAGATTTAAACCTGAATATTCATTGATTTCATATTAAATTGCCATATGGTCAGTTTTAACCTCCACTATATAGCCTGTCACCACTAGGATATTCCTGCAGGGAGGAGGTATACCATTCAGTTTATTTTTTATTTATATATATTTGTTGGATGATTATCCTGCGGCACAAACACTCCTCCGTGAGGCAGCAGATTGGCTGCCTGTACGTTTCAGTGCAGCTTGTAAGCGCATCTTTCTCAGTCACCGCCGGATGGGAGGAGAGGAGAAGGGTAGATGCGTTAGAGTAGGCAGAGGGAGAGGAGGAGAGAGAGAGAGAGAGCGAGAGAGAGAGAGAGAGAGAGAGAGAGAGAGAGAGAGAGAGGTGGAGGAGCGGCTGGTTATCAGACGTAAAGGTGTAGCCAACGAGGAGCTTCTTCCTCTAAATGATTTTCACTTTCACTGGCCGCTTATTCTGAGCAGAGAGCGAGTCGGGGAGTGTGCCACTGCTCCTGACGCGTAAGGGCTGCCCCTGTACGCCTCCAGACACCACCGCCGCCGATAAAGGATGACAGGCTTGATTGTGTAGCGCAAATTAACATCAAAGTGTCATTACAATCCACAGTGAAGGAAGAGGAGGAGGAACGCTATGATCCGAAGATGATCTCTGCCAAGAAAACTCCGGAGAAGAGTCGTTATCCTATCCACTATTTGGTGTGGCACAACAAGCACCGACAGCTGGAGAAGGAGCTGGCCACGAACGAGCAGGTGAGACAGAGACGAGCGATCAGACACACATCACATCTCCTTAGTGATGCGGCCCTGGCTTTATTATAAGGGATTATATGGGCGTATTTGTCCGTGGATTTCAGAGGTGGTTGTAGTGAGAATGTCATCCATGGACCACCTCACTGAGGAGTCAGCTCAGTGAACTGGAATAGCGCAGTTAATTGTTATCGGTAGGGTGGAGGGAGACACTTAACACCATGTCATGGTATTTTAATCCATGACAGACTTTGCATGTCAATGATTTGCTTTATTTGATCCATTGGTCAAAATATCTACCCTGCCAGTAATTTGAGATATTGCATGGGAAGTTGTGTCAGGAGTTTATTCCTGGAAAAAAATCCAAGTGTAATTGACTGTAAATGCTGAGTCTGTTTGTGTTGCAGTGAATTTGCCCTTTGTGTTTGTCAGCTCTGTCAGTGGTGCTTTATGCCTTTGTAGCATTATTGCGTGATCTACTCAGAAACTGTAAGGCTCTCTATCGTCCCACCAGCACGTTAACCATTTGTGAGTGGGTGAGACAATGCGCATACCAAGAATAATGGCATCAGTCACAGTGAATACAGTAAGTGAATCACTGAGGTATTGTTTAAGCTTTTACCAGAGGAGTTGTTTGTCATAATCAAAAGCAGAAACTAATTATTTCCATCTATACTGGTAATATTACAGTACCTCAGTTAAGGTTGAAAGACTTGATGATATGATAAGAATGATTCTTTCTTGTGTGTGGAAGAAAGAAAGTGACTAAGCAAGAGCAGGTATGCGTGTAAACTCACTCTTTTTGTTTTCTGCAAATCTCCTCAGGCGCTTTATCATTACATAAGAGATGCTCTGCGGGTTTGCAACCAAACATATTTTCCGGCGCATGCATCATGCATCGGTTTCAAGACATTGCACATGTACACTTTCCCACACCTGCTTGCACATGCACATTCTTACCTTCCTGTGGTTATAAAATCATAACTCAGGAAGGCCTCTCTTCACACCAAAATGGTCAGCAAGTGCCCCAGCCATCAATTGGCTTACCACAATTCCAAGTGAGGTAATGTGATAATGACATTTAACACTTAACCCTTGACCATAATTACAGCTACATTATAAATAGCTAAACTGATCTCACCTAGAGGCTTCGAGAACCAAATCAGACCTGATATTACAATCATTACAGGTAAACAACAATTTATTAGAAACGGACACTGGAAATGTGTACAATGTGCAAAACCGTATAACTTTGCCAGTGGTGAATATTAATCTTCAGCCCATTTTCATTCATTACTAAGATAAGACAACCTCTGTGAGTTGTGGAAATGTAGATTCCTTGTAAATATCCATCTTCAGCCTGTAGCTTCATGTGTGAACAGTGTCAAAAGTCAGTCAACAGTCAGTCAACTTCTATGTGCAGTTTGAAATGTCTTGAAAACTATTGGATATATTACCATGAACAAAACAGACAACCAATGTCTCTAGAGGGTGAATAACTTCAGTGGTACCCTGATATTTTATCCACTACCACTACTATCCATCCATCCATCCATCCATCCATCCATCCATACAGCTTGTCCTTTTGAGGGTTGCAGAAGGAGAAGAAGCCAATCCCAGCTGACATTGGGCATGAGGCTGGGTACATACTGGAGTGGTCGGCAGTATAACGCTGGACTGATGTGAAAAAACATTCACACTCACACTTATTTACGATTTACAGTTTCCAGTCAACCCCAATCTGCATGTTTTTGGCATGATATACCCATGTAAACACAGGGAAGAACATGCAAGTCCACACACAAGACCCTGGACAAACTGTGGAGATGTCTCTCTGTGAGGCAACAGTGCAACACTGTGCTGCTCGAAACACACAGGTCAAGACAAAATCCAATACTGGACCAACACTTAAGCTAATGACAGGATGTCTTTAACCCTCTTCATTGGTGATGCAGTGTTGACATCTTCCATGTTTCATTTTGTCAGCTCAGTCCCACGTCCATGTTTTTCTGCTCCATTTTCGACTCCACGGAGAGACAACAAAAGACGAAACCTGGATTGATCTGTCCAAAAATCCTAGAGTCTCCCTACCCTGTCTAGTGCCCCTGAGCAAGGCACCTTACTCCCCCAAAATCTGCTCCCCGAGCGCCGTACATGGTCGCTCACTGCTCTGTTTGTCCTGCACACAGATGGGTTAAATGCAGAGGTTAAATCTACCTACCATTGCAGTGTGTTGTGCATGTCTGTGCATGTGTTTGGTATAAATAAACATATCTTAATCTTATCCTAATCTTAATCTTAGATGCATGAGGCATAACAATGGGTGTGGCCTATTACTTTATCAGGGAGCTGAGTTCCAAGATGGCACCCATTTATGATGGTAGCTCATAGCATATGCAACCCACATGAAGGCCAGGGCATTTGTATTTTACTGTTTCACGTCCTGACACTACCAACTTCTGAAAGAATGAACTGCCATGCATGGTGAAATAAACACAACTGTTCCATTCTGAAGTTTGTCAGAGAAGGATCCAGCTGTAGCCTTGTAGATCATACAAACACCTTCGAGCCACAACAATTCTCTTTCGTAGCAGCGAGGGAAGGTCGAAACCAAACCTAACCCTAACCAAACCATCAAGAAAGTTAAACTTTCTTGATGTTTGCTCCACTTGGTTTCTTACTTTAACAAAGACTTACATAATAGTAGTATCTATTTTGTTTCATAGCTCTTTGTACTGTCATGTGTTTTTGTATTTGATAAACATTTCAGTTTTTCTGCAACATGAAAACCACGGTAGTTTCAGGTTAGTTACAGTTTGCATATATAAAGTTCACCATTTCCATCCATCCTGCTTATCTTTGAGGGGAGCTTGAGCCAATCCCACTTGACAGTGAGTGAAAGTTATGGTACACCCCGGTCACCAGTGTATCGCAGGGGGGACATATACAGACAAACAGCCATCCATTGTCACAGTCACACCTAAGGACAATTTAGACTCTCCAATTAACCAACTCCAATCTGCATGTCTTTGGACCGTGGGAGAAAGCTCCACACAGAAAGATCATGGCTGAACCAGGATTTGAGCCAGGAAGCTTAACCTTCATGCTGCAGGGCAACTCTACTGCCAATGCAATTCTTGTAACTATGATATTATAATCAAAGCAAGCTCACACAATGTTCATCAAATATATATATAAATGTACCCTTATATAATTCCAATTTTTTTACAAGCTGATGATATCCCTCTTAACCTAGTTAATTAAGGTGCTGTAGTTTGCAAGTAATATTTGATAGTAATTTGTAGGCTGCAACTGAAGTGTTAACAAATATGAATTATTGACATGGACATGTTCTACCTAAACATTTACATCAAGTGCTCTAAACTGAAACTTTTGGCTGTTTGTTTCACACATATAGGCTCAATAAATTCTCCTCTCAACCCTCATCATTCATTTTTTAGAAACCCTTGTATCTATAAAAATGGGGCTCAAAAAGGCACAAAATAAGAAGTTTTTCTGAATTTTAAAACAACAGCAATCCCCTTGCTGTTTTCATTCCATATCAGAATCGCTTCTAGACCTAGTCCTCCTAGACCATATCAGCTTGCTAGGTTTATTGGCAGATCAGAGAAAGTTGTGAGGAGACAGGCAGAAAAAGTACAACACAAAATAAAACCTAACCTTCTGCCTTTTCTTGTTCACCTCTCATTGTTGATGAACTTGTCAATTGTCATTATTTTTTGTTATTCTGTCTTGATTATTGTTTGAATGCATATGTCTAAAGTTGTGTGTGGGTGCTTTGTGCTTTTGCATGTCTTGTGTTTTGGTTTTGCTGCCTAGTCAAATTGTACACCCTACTTAGCTACTAATGCAATTAGCATCACATCAGCAGATCCCAGAAGTCATTTGACATCAGTTTATAAACGAAGGCACGTATGTGCAGCTCTGCTTAAACTAGGACAGGACAAATATAAGCTGCTCTAACCTTGAGCTTCTGTCAGTCATGAAAATCCCGTATATACACACATTTGTTCTAGATAAGGTGGAACTCCCATGACTGGTAGGTAAAAACACATTTTTACTGCAGTGGTTTGTCACAATTGTAGCAGAAAAGAGATAGAAGTTGAAAGTAACAGGAAAAATGAAAAACATAAGCTGTAATTTAAATGTAAATCATTCTAGAGCTGCTTAAGGGCCCACCCTTGTAAACCAAGACAGCACAACTACCTCACCAAGTCTGTCCAAGCCCTAGTTGGCCTACCTGATCTGATTCATTGACCTAGACTTAGATTTGGATGTTGAATAGTAGAATATTTCTGACATGAAAACAAAGGCCAGCCACCTGCACTTCTCAATATCAAACTTTGACATTATCCAGATAGGCCAACCAAATGAGAGACATGGTGGAGTGTGTTCATGATTTTAATAATGCAAATGTCAGCTCCATTGTAAATATGTATACGATGGTGGAAATCTTGTGTTTACTTTCATATTCCCGTTACTACCGTGTTACATATGCTGGGCAAAGGTTTGTTGTAATAGTCTAAAAGTTACTTGGTTGGGACACTCAACATTACCCTACTATTTTCTTTTCACAGCACAAACAGATGGATTCAGTTGCCAGCAGTTAAAGGCAGTAAACTCTCCTGAAGGAGTGAAGCCAAAATAAGGAGGCAGGTCTGGTGGATTAAATCCACTTCATGAAAAACCTTTATTGTCCTGTACTTTTTATCTTAACAATTTTTATTTGATATCTTGAAGAGAGATCCTAGCCTCATTTGGAACATATGTACAGGCACAAGTCAGAAAAAGCATAAGTCTTCAGTGTAGTTCAAACTAAAATAACAGGTGTGACTGGCGCCTAGGACCAGGATGTTGTTACAGCGTTTAACAATAGAAGAAGACAAATAAGCAGAAGGTGTTCATATGATTGGTTGTCTTTGCATCCTAATATGTAATGTTTAAATGTTCATTTTGTGACTCATAATTACATAAAAATATTACATTGGCAAATAAATTAATGAAATGAACTGGTTTAATTAATTTTCTCAATTCAAACAGAAAGCATTTCTAATGTTTTTTTAAAAAGAGTTGTACATTCACAGAACTGACAACGTCTTAGGTCCGCTTCCTAAAATAGAAGGTGCAACCAAAACTAAACTGATCAAATGTAAACAATACATCACAGACATGAAATTTCATTTGAACCATGTTCGGGTTGGAAACCCCCCCGAATTAAATGTATGCATCCCCATCTAGAGAGAGCAAAGACAAGAGGCAGATTCCTATTATGAGCCATGACAGGAAAAACAGAGGGAGTGTAGCAGAGGAAGACGTATATTTGAGCATAGTCCTTGTTGCAACAATATGTTTCAATACAGTGCATTGTTATATATTACCATGATATCGCATGATAGGCATTAGGATATCACAATATTACCATGGTGTTACAGCCCAAATAACAAAGGCAGTGTTGTGCGGCTAATGTTTGGTCTCTGGTGAATTTCAGAATCAGAATCAGAATAAGATTTTTTTTATTTGCCAAGTATATTTGCACATAGAGTGGTTGGTGCACTTCATTAAAACAACAATCTGACATAAAACAACAATATATAGTAAACAATAAGTTATGGAGAACAATAAGTTATGGACGTGCGGTGATAAGGTGCAGTGATTGGTTTCCCACTCTGCTGTGCAGGAACAGTATATCACTGACCTCTGAATTATGGGACTGCAAATAAAGGCAATCTACAGCCATCTCCATATTACAGGTTTTTAAAGTCTCCCTTTCCAAGAGAAATGATGAGACACGTTTAATTTCACCGTGTTCATGCATCCAATATCCGGCACTGTTTCTGATGGCACTCTTATTTCCTTCCTGCACAATAAAGCAGTGGACGGCTGGTGTGTGATGGTGCTGACAGTGTTAAAGACTTGTGTTAATGCAACGTGAGACTGTCTGTAGGCTTCAGTGTTTTCCCAATGACCCCTGAGCAGCATAACAGATTGCAAATTTGGATAAGTGACTGGATCAGATATTGTGCCAGGCTACAGTGGAAGAATTGTTTCAACGGATATCAATGTGACGACGCAGAGAGAGAGGAAACCGAAATCAAAAGAGTGGTCTTATAAATGCCAAAGACACACATCTGACCACAGAGGGAGCTGTCGTCGCCAGGCACTAAACTTGACCTCGCCTCCGGCGATTGGACAAGTGTGTTTGTTGATCCAGGATTTGAGAAGGAATAATTAGACACTTACACATGAAGTTCTGGAAATTGAACATTTATTGTATTCAATGAAATACTTACAGAGAGTCTCTGGGGTTCTGCCGGACACGTCACCAGGTTCAATGGATCATGTCGAGAAGAAGCTCTCCCACATCCTTAATCCACAGTATATATAATCAGACACAGGGTGCAGCACAGAGGCGGGTCTTTTTCTTTGAGGGAATTCAGTTATTGGCCAGATGTATACTGTTTCCTCAAAGTGCAGTTTTTTGCAAGCACATCACTTTCAACTGACCAGGTGTCCCACTACAGTGGCCTTGACCAACAGGGAGCCTGCTACATCGGAGAGACACAGATTAGACACAGAGGAGGATTTCATGTCTTTTTCTCAACACGTTTCATGAAACACCTCTTTGTATTAATTCTGGCATGAACTCTCTCTTTCCTGAGAACCTGTGCTTGTTGTGCAAACCCTGCGTCTGAGTCAAAAAGATAGACATCATCCCAAGAAAAGAAACAGTTGTAGCATAAGCATTATTGATTATCTAGATTATACAGCTAATATTTATTCACAGGATATAGGTAAAATATAGTCACAAGATACAGAGAAACATAGATATCTCAACAGAGCACAAAGAGAACGAGAAAAATAGGATGTAAAAATATGAGGTGAGATTTTATCCGTTTTGATATCTTTTCATCAGTCATAAAACTCATCGTGAAACCTGTCAGGAAACAAGATGTTTGTTAAGGAGAGAACTGGCAGCTGGAGAGAAACGGGAAAAGCAAGGGGGCAACATTCACTGTCACACCGCCCTGAGTGAGGTGTGGGCACAGACAAGGTGATGACAGGAGTGAACACAGAGAATAGAAGAGAGGAGGTGGGGAGGAAATAATGACAGGCTTTGACCATTAACAGGGATGGTCTTGGTTGCGCACAGACATCAAAACAGAGTGTGATTGAAACAGAACAGGGCCATGTAAGGAGTGATGGTCTATCTCAAGATAAAAGCAGGAAATGACACAAAGATGTCTGTTCTCTTTCTGCTTGTTCTCCTCCCTGTGTCTCTATGACTGACTGCAGCCCTCTCTTTTTCCATCGGTGCATGGTTTGATTATCATGCCCCCGGCAAGGTGCTAATACTGAATCAGCATTGTTAAATATTTTGCTTGGTTGCCAGCTTGAGGGAACAGAGCCAAAAATTAAGGCTCTCATGCTCTTTGCAGTCACTCTTGGCCTAAATCTTTACACAACCCATCTGCTCTCTGCTTGCACCTGTCTACTACAAACCTTTCTCCTCTTCCTGCTCCCCTCATCCTCTCAGCCTTCTGTGTCTTCAAATCACATTCCGCCACTGTCAAGTTTTCCTTATCCGTTTCACCTGGTGCCTTCCCTCCCTCATTACCTCCCCCACTCTCACCCCTCTCACCTTCCTTTGTGAAAAGAAATCCCAAGTCCTTATTGTTGGCATCTGTCCGTCAGGGCTGATGATGATTTGTGCTCAAGGCCGTCAATTTTTGTTGCAGCAGCAATCAGGGATATGCAGCCCTTCTCTAGAGAGGGAATCTCTTTTACTGTTGGCACAGATGAATGAAGAAGGTTCTGGCACTGAAGGGGGTGTTCCCGCTTGTAGTTTTACTCTGTCTTTTCTCCTGCAGTAAAAAGGTGTGTCCTTTGCCATGGTAAGCAGGATTTTGGAAGCCATGTGATGCAGCATATTTTTTATGTTTGGTACAGGGGTCCAGGCCAAGATTAAAGACTTTGCTGTCTGCCCTGGTGCGAGCTACAAATAATATAACATTGGCACTTCCCTTTTTCCTCAGAACTTTTCTGGTTGAAGGCAGAGAGAGAATACCAAATGCTTTGCATGGCTGATCTGCTTGGACTGTAGCTCAACCTTGCTCCTATGAGGAAGTGGTCCATGCTGCAGTTTTAATTAATAGTTGTTAGTAATTTGAAACTGGTGATTGCAGCCCAGTTTCCTTTCATTTTCGTGCAAGTTCCCCAGTCTAAAGTGACCAAGGCAATCGGGCAAGGATTCCTTTTAGCATCCTGCCTGGCATTGAATACCCTCGTTGAATGCTGGAGATGAGTGTAATGACCACGTCAAGCTCCTTGTAGAACTTGTCTTCTTATGCTGGTGGCAAGCAGAGAGTTGAGCTGTAGACACCACGCAGGGTTATCTTTACTGCAAAGCCCACACCATTGTCCCAGGTCTTGTTTGCACACTTGCCATGCTAGAAAAAGGTGTGGTTATGTTCACTCAGGGAAATGCTGTCAGCAAACTGTGTCTCTTGGAGAGCAGCAATGTCAACATGAAGTCTGTTAAACTCCGGTCAATGATGGCGGTCTTGTGGGAGTCTTCGATGTTGTTGAAGCTGTCTGAGAGCCCTGCACAGATGATCCTGATATTCCAGCTGCATATTCAAAGAACTGGTGTTTTCATTTTGGAGATGTCCTATTTTTAGCACTTCAAAGAAACAAGGAGATGTCACACAAGCTGGTTTAGTGTCAGATTTATTTAAGTTACTGAACGCTATTAATAGAAGGATAGAGAGTGAGCTTGAGACAAATAGACACTGTAATATGTGAGAGAAAAGTCTGATTTTTGTAGGCAAGAATAGAAATAGATAAATGCGTAATTGGAGAAACAAGATGCAAAACCAGGACCACCGTGAAATAAACACAATGCCATTAATAATTGCAGATGCAGCTGTTATCTCACAGACTATTATCCAAGTTAACAGTCTTTGGTTTTACTAATTCCCAGCGCAGTATTATTGATCCTTTGAAAGTCCTCACCTCTGTTGTGTTATTCTAATGCATCTCATCTCCCATTTCTCCGGTAGAGGTGAATGTGGTGGCAAGTTCGAGAGTTCCATGATAAAAAGACACAGAGGTCGACCTGTTCTAAAACATCCTTCAGCAGGATTGTTGTAGGATTTTTGTTGCACTTTGGTGTTGTTGTGGGGACATTATCTGCTGGGAGTGGGGATCCAGAATTCCTCAAATAGTTTCTTATTCAGATTTAATTATCAGGATTTAACATTTGAAAGCCCCCTTGACAAAAGCGTATCCAGGAAAAAAGGCATCCTCTTGCAACCACCACAGTGTGTCAGTCTTTAATAATAAAGGTGCGGCCATTAACCAAGAATTCGTGCAGAGAGTATATACATGAGACCCTTTGGGATCTTTCGGCATGTTTTTGGTCTCTGTTTTATCCATTTAAAATGGTGGTGGAGTCAAAGGCAACAGTGGGGTCAGAGTTTAATGCTTAATCAAGTCTTTATATTTTCAAATTTGATGTTGAGAATTACCCATCCATATGCTGACATTTCTAAATTCATGGATTTTTTCTTTCAGCTTTTCTCTTGGTTTCAAGGTGTCTCAGCATAACTGAGGCACTTAAATTTGTCCACTTGCCAAGTGCAAATACATGAAATAATGTCAATAAACACATTAAAAAAGTCAGTCCTGTCTGAAACACAACCATTTACCGGACCAAAGAAAGAGAGTGTCAGCTGTCGTGTTTCACTCCAATAGGCTACAGCTGCTACATCATGTGACTATGCTGTTTTAGACCGTATGAACTGCCTGCTTCATTCAAACAAAAGATTTTCTCTCTCGTCTGTGTGTGTGCTTGCTTCTTTGAGTGCGAGGAGATGGAATGAGTGCGCTCTCTGTCTCTCTGTCGGCCTGCATGCACATCTTTCCTGGTTTTTCAGTAAGGTCTGTCAGCTTCCTTCAACAAACAGGTGTCGGCACCTTGAGATAAACATCAGACTCTGACAAGTCCATCATCATCCTGTCCGCTTTCTCCATCTCGGCCTCTTCACGTCTGTGTATCTCTCTGCAGAGATTTGGGATGATAGTAAATTGACAGAGTGCAGTGAAACAGAGAAACATTAAATATGCTGGAATGTAGGTCAGCGTTTCACTTGCTGATTTGGTCCATTCGGTCTCATTTCCACTGCTCGAGTGTATGGTCCTCTAATGCACCTGCACAAGTGGAAATGAATCTCGGCTGCAGTGTTAAGATGAGCATGAGAAGTTGCAAGAGGTCTTGTCTTTCTTCTGCAGGACTATTGGCCCCATTTGTGCTTCTCACTATATCATCTGTGATGTAGGTTCTGTTCTGTCCTTTTATTTTCATAGTGGTGTCACATTGAAAAAGGATCAGGGCTTCATGGCAGCCGAGCGTTTGTCAAAGTCTCCTGTGGAAGGAGAAAGGAGACAGGGGGGAGGAAAAGTTATTTTTACATACTCCTCCCTCCCATTGCCACCCTCTGCTCCTTGGCTGGCAATGCACAAACATTTTAGGAAAGATGCAGTATGTGTATATGCGCAATTCAGTGTGTGTGTGTGTGTGTGTGTGTGTGCGTATGTAGTGTGCTGTTTGTATGAAAGATTGATGCCGGCCTAAGTACCTGCCAAGCTGCATCAGGCCTGGCACACACAGAGTGGGAGGTGACAGAAGGAGCAGAGGCCTATCAATAATGTACACTCCACTGAGCTCACTTTTGAGGGAGTGCAAGAAGGGATGGAACGAATGAATCTGAGGAAGGTGAGGGGACAGAAGAAAGAGTTTCACTATAAGACAGATATAGGTCAGCCTGAGAATGGGAGGAGTTATGCAACACAGACAGAGATTAATTTAAAAGGTAAATAAAGGTAAACAAAGAAATAACTAATATAGAGCAAGGATCGAGATCAGAGGTTCAGGTGTTGAAGAAGTTTTGTAGAAACTAACGTGGAAGGCCTAGAAGGATGGAGATTAGATAACCAGAGGCTGAAAAGGGAAAACATGACCACTGAGCTCCCATTAATTCACAATTGTAGACAAGATGCAGAGCTGCCAAAGATGAAAAGAGATCTTGTTATATATGCAATGTATAGAACTATATTCCCATGATAACAGAAAATGTCCTCTTATGACGAAACAGTATGACTGCTGATGAACACTGATATAATCCAATCTCTCTAATGTACAGTAAATAGGAAGCTGTAGTCTAGTTTAAACAAAGAAGATATAACATGTAGTTGATCTGTGCTGGTAGACGTTTGGAGACAGAAAAAAAATTGGAGACAGAATCAGGCTAGCTGCTCCTCAGGTTCTAGTCTTTGTGTCTCAATTCAGGGGCCGAATCCTTCATCAGACGTGTAGGCTGTCTCGAAGATAATGTTTACTGTCAGCTGTTCAGTTTACCACTTACATTTTATAATATATTCTTCTGACTTTTTTTTGTAGCCTGCTGCCGCAATTCCTTTTTGAAATACAGTTCAACGCAAAAGTGCAATGAATCATGTGATATGTTGGGCAGGGAAGGATCCACCTGATGGAGCCTCCGTTGCTCGTGGTGGGATGACACATTTATTTGGGGGCGGCTGTGGCTGACGGGTAGAGTAGTCATCCTTCAACCTGAAGGTCGGCAGTTCGATCCCCAGTCTGACCCATCTGCATGCCGAAGTGTCTTTGGGCAAGATGCTGAACCCTGAATGGCCCCCCCATAGAATAACAAAGTGCTGCGAATAGATGCACTGTATAAATGTGTGTGTGTGAATGGGTGAATGTAAAACTGTACTATAAAGCGCTTTGAGTTGTCATCAACACTAGAAAAGCGCTATATAAATACAAAAACATTTACCATTTATGAGTCAATCGGTCTTCGAATGAAGCATCTGAAAGGTGTACCCCCGAATTGATACACAGCTAAGCTAACTGTAGATTCATATTTAGTATGAGAATGGTTTCAGTTTTCTTTCCTAATGGGCAAATTAGTAATCCTGCAGTTTTGGATGATTAAAATAAGAACAGGCGGTACAACAAGTTTCCTCACATTCAGCGTGAAGCGATTAGTTCTTTGCCTCCACCTTCGAATTAGATTTAATTTGATTTCAGGCCCTGTTCTTTCTATCGTCTTCACTATCACTCACTGTATGAACAGCAGCTGCAGCAGTGTATCAGTGTATGCTCTTTATTAACGACATCACTGCTGTCCCATACCATCGCTCTTCACCTCCACCTCACTAACAAACACCTTGATGTTCCGCTTCCTCTTCTCGTCGCTTGATGCCGTGATTCACAGTGAAAACCTTGTGGTGAGCAGGAGAATTCAATATTCATGAGGTGCTTCGCATTGACCATTTATAGTTGAAAGTGGGCGTGTTGAGGGCGGAGTATGAGGCAGTTCCAGGTTCGAACGTTTCCAGGTGGACTGTGATTTATGAAGTGAACATTGCGTTCAGGTGTATGTGCGCAAGATTTATGAATCAGATTTCCCCCCATGCAAATGACAATTATGGCTTTTGTGCACATGTACACTTTTAGTATGAATCCCACGCACTGTTTAATAAATGAGGCCCCTGGTCACAAGCTGGGGTGTGATTAGCCCCAGCTGGGTCGCCTGGAAGAGGATGACTGATGTTACAAGACCAGAAACACCTGATGACTCTAGAAACATCACTGAAGGTGTGTCCAGAAGCATTAGCAGATGAACTAGCACAACAGTATTCTTTTTGTGTGTTCTTTTTGCTGTTGTGCGTCTTTTGCGTATTAGAAATGTCATCAACTTGCGGCACATTTTCTGCTGCATTCTCACATGGGCCCAGTCGGACATTCTGCCAGGGGGCTAGTAGGAAAAGTTGTTGAAAAGGTCTGGGGCAGCTGACACAGACATTTGTATTCTCACTGACGGCCGCTCAAGAAAACGTTAAGAGTTCCGTGTGTGTCTGGAACCAGCTTAACACAGGAGATACATTAGTTAGGGGAGAAGGGGAAGCACCTACCGAAGCTCCACTCCAGCTGATCATTCTCTTGTCACCCTGTCATGTTGTTACATATTGTACACTCAGTACCCTGTACTCTTCCCATACTGTCTTTCTCTATAACCCACCTTCATCAATAACCCCACAGCCGTCGGTCTGTAACTTTCCCTCACCACATACTGTATGTCTGTTTATATCCTCGCCTTTGTTACCATCCCTCTTCAATCCTCGCCTCTCAAGCTCCTTTTGTCTTTGTGCCATATTTCAACCGTTCACCCTCAGCTATATGTTCAGAACAATTTAAATTGAGCGCAGAACAGTGTTAAATTTGGCAGCTTTATTTGATTTAGTCTTAGTCCTAGTCTTTTGACGAAAATGCAAATTAGTTTTAGTCACATTTTATCCTTCTTAGTTTTAGTCTAGTTTTAGTCGACGAAAACGAATTACATTTTAGTCTAGTTTTACTCACATTTAATAGCCACATTAAACTCCTTTTCTATAAAAACATATAGCTGCAGCCTAATAGCTTAAAAATATATATTTAGTTTTAAATGTGAAAACAAAAAGGGAGAGCAGGTCAGACTGGAGGCGAACACAGAAACTGCAGCTCGGTACAAACCGGTGCGCTATCTGGGAGCGCACAGGCACACACACACACCCACACACACACACAGACTCACACGCCTGCTCCTGATACTTCATGACGGCATGATACGATGATGTTTTAAAAATTATTGTGACTTAGTCAACCACCAACATTTTCGTCTTGTCTCGTCTCGTCAACGAAAGTTAAAAATAGATTTAGTCATCGTTTTTATTTTCAAAGATCCGTTTTCGTTACGTCTTTGTCTCGTCTTCCTCATGGAAAAAAGTTCGTTAACGGATATTTTTCGTTATAGTTTTTGTCAACGAAATTAACACTGGCGCAGAACTGTAAAATAAGCTTTAACTGATAATCACAACATTACACACAGCCACTTGAAGGTTGGATGAAAATACGCTGTGAGACAGTGTAAGTATCTTAGAAAATACAGAAAAATGAAAGGAGAGCCAAGTAGCTCTTTTTTCACAGCCGTTCCTCGGTCTCATCATCCTTTCACAATCGGCTTGTTCCAGTTTCTGCTGCTCCCTTTTTTCTCCCTGTCATGTGCTTGCGACATATGAAATGGGTTTTGTTCCAACTTGTCATTTCAAATTGTGGTGGATATGTTGACGGAGGCTTCCTTTAAATATTCACTCTGTACTTTTAGGATTCTTCCTGTGACTTTTACAGTTGTTCACATATATGCTGCCAAAACAGGCTCTTGTGTCCATGTTGTGCATGCACGCATAAGCACACACAGCACTGAGACGTGGATTTGAAGGTTACACCTGGGCTTCATTCTCTCTGCAGTACACACAGATAAAGCTGACTGCTCACTTTCTTCCCCTTGCGTTGCTATAACGCTCCATCCCTCTATTCCCCAGCCTCCATGGCTCCTGAGGCTCCCTCGTATGTTGTTGTCTCCTCCAGCTCCCATCTCCTCCCATCTTTCTCTCTCTATCTCATTTCCTCGCCCCTCCCCATATCTTCCACAGCCACAATTGCAATCTGTCACTCTTTCCCCTTTCTCTCTCCATTGACACATCCACCTTTACGACTTACTTGTGGCTGACAGGCAGTTTACTTACAAATGTCTCTCACTCTGTCATTTTCACGGCCGCTTTTTAAAGCGCTGTGCAGAGCAGAGAGCTGTTAACCAAAGAGTCAGTGAGATAATACACCCATTAAGACACTGAAACCCTGGTATCATGTTCATATTATTGAGTTTTGCTGTACTAGACTCAATCAAGTACAAACATGTTAAGAGCATGTGAGTGTTCTCGTGTGTGTGAGTATTTTGTGTATCTTTGTGTCTGTATTTGCATTCACAAGCTCCTTTTTGTGTTGATGGTATCCCGTGTGGTTTTCCTCATTTCCTTTGCACGCGGAAACAGAAGGATGAGGTCACCATCATAATGTATCTGGCGAGGCTTTCTGTCTGTGTTCAGTATGTCAGAGCATGGCAGTGTTGGACAGTAGCAGCCCCTTATTCATATTATAGGATAATAAACACTGAGGACACTAAACTTTCAGGCCTGCTTACTTAGGTGAAACTTTTTGGTTTGTCCTGTTAACAGTTGCTTAAGGAGTGAATAGTTTTCCTCCCTCTCTTTGCTGCTTTGATTAAAGGATTTATGTGGATCAGTAAATGCACAGACCTTTCCCCTGTATTCACTTACTAAAAAAAACAGCCAACAGTAAGTGCTCTCTAATTTCTTGTCCTATAGGGATATCTTTCCACAGTTCTTAAGGTCTTTACTCAAGTGCAATCCATGCCTCTTATCTCCAAGAGTATTCCTTTATTAAAATTCAAGACTGTGACAGACTGACAGAGCTGACCATGGATCAGATGATTTTGAAGGAGCTCAGTGCAGAGAGGCGACTAAAAAACAGTGCACGAGCCTGAGGAATGGATGGAGAGAGGGATGGGCGTGATGACACGGTTACACTTGTTGGATTGCAGGAGTGTTGCTGATGGACATTATTGTGTCTGTATGCAGCAGAACAGGTGGCTGACAGTAACAATAACAAGTCCCTTTTACCAGTATGCCTGGACGTGCGCTCCGATAAATGTAAACAAGGATTCTCTGCACATGGAACAGTACTTTCCAAGATAATTAGATTGAAATCACTTAAATCTCTGTTTGCTTAATAAGAAGCTACGACTAGCTAATAGATCAGCTCATAGATAGAATATATTTGTCTGGCTGGCCGCAGGATAGGTCATAAACAATGCCTTGTTAATGGATGGGACAAAGTACAAAAAGTACACATTAAATACTTTTTTCTCAAAGATGGTTTCTGGCATTTTGGGCAGTTCTTATCACACTGATGTTTGTCCAAATGTTAATTTTTCTGGTAAGTTCATTAGGTACTTGAAACGTGGAAAGGGCCTCACGATTGGTCAAGCATGTTTATTGAAAGGATCTCGCTACAGACACGAACGCAGCATACAATCTTCAAGAAAGCAAATTAGTGTTTATTTAAAGATGAATAACAGTATTTTGATTCAACAAACATATTGCAGGAAACAACATTTTGCATACACAACTTTTCTGAAACGTGGCTTGACTCACCCTTTCTTCATTTGTCTGTTTCAGTGCTGCACGAAATTACATCAATAAGTTGCTTCTCTGAGCATCTAAAATTATCTGTAGCTGTCTACCATCTGTCTGAGACGGCTTTAAAAGCCGACCGCTGTAATTCTGTTTAATTCAGTGCATTAAAGCAGTGATATGATTGATGTGAGAGATTAACACTGTAATATGGCTGACAAGCTAGGTCTTGTTGACATACTTCGAAATGCAGAGTGGAGATATAAGCATTAATTGTGCTTTTGTTCAGCAACATGTTTGTCATAAAGCTTCAAAGTGTATTTACTGCCTGCCTAAATTCGATCTACCTTCACTGAAGTGCATCTCAGTCTTTAAGCCCTGCAGACACAAGGCTTCATAAACAGCTCTGGGTGCAGAGGCCTGTTTAAGAGAGCACATATATGCTGCCTGTGTGAAGCTACGCCCATTCTACCCTGCCCAGAAAATAAGTGGGGTGCAGCAACCAGCCATGTAGTGTCAGATCAGTCAGCACGTGTCGCTATCTCTCGTTCCGTCATTCTGTCGTCATCATCACACCTATTTTCATTTTTTTCTAGCTATCCCTCTTACTAAAGAAATTATACACAATAACCCCTATTTACCCTAATTTCTTTTTTCTCCGCTCAATCCCCTCCTTAATTCTCTTACCTACTGCAAACATTCCTACCCTCTTTTTCCTCCACTTCCATCTAGCCTGATTTAGAGTATCTGGACCCTCGTGGTCGGACTCCTCTCCACCTGGCTGTCACACTGGGCCAGCTGGAATGCACCAGGGTCTTGCTGCAGAATGGAGCTGACGTCAGCAAAGAAAACCGCAATGGATGGACTGGTGAGTGTGTGTGCATGTGAGTGCGTAAGTGTGCATGTGTTGTCCAGGTATTACTCGTGTTTTTGGACATTTAACACATTTTTACAGTCACATTATGTGGACTTGTCTTCCTTATGGACTAAAACCGAGTCACCATAAAGTAAATCAGGAAATCATGAAGGCAATAATAAGGGATAGGCAAGTAGTAACTACAGATAAGATTAAAGAAAGTCTCCAGGATATTTAATTTATTTAATGTAATGAACTTTGGAGTCATGGAGAGACCACAAGTTGTGTGTGCTCAGGATACATTGGCTTGTGTGTGTTTCACAAAAGAGGAGCTTGATGTTGCATTTTATTCAATAATATGTTTGTAATATTTGTAATAAAGTAATTACGAAACAGCTGTAATTAAGGTAAATTATGAGACCAGTGGAGATTAATGATAATGGTTAAAATTATGACCACATAATCTTTGACCTCATTTGGAGGATAATACACTTAAGGATTTACACAGATAAAAGTGATCTCAAATCTGTGCCATCCTCCCGACAGAAACAACAAATACATCTCCCACAGTCTGGCCCAGAAGTTTGTCGTTCTTATAGTGTTTTTATATAAAGAAAGTCTTGATTTGTTATGATTTGAGATAGTGACAGGAAAGGTGACAGAGGAGCAGTGACAGGAGAAGGTTTTAAGGGTTTAATATAAGAACTCCCGTGAATCAATACAGAAAATAAACTCAGAGTACCAGGTCCTGAGAGAGGAGAAAACCTTTTGGATTTACTTCAATCCGTTTGAGTGAGTGTGTTGACAGAGAGATGCAGGAGACCAGACACGTGTCAGGAGTTGGAGGTTGAGGAAAAGAGTGAGGGTCATTAAAGATGATTGTTCCTTCTGTCATTGCTGGACATGATCAATATTTACCTTTCCTTTACAAAGGGGGGGGGGGGGGGGCGATGAGCAGCAAACATCACGTTTGTTGGACAGTGAAAATATCTAAAAGAAGAAACCCATTGGAAGGACAGTATATGCCAAACATGGCCTTTGCAGTAACCCAGTGGAAACCCTGATCACAAATGACCTGAAATGATGCCCTCTAGGTCACAATAAAAGGACTATAAAAATATATGATGTATGATATCATATGCAAAATAGTCACCTGTAAGGTTTCACACTGGCTGTATTTTGCTATTGGCACGGATGAGATTGGCACCCAAGTGATTCCGATTGGTTTAAGAAAATGGCTCTTCTGTGGTGGCTCTGTGCTATGTAGTGTGGAGTTGGGTCTGGCAATGAGACTCTGAGCATGAAATCAATTCAGATTTTACCCTTGAAATTATATTGTTTGGTACAAGAGTCCAATATGCCACCTTCATTTATATAGATTTGTTTTCACTCTCTATTAAATAACTTAACTTGGCCATAAGGATTTTTTTTTATTTCAATTGTATTAGATTATATTACGTTTATATTACTGGATTATACCTACCCACTATTTCCATAAACGTATGAGAAACTGTTCATTTTATCTGCTCCACACCTGGCAGGTGTATTGTTAAGGGCCAAAGGAGGTGGAGTGCTGTATTATCTTTGGTATGAAGAGATGATTTAAAATGTTTTGAATGTGAATAAATAGCCGCCCAGTGCTCTGTAGCAGTCACTGGGGGTGTCAACATCCAGGAATAGTATCAAAGTAGCTCCGTAGCATTTACACAGGACAAGTTCATTCCACACAGACAGGTTATCAAGGGCCAATGCACGAGTTAAAAAAGTTTTTTAATATTATCAGAATGTTGCCATGTGTTGGTGATTGCAGCTGTACGCGTATGTGTGTGTGTGTTTACTCCTATTCACTTGTTTCGTAATAAAGAAAAAGAAAGAACATTTTTCTATAATTGCCCAAGAGTAGAACAGCCTGTAAGATTAGCAGCAAAGTGGCGGTCTGATGAATGATCGGCACGCTGCAGTAATTGGTAGAGCAGCTTTTCTTTTGGCCTACTTCAGCTTCTCTTCAATTCTCTCTGCCCCCTTAAATGTCTCTAGTGCATACATTTTAGATGAGGTCCTGAGTGATTGGCTCTGTTCTACTCTCTTTCAGTTCTTCAGGAGGCGGTGAGCACCAGAGATCCGGAGTTAGTGCGTCTCGTGCTCCGTTACCGTGACTACCAGAGGACTGCCAAGAGGCTGGCGGGCATCCCCGTCCTGCTGGAGCGACTGCGCCAAGTGGGATTTCACATACACAAAACACATGTGCAACACTCTGAAGCACAAATTACCACACACACACACACACACATATGCATGCATGGACACAGATTACATATGTTTAACAAATCCTAAACATGAAAATACACATTTGAAATGTAGATTCATATTTTGAATATTTATACTTTTGTCGCACTGAATTTACTTGTTTACAATGAAAAGATTTGTCTTAGTGTTGCAAAACTCTTCCTGTGGGTAATCTGATTGTAGACTGGACAGAATGGAAATTGGTGATAATCCTGAAATGAATGTGTGGAGGAGCAGCAGATTGTGTTGTAGCTGCTGCAGCAGTAAAGCTGCAGGGAACATTGTTAAAGTTAGAGGAGCTGCCTTCATAGAATCTGTCTTCCTGTGCATCTGCTTCCACGGCACACACACACTCTCACACACACACACACACACACACACACACACACACACACACACACACACACACACACACGCACACACACATAAACGCACCGCCACACACACACAGGTGTGCATAGATATTCATAATCATTACTTTACTCCATTCCTAGAAATACAGATGTACACGGACATCAACACAACGTGGCTGCTCACTGCAGGCTGTCTGTGTCTACTGCATCTATAAATTCACATACATACAATATCTGCTACCAGTACTATTCTCAACACTTGTGTAACCTGACAATACTCTGCAGACTTACGTAATCACCGCTGATTTCCCCATTAGCAATAGGTTAGCTGCAGGGATTTTTCAAAGAGATAATGGTGCCGGCAAGTGGCGAGACGTCCAATGCTTGAGTATCACGATTAAAAAACAAGGGGCATTATAACTTACTCATTGTGTCCAATTTCAGTTCTGTTGCTAGGCAACAGCAATAAGGATGGGATGAGCACGGAAATCCTCTATAGACCAGACCATCCCATTTCAGCTTGGCCTTAGTGTTCTACTCAGCCCACAAGGAAAACGGTTTTCGTGGGCTGTGTAGATCGCGTCCTTGTAAAGCTGCAGCCCAGAATTCAGGCAAGCCTGCGTCTTGTAAGGGGCTCAGGTGCCCTCACAGTAAGCTGGCCAAAACGCCTGTGTGAACATTCCTCTAATATATTACAGCTGCTGCCCATAGTATACTCACACGGCAAACACAACAACAACAACCCTTGCAACATCCACCCTGCACATGACAATGCTCCTGATCTGCTGCTCACACCCACATCACTCTCTTCTCCACTGCTTCATCCTTCAGTTCTATTATTAACACACACACACACACACACACACACACACACACACACACACACACACACACACACAAACACACACACACAAACATACACTTCTCTGTGCCAGTCCCATTTGGCACTGACAATGAAGCAGCATCACTGCAGTTTTCACTGTTTCTCTTTACTCTCACTCTTTTTTACCCTTTTCCTTTCTCTATCTAACTTTGAATTCATCACTCTCCTATTCACCAACTCTCTCTCTCTCTGTCTATCTCTCTCTCTATCACTGCCCGTTGACTTCTCATTTGTCATTTGCTTCCTCTGCTCTCCATCCAGGCCCAGGACTTCTATGTGGAGATGAAATGGGAGTTTACCAGCTGGGGTGAGTCCATAGTCTTTGTTCAGTGAGTAAAACCACAAATGGATGAGTTTGCATTATGAGTCTCTACACTGGTAAATTGCACAGCTAGTAGAAAGTATTTTATTCCTACATGTGGTATAGTGAAATCAGGATAAGCTGGATAACATATGGTGCATGTCACTTAGAAATGACATAGGTTAGATTCAAAGCCAGTCTGTGTTGCCCTTAGTGCCCCTGGTGTCACGCATCTGCCCAAGCGACACCTACAGAGTTTGGAAGAGCGGTCAGTGTCTCCGTGTTGACACCACCCTGATGGGCTTTGAACAGATGACCTGGCAGAGAGGAAACCGGAGCTTTATTTTCAGAGGACAAGGTCAGAGCTTAAAATGTGTGTATGTGTGTGTGTGTGACGTTGGTGTCAGGATATATTAATTTCTAAAGAACCATGTGTTTAATACAACAAAATAAAATAATACAGACAAAGATGAATTGTGAAGGCAGATGCCAAATAATTTAAAGGAATAGTTTCACATTATAGAAAATATACATTTTTGTTTTCTTTCATGGAGTTTGAGTAAATGAGAGGACTTTGGGAGGTCACATATAACCCAACACACATAACCCCTCCTAAAATCAATACACATTGTATTCTACCTCTGTACCGAAAAAAAAAAAAAAAAATGAGTGAGCTTCAGGGTTGATGCTAGGCAAAATGTGTGGGAAAAACTCATCAGTGAAATTCTTTGTGTTAAACTAACATGCTATGTGCTGAGTGGTAGTAATCTGCTCATCTTCTCAGCAAGAAAGTAAAATCTATACCCCTCCCCAAGAAAAAGGGGTTCCTCAGGGGTTCTGCATACCGAGTCGAGCTTCACCAAACTCTGAAAGCTGAAACTAGCATTACCACAGGCCAAGCAAACAAGTCCTTCCAAACAGACAGCTTTGACCTACTAGCAGTCAGCAAGATGTATTCTTCTACATCCTCGGATAAACTACAGCAGTGGTTCCATGATCTAAAATAGCTGACATGCGATATTTGAAAAATAAAAAAACCTGTTCAGCTTATCATTTAAACTTATATGAAAGTCAGACACATGAATAGTAACAAAGCAAATTCAGTTTCATGCATAACGTTTTCTAACTTCACTCTGCCCCATAGACTCTTTATGAAACAACGCTGCACACAACATCCAGCACACAAATAATAATGACAAGGAATAATTCTGAAGTAGCTCCGGAGCTTTGATACAGAACTAGACAACAGAACATTCCAAACAGGCAGGTTTAGAACCGGCAGTGCACCAGTAGTAATAATACAATTATGGGCTGAAAGAGCATGAGTAAACAGTCAATGAGAGTAATGTTGCAGTTTGCATTTTGCACAGGCTTCATATCAAAATAATATGTTATGGAAAATTAACAGAAACTGGTGCAGGTGTGACTGAACCTTTTCTTCCCTGGATGATATGGATCCTGCCACAGCTCTCTTCAGCTACTAGGTCCTCTGTGCATTGATTTGCCTAGTTCTTCCTTTATTTGTATCTTTCTTCAGACCATTTGAATCTATTCCTTTTCTTCTGACCTTTGTGACTACTGAATAAGCATAAGGCCATCCCTCACTCTATTACTTTATTTGGGACCTTTTCCATTTCCCTGTCCATTTGCGGCATCCACAATCTCTTGTCATCATCTTTTCTAACTATTCTTTACATATTCTATATACCACTCCCAGGGTCCAGTGCAGAAGTGATGGAGGTGGACCATGACAGGCAGCTGGTGTACTGTGAGACCCTGTGTGTCTCGTCTCTCACAGCGCTTTCACCCGGCCAGGGGAACGGAGGCGCCTGCAGCAGCAATGCAGCCAGTTTGGGTCTCCTGGGGGCGGTGCAGCCCAGCGATGAGCAGGTAGCAACCAGGCTGTCTGCACCGGTGGTGACCACTCAGCTGGACACCCGCAACATCGCCTTTGAGAGGTCAGAGGCATCTATTTCTCATAAATACAGTCAGTAAGACTCAGGGGGTAAATCAAGCAATCTCTAATGTCTCTTCATGAAACTTTAGCACCATAAAATAACAATTGTAATTAAAAGGGAAAATTGCTATGTATCTATGATCCTATTTTATTATTTACTGCTGTATTTTTCTATGATGCGTCATAAAATATAAAACATGAGGATGTGCGTTAACACCGATCATGCCGCGACGCACCATTACATCCTAATCAAAGAACTAGGGCTTCTTTTTAGTCCCACCATTTTGTGCTTTTTTTTAACAATCAGAGATAAACAGCTATTTCTCCTCCATCACTTGCCTCGCTGCAGAATGACACAATTCGGCCACATGACCAAGATTCTCATGTTGTCCATCTTTATATACAGTCTCTCTTGTTTGTTTTTAACTCTGCAGAGCTTTATATACAAACAACAAACCTATATGACACAGGAGACGAGAGGAACAAGAAGAACAAAACAAAAAGGCACAACGTCGGCTATACACACTCTGGGGTTTTGCTGCAACATGCATATTTTGTCTTAAACAGACAGTAGCTCATGATGGCTGTTGCTGCTAAAATGTGCTACTTTAACTAGTGTTGTGAAACAGACTTTAATCAGTGTCTCTAGTGAGGCACTATGTTTCAGCATTAAGCATTTAACATTTGTAGATTCTATTTTTTCTGTTGTCTTTTTGGTACCTGACCAGGGGATACAAATTGGCCTATTTAGCTAACTCCTACTCATTTACATTTTTCCTCTTATCTGTTGAAGAGAGGAGAGCACGTTCCGTGACAAAATTAATATTATCACGCTAAATTATTATTTTGTCATTTTTGTTGTCACATTAGCAGCTGTACAGCAACACTCACACTGGGTCCCTGGGTGCCACTGCACTCACTAAAAACAAGTCCACTCTTCATCATGTCTGTCCTACGTGCACTGTTTTGCAAAAAAATTCTAAAAAGCTGAAAAAGATGTCAGGAGTGAACATCAGTCAATGTCAGCGATGCAGGACATGCCATTTCACTCTGACCTATAAGTACGCAACATATTCAGTACTGAAAACATAGTACAACATATTATATGCAGTCATACGGCACACGTTGTGGAGGTAGTGAGGAACAGATTAGCTTCAGGTTGTGTGAATCAGACTCATACCACTTTACAAAAAACTCAACTCTTCAGTGCAAGTAATACGCGGCAGTTAACAAAAAGAGAGGCCGACTAGACACAAGCTGACGAGAGGAAAATAGAAGAGAACAGAAAGAAGCAGCAGAAGAAAATGGGAAGCAGGTGGCTCATGTGCTGTCAATTTAGGAACTGTTTAATATGCAAACAGTAGAGTTTTCTATCTCAGTGTCACATAAAGTGACACTGACTCAGAGATGTGAAAGGAGGTGAGAAGGGAGGGGAGGTGGGGCACCGAGGACAAAACTCATCTTATGCTGGTCAGGAGGTGAGATTAGACTGATGTGACAGAAAGAGAGAGGGGGATGGCGTTTTGGACAAAGAGGGATGGAGAGAAGAAAAATGGTTTAAGAGGAAAGTGAAGAGGGGGTTGAAGAAAAAACAGGATTGAGGGAGAGTTTTGGAGGAAAATAAATGAGAGAGAGAGAGAAAGAGATGAGAAGGGAAAGGAAAAGAAGACATGCAGTGATAAACAGCGAGAGAAAGATGATTGGGACTCGAAAGGAGGTGGGATAAAATACTTTATGTGAGCCAAAACAGTGATGGTAAGAGATGCAGGGACAGGAAGTGAATGTTAACAGATAAAAAAGAGTGAGTGACGAAGAGGGGAATGACTCACAGTGAGCATGGAGAGGCGGGGTGCAATCATCTCCCTGTCAGACTTGTACCTCAGTGTCACCTCTGTGCCTTTTCCTTGCTCAGCACTTCTTTCTACATGCCAATAATCTATTTATGATGCTTTACAGCAAACCACTTTGTCAACGACCCTGGCAGCACATCCACCCCTGGAGTTAACACGTCTTCACACAGCCACGCACAGAAACCATGGCACTGCAGTTCTGCCATGTTAGGGTTGGGTACAAAGTACAAAGTTTAGAACCCTCAGAAATTGAGACATAACTTTACGTGAGCATATATGACCTCGCTAATGGCCTGAAATTCTACTGCACCCATTAGGGATGATGAGATAACTGTTCAAGAAGCTCCCTCTTATTAGGAATCTATACGCTTGGTCATAAAGCAATAATAATAATTGGATTGTTTATAGCAATCAACCAATCATACAGTCAGCACAGGGATTCAGTATGTTGCCTATGGACCCTTAATAATGCTGGGGATCAAACAACCAACCTTCTGGAAAGTGAACAACCCTCTCTACCTCCTGAGCCACAGCCATGTTAGAGGATTACCCAATTAGTACAAACCATCCCAGGGAGAGGGAGGGAGCCAATCGCCGCTGATATTTTGTGAGACCCGGGGTACATCCTGAACAGATGGCCAGAAACATAAACAGAGACAAACAGCGATTCAGACTCACAGTCCTCAACCTGCATGTCTTTGGACTGAGGGAGGAGAAAACCTTTGCAAATATGGGGAGAACTTGCAAAGTCCTCACAGAGATACCCTAGCTGATCTGGGATTCGACCCAGGAACCATCTTGTTGTGAGACGACATTGCTTACCACCCACCACCCAATACCCCTTTTTTCAAAATGGTTGTTTGAAATTTGTTAAAAATACCTAATGTTGGTTCAGAAATGGTGATGAAGTTTTGATGAAAATGAATCATGAAGTTGGGATATGCCTCAATAATTTCTGGGCAGACTTCCTAATTACAAACTGCACAGATGATCTACCAACAAAAAACAGGGACAATGGCTGCAATTTTACATGCTGTATATTTTATAAAGGAAAAGCCGGATCCCTGTGACTCGCAGCCTTAGGGGACTGTGTGTCATGTTAATGGTTTTCCTCCTTGGTACATTGCTTGGTTCAGGGTGATTGTCCACACCAAATGTGATTGAAAGTGGAACAGAGTGGAGCACACTGATCTGACATGTGTTGAATCTGTCTTGCAGGAATAGGACGGGTATCCTGGGCTGGAGAAGTGAGAAGACTGAAACAGTGAATGGATATGAAGCCAAGGTAGAGAACCCGGCTGCTGCGGCAGCTGATCCTTCACATTGTCCAGAGAAAACACTGCTGTCACACATTAGTTTGATATTTCCTGAAAGTCCACCTCATTTGATAAGTGTAATTTTCCAGAATAAATCACTTCCCAAAGTTATTTTAAAACCACGATTATTTATATATAAGAACATTGCCTTCTACATTTTGAAATTATGACATTTGGGAAAACCTGTCAATTTAAGATGATACAACAATTATGCACAAATGCTTTTACCTCAGATCAGGAAAATTCATCAGCAAGCAAAACACCAGATCTCAAATCTAGTTTTAAAACAAGTCCATCTTGCATAAGCACTTTCATTGCTTTGACCCCATTTGTTTTCTTTCACCCCCTGGAGGGAACGATCGGAGACAAGTGTCAGACACACAGGACCATCTGTCTCTAGTGGTTTAAAAGCACTTCAGACAGGATTGGCTCTGAAATACTGCTGCCTGGAAAAGATCTATTTTCTGCATCATTGATTTAGAGCTTCAAACATAAACAGACAGATCTTGTAGAGGGGGTCTCCTCCCGGACACGTTTTACCTCCTCCTTTCCCTCGTCTGTCTCCCAGTGTAAACTCTGAATCAGAATCCTGCTCAATTTTCTTTCTATGGTCACTGGTGAGGACTCATTGTTCAGTACTGTGGACTGTAACTTAAAGAAATTGGCCTGTATTATTGAGAAATTAGTGGTGTAATTCAAATCATTCATTCAATTCAAAACTTGTTGTTTTTGATTTTAGGGTCACACGTCTGCTCACTGATCATTTGAGGAGTAAAAATGAAGGCACGCTCAAAGCAACAGAATGCATTTAAATTGCAGCTACAAAATTAGTTTGATGGTTCACTGACTTGGAACATGGAGAATGGTGTCTCTTTTCACTCCCACTCCCTGAACGTCTGTTCTCGCTATTTGCATGTTACTCTGGTGAACCAATCTCCTGTGGGAAGTGTGCAACTGACTGAAAGTCGCAGCTTATATTGTCCAGCAAGTTGGAAGCCTAAGTATAGATCACTGAAAGAAGCCCGAGGGCCCTTACGGGGCGGCTGTGGCTGAGAGGTAGATTGGTTGTCCTCCAACCTGAAGGTCAGCAGTTCGACTCCCAGTCTGACCCATCTGCATGCCGAAGTGTCCTTGGGCAAGATGCTGAACCCTGGATGGCCCCCCATAGAATAACAAAGTGCAGCGAATAGATTCACTGTATGAATTGTACTGTATGAGCTCTTTGAGTGGTCATCAAGACTAGAAAAGTGCTATATAAATACAAAACTATTCCATTTACCTTTCACACCTTCTTTTCAGTATAGTCCACACCAAAATAACAACAGTAAAGATGGACCACAGTCCGGACCAATGAACCAAATGTTTGTCCGAGGTGGTCTCAATTTGGATGAAACTGAACCAGGGTTTTGTTCATTTGCAAAAGCCTTTATTTGGATGTGTTTACTATGCACTTTATTAAAAAGTTAGTGAATACATCAGCCTAATAGACAACATCTGATGTACAAGTAGAGGTAGACGTAGACCACAGGGCATACATATGTCACACAAAACATCATGGAACCTAACATTTGGTTGCAGGGGGCCCCTTTGATCAGTTAAAGTGACCGCGTTGCTTTAACATTTACATTTGCTTGATCAGTCAGTATCACTTCTTTGCCACCATCAATCACCTACGGTCTCTCTATGGGTCCTGTGTATTGTTTGTACTCAACATTGTTGTTTCACTCTTAAATTCTTAAATTGCTATTCCAAATTTTCTGAGAACTGCTTCTAATCACAACACAGAAGTCTTGTATCCCTAGTGTTCTGGCTCTCAAAATGTAGACCCCACCATAACCCCAGCGCTAAAACATGGTTTGGTACAATTAATTTTAGTTTGCTTCCTATCTGTGATAAGTGCTGACAGAACTTGTTATAAAACACTACCCCTCCCAAATCCAAAATATGTCTACAGAGATTTCTGAGTTTTATAGCAGTTTGCTCATTATAGAGCTCAAGCAAGGAGCTTGACCTCTCTGGGGTCACATTGAGTTACATCACGATGCAGGAAAACATTACTTTACAAAAAGTAAAATGTGGCAGCAAAAAATAGCCAAATACTATCAATTTACATTGATGTCATACTACAGTTAAAAAAAAACACAATGTGTATTTTATTTTCAACATAGAAGTCAATGTAATTTATCATTTTTAGGACTATAAGTCAGTTGAATATTCCTGTGAGAAGTGGGAAGAAAGTAAAGCCTCCTTCTCTTTCAGGTTTATGCTGCATCCAATGTGGAGCTGATCACCAGGACCAGAACTGACCATCTGTCCGACCAGAACAAGAACAAGACTAAAGGTGGGTCGCCTTGTTCCACTACTGTGCTGCAGCTCTATCAAGCAATGCCTCATGTGGAGCATCAGAATTCTCCACCATCATCTCTGTGCCACCACTTCTCTGATTTAAGACTCACTGATGAGTCCTCCCTCTCCTCACCCGAACTAAGTGAGCTCACCACAAGGCTCCAGCCAACACGCTGCAAGGTTCACTCACCGGCTCCTTCTCGAGTACTTGTTCAGATCGTATATCAAACAGGATTATCATTCCTCCCTCTTCAAACTGTCACTGTCAGCCAGGATCATCTGTCTCATGCTCCCATGAGAGTTACACGTTTCTAAATCCCAATCACCATCTGCATTTTGCTAATAGCCAGGAGAGATGTGTTCTGGGAAGCGCTACATATAATAATAATAAGTAGATACATCGAATTCTTCCTCGTCATTAGTGAGTCCTCCTCAACCAGTTCTTAAAAATACTGCAACTTTTTGTGGTTTGTGTGATGGACCTTGTATAAACAGGATATGATGCGGAGTGAACTAACTTTGTGATTATCCTACCTGGTTTATCTGCAGTGAAGATTTTATAAGTAATGTTTTTCATTGAATGAAAATGAATTTTCTTTATTACCCTTCACATGTTTGATTTATATATATGTTTTTACAATTTACTGAACTGATGTTAATGTTTTCATAGATGAGTGCTGTTAAACCACCAACACACTGGTCGGACTCATTTCTTTTCATAAAAGCTCTGTAATTCTGCTTGGTACAAAGCAGAAGAGCAACGAAACTAATCAATCAATCAATCAAATTTTATTTGTATAGCCCATATTCTCAAACAGGGTGTGAAATCCTCTGTCCTTAACCCTCAGCAAGAGTAAGGAAAAACTACTAAAAACCCTTTTAACAGGGAAAAAATATGTAGAAACCTCAGAGAGAGCCACATGTGAGGGATCCCTCTCCCAGGACGGACAGAAGTGCAATAGATGCCACGTGCAGGAGAACATCATCAATAATCAAAGTCTCTAGCATTATTTGATGAGGGTAGACATCCCGAAGGACAACCCCAACATGACATGCCAAGCAGTCCCGCTGCAATCACAGTCCATGGCCAGCAACCAGTAGGACCACGATCCACCATCCAGACCAGACGCCACTCCAGACCTCAGTCACCGTCCACCGCCGCCCACCAGGACCCACCACGAGCCACCAGCACGGTCCTGGTCCACCGCCCATACCCAATACCAACGCGACACAGGGTCCGCCACCACCACCACGATCAGCCCAAATGACACAGAATCCGCCACACTGGATCCAACACCGCGAGCCCCTGTGCGCGATCCACAAACCGCAATCCATGGTGCGGCCACAGTGGCCCTGGATCTACGGGTGATAAAGCAAAGGGATTCCGGGGAAGGGGGATAGGGATGGAGAAGAGGAAGGAGAAGCTGGAAAGAGAAGCTCTGTGTGTCATGTGTCATAAAGTTATCAAAAAGGAAGGTTTTGAGCCTACTCTTAAACGAACAGATGGTGTCGGCCTCCCGAACTGAAAGTGGTAGATTATTCCACAGCCGAGGAGCTTGATGGCTAAAAGCTCTGGCTCCTACTCTACTTTTAGAGACTTTAGGGACGACAAGTAGGCTTGAATTCTGGGAGCGGAGTGCTCTAGTGGGTTTATAAGGTATTAACAGCTCTTTAAGGTAAAAAGGCGCTATATCATTAAGGGCCTTGAAGGTGAGGAGGAGAATTTTTAATTCTATTCTAGATTTAACTGGAAGCCAGTGTAGCGATGCTAATATTGGAGAAATGTGCTCTCTTCTCTTTGTTCTCGTCAGGAAACGTGCTGCGGCATTTTGGACAAGCTGTAGAGTCTTTAACGACTTCCTGCTGGAGCCTGATAATAATGAATTACAATAGTCCAGTCTCGATGTAACAAAGGCGTGGACTAATGTGCTTTTACTTTGAAGAGGAAGTGATGCTATTATCATGGCTTCCCTGACAGATCCACAGGAACCTGTGAATGTCTGTATCAGTCCAATATGGGGAAATTTAAATGATTAGATTATGAAGACCTTTGTGGAATTAGTAGGTAGATAAACATAGTGCATCTCGACTCAAACAGGAAATCATCAGGCAAAAGTTAAAATGTGGACGACACCACCGACATCACCAGTAATTAATGAGCCTTCATCACTCTTCACTTTGTGGTTGTTGAGGACGACCGAAGCACCAGAGCTGTCTGAAAACACACACCACTAAAAAGCTGCTCATATTACTTCTCTGCTCACAGCCTTCAGATCTAAATAAGCAGCCGCTCCTTTAAAGTGGGTTCCTTAAAAAGACAGAAATATTATTTCCTCAGTCTGCTTCTTACTGTGAATGATGGCTCCTGCATGAGAGCGGCTCGACATATTTTCAGTTTCTTTCCAACTCTCCTCACTGGAGAGAATATATTTCTTACACACAGACTCTATTTTTATGAAGCAGTTTTAAGAATGGTTATATTTTAATAAATAATACAATTAAAGTATGATTTTCGCTCATTTTGTTATAATTTTTTAACGTTATTGAGAATTACTTACAAAATTGCAGCCTACTTTTCAGGGATGTTAGGATCCAAACAGAAAAGTTTGGAGTTTATAAGACTCTTTGTTTTCTCACGTTCATCTTTATGCACACTCACACTGTGACTCACTGACTATTTTGAATCATTTCCACGCATCAGTTTTGTACAAAATGGCCCTGCTTATTTCAGCTCACTGTCTTGGCAGATGCAAGACCACAGCACAAAAGCTTGAGTTAATTTAATAAGTTTGCTTGAGCAAAGAAACTAGAGTATTATTTCTGAAGCGATTTCGTCATAATCTCATTCATAAATATGTGCCAACTTGTCAAGGTTTAAGTAATCAGTATTGCACAACTCATACGAACAGGACTTCATTTTCACTTTATTGTGTTACAGCTAAACTCTCTCAGTCTAACTCATCACTGTGTGTCTCTGAGCAGGTGGGAAGACACCACTGCAGAACTTCCTCGGTATCGCAGAGCAACACATGGGCCCAAACAACGGGGTGAGTCCAGCTATCATCTAACGATCTGTTCTTAGAACACCTGATGGTAATTCTCCCAAATTTGGCTCACATGTTCCCTTAGACTCATGGATTAGGAAACAACATCCCGAAAATTCATGTAGATGGAAACTGCACAGGTCGGCAGACACCCTCACCCACAGTGTGGTACTTCTCACTTTCTTTATCATTGTGAGCATTGATGGGATTAGATTGAATTTTTTTTTTTTAAAGAACTGATATCTATAAGTATGTGCTGTTTGGTGCAACCTGATTGAATCAAATCTGACTGTTGAGCCTTGGTGGACGTATGCTTTCTGTTGAGAGCCCTTCTAGTCTTTAAATACAATAGTTTTTTTCAGGGGAATGAGAAAATGTCAAAAACAGTTCAAATCTGATTTTAAAAAGTTAAGAGATTTTTAAGGTGTGAGGTTTCTCAACTGAAAACAGTGGCGTGTTTGCCGCTGATAACTATAGTGGACACTGCACATTGAAGGTAGCCATCATAGTGACAATAGTAATAAGCGTCACCAATGTGACCATTGAGAGGGAATAATACCGTCCACTCTCAGCATCCTAACCCTCCCCTCCCCTCTTCAGTGGACACTGAGTGTATGAATCAGGCTGAGTTCACTGTGTCAACAGGAGTGCATGTCTGCAGTGTTCAACATTCACTCCAACCTGCTCTCAAATATTGATTATGTTTTGGTTAATTTGTTTCTGCTCATGAGCGTCTATGACTCATACCTGCCTCCTACACTTCTTTCTGTATTCTGACTTTCCTCTCTTTCCCCCCTTGTTGTCTCCTCTGCTCTTTACAATCTTCTCCCTTCAAGTTCTCTCTGCTCAGATTTGTGTGTAAACCAGTTTTGTAATTGGTTGCAGTTTTGCCAAAATCTACATTTTTTTATTTGGCCATTGATGATTACCTGCAACCCTTAGGAAAGTATTTTGCAGCCTTTACCTCTCCCGGTAATGACATCCTACTTTTAACAGATTTAATAGAGTCACACAACAGTTGACAGGTGAGCAATTAATTAGTTCTACAACCCAACAGATGCATCTACAATAATGATGTGAAATGTCTACAATAAGAGAAAAACTGTTTTGTCATTTGTTCTCAAATTGGGGCTGGACTGTAAATCTTTCTTCTTCAATGTGTTGTTAAAAATGTCAGTATAGGTCAGAAGAAAGCCTTGAAAGCCTAATGGGAGCCGAGATGTTTTTTCTGTTACACAGTGGAGAATAATTGTTTTAAAAGCCGAAAATCTTTGCTCTTTGTAAAGTAAATTATTACGTCACTGTTTGTGTTCGGGAGGCGCAGTTCACTGGAGCACAAAAAAGGAGTCAGACAAGACGAACATTTTTAGACAGTAAATTAGACAGATTTGCCGTTTCTGTTTGCAGATTGGCATAGGAAAAGATAATCAGGAAATCTGAAAATCTTAAGTTGCCTAACAAATATGGTTGGAATGCATCCAAAATGTTGGATAGGGGTCGGGCCCAAAAACATATCTTAGTCAGAAACTCAAACACTATAAACACAACAACAAGGACAACTCTGAAACTATTGGCACAAATGGAAACACACAGTTTAAGTACACAAACTCAACACAGGTGTAGCTATTGGTGGCGGGGCAAGTCATCAACCGAGGAGGTAATAGACAAAGACAAGAAGTGAAGTGAGAGATTCAGGAAAGAATTTTCTGAATAAACGAGGAAACAATGAACTCAATGTGCACAAATAATCTCAAGTACAGACTATGAGGGCAGTTGTTTTTAAATACATCAGGCTGTTAGACAGGTTTACGCAGATTGGGCAACACCACTGACACCAAGAGAGATAATGTACCTCAAGGCCCCTTTGAGCAAACATTTAATTTCTTAAAAAAACAGTGTTCTGAAAGTTAAGGATATATCAGAAACACATCCTATTATATTGATAAACAATCCTCTCCTGTGCACATTTTATTTCACTATATGAGATGTTCTTATAGAAAGAATGTTGAATGTTAATTCTATTCTTTGTTTACTATCTGCAGGCCCTGGTCACCCAGATGTCGACTCCTGCGTTGACCAACCCGGCGGCACTGACTGCCGAGGAGTACTTCAACCCCGGCCTGTCACCGACTCAGAGGGACATCGGCCACCAGTGCCAACTCACCACCAAGACCCAGAGGTGACAGCGACTGACAGGGAAACAGACAGGCAGCCATGCAAACAGTGAAGTCGCCCTCCAAGCACGCAGCCAAGTGCCAGGGCAGACGGGGCTGACAGGCGTACAACAGGCAGACGCATGCACACACACACTCACACACATACACAAACACACGCACACACGCACACACACACACACATACACAAACACATGCACACATGCACACACACACACATACACAAACACATGCACACACACATGCACACACGCACACGCACGTGGTTCAGAAATTAAGGACCCACCAAAATAATTGAAATTTTGTCACTTGGCTCAAATGGTCCTAATTGGCTGTACAAGTAAACCCACACACTCACACTTCAGAAGTAGATTTTTACAAAGCTGGTAGAGCGTCAGACAGTCTGTCTCTGCAGTCTATCACAAATCTCGGTTACAATGACTCATGACTAATCGTCTTTATGTCAGGATTTAACAAAAATAAACAAAACAACATTAAGCCGGAGAAACCCTCAGTGTTCTTTTAAAATGGGAAATCAAAGAGGGATTTAAAAACTGCCTGGGTTCTCCAAATCAAATGAGAGGATCATTTTTGAAGCTGTTTGAAATGTAATTTTTTGTAGTGGAGCTTATTATAATGCTTTCCGATGTCGTGCCCATGAATCACATTCGGGATTTGAGTATTATACGTTATAGATCTGAATTGTGACCTCATATCTCTTTCACCTGCCAACACCAGCCATCCGGTCAGCCGCCCTGTGTTTGTCTGACCGGCCATTGACCTGTCTGTCAGTTCACTGCTCTGTAGCTCTTAATACAGAGTGGCAGATGAGGAGGAAGTCTTTGAGGTTGCAGAGCTGCCTCTCAATCCTGTCTTCATTATCTGACAAGTTAAAATATAAGCATTGATTGGCCTCATTGTGAACACGCCTCAGTAGCTTGTGTTGGCTGATGTGATCAATGTCTTTTGTGTAATTCTGGCCAAAATAATTAAGTCCTTAAATGAGGCACAAATTGTTGTAGTGAAAGTCGGGAATCATATAAAATCTCTTCCTGCGTTACTGCCCAATGTGTTGACTGTGTGTGTTTGCCTCCAGGTTTAAAGCCAAGCTGTGGCTGTGCGAGTCCCATCCTCTGTCCCTGGCAGAACAAGTGGCGCCCATCATCGATCTGATGGCGATCTCCAACGCCCTGTTCGCCAAGCTGCGTGACTTCATCATGCTGCGCTTGCCGCCTGGCTTCCCAGTCAAGATCGGTGAGCTCCGGGGAGAGCAAGAGGGATGGAGGAGAGGAGTCTAAGAAGGGAGGTTTATAAACAGGGATTAAGGGAAAGAGAGGAGGAAAAACAGAGAGTGGAGAGGATAGAGAAGATTGCAAGGTTGATTGATGAATCGCTCATAACTCCACCAAAGCCCAACAGTCCCCTCATATTCAGTCAAGCTGCACCAAATGTTACACCCTCATAGATATCAGTTCCCGTAATATGACTTCGAGATCCATGAATTATTCCCTGGGAAATCGTTAAAAATTTCCAAAAATGCCAAATATCGCATGATAAATAAAAGGATAACAAAGATTCCTGGATCCGCCCCCTGATGTGGATCAGCAAAACATTTTACTGAGCCATTTGCTTTACCAAATTCCATGGTAATCCTGCTAACAAATCAAGCAAACAACCATTGGACAGGGTTGAAAACATAAGCCCCTTGACGGATAAGAGCATGCATTGTTAACTGGATGAGGAGACAGGTAGAAAGACGCAGCGCACTGACCACTGCAATAACAATGTCATCTTCCTCGTCTGCTTCGTCTCCCCTCCCTGCAGAGATCCCTCTTTACCACATCCTGAACGCCAGGATCACGTTCAGCAACCTGAATGGCTGTGAGGAGGGGACCGGTGTCCGTGTTGACAACGAAGTCGGCGTGGACGGGGACGGGCAGAGAGACATCCCCAGGACAGATACTCCATCTCCTGGCAGCGACTCCTCCAGCGTCTCCAGCTCCAGCTCCACGAGTGAGAGCACACGCCCACGCTGTTCCGTTGCATCCCTAACCCTAACCCTATTCTCTTCTGACATCTTCTTCCTCAGCTGAAAAAGAGGTCTCCACTGTAGGACTCGACACATTGTTGATTTTTGGTTTCAACACACTGTTTTATATCTTCACTTCATCTGGGCAATGCCTCAGATAATTGAGTTTACGGTTGCTGGATAGAGTCATGAGCAGTGTTTATCACGGGCTCAGACGGTTAGAAGGTTATGTTGTCCATGTTGTTTGTAAAATGATTGCTTACACTTTCATCATCCTATCACTTGATCATAATCCCAGCAGCCATATTTAAACCTGCAACCATGCAGAGGGGAAAGACGATTTACCATGCTGCTGCTCAGAAGGAAATCCTGGATGTTATCTTGCTGTAGTAGCCTATCTTCAGTTATTTACACACCGCTGCGTAGAGGATGTATTATGCCAACAACAGTGTGGAGGGAAAATGAGCAATTGCAGTTTTTTTTGCAGTCAGGATTTATTCATTCTCTTTCCTCTTTCCTTATCCCTCGCTTCTCCTTTAGCCCGTCGTCGTCCACTGCACTTTGAGATAACACTCCTTCCCAACTCTTGCCCTTTGCCTTCCCCCCTGTGTTGTGTAGTGTCGTGTCGAGCCGGAGAGATTCCCCCATGTGTGTTCGAGCCCCCGCCTGGATACACCATGCTAGGTGGCAAACAGAGAGACAGCATGAGGGAGGAGGAGGAAGACCTGCTGCAGTTCGCCATACAGCAGAGTCTGCTGGAGGCCGGCTCAGAGTACGACCAGGTGGGCTGCTGCTCCTGACGGGATTATCTTCATCTCTGAAATTAAAGACAGCTTGAAGTACAGTTTTGTTTAAAGGGATAGTTCCCCCAGAAATTACACTTCTGTCATTATCTACTCACTACTACACCGATGGAGAGGCTGAAGTGTTTGATTCCAACAAAACACTGTTGGAGTTTCAGGGCTAAACAGTGTTGGAGCAGAATCAACAACTGAAGCAACTGGTGACCAAATCTTCATACGTTTTAAGAGAGAAAAACAGAAGAAACACAACATGCCTCCATGTTGCTTGTGTGGTGTCATCCAAGTATCCACAAGCCCCGATATCCATCGAAAAAGAATTGAAACTAGCTTAGCCACCTCTGGTGGACTTACACTTTACTCCTGAGACTCCAGAAGTGTTTTGTTGACTAAAACACTTCACCCACCCGTCCATCGGCATAGTGATGAGTTTCATTTTTCTGTCAACTATCCCATCAATGGATAGCTCATCAAGTCTCACCCTCTTGGGTCGTTGTGTCAGTCCAGCTTCTGTTCTCAACTGGCAGAAAGGTAATTTTCTATATCGATGGTGCCATTCATTGTAATGTTTGCAACGTTCAAGGCCTTGATTTCAGACAGAATCAGGCTTCTCTTCTCAGGCCGACGGCTTCTGATTTTGTCAACTGTCACTGGCAGATTTAATCGGGTAGCTAATGTTATCTCCATGAGTTAGTCCCTGGTTTAGGCTTTGGAAAGTTTAGAAAGAAAAGATACTAACCTCTAAACGCTATCAACGATAGATTAAAAATGACAATGTCACAAATGATATCTGAAAACTAGAATGGCACTCAGCAGAGCGCATACCTCTGCCAAGGCCAAACAGTCCACTTATATTCAATCAACATGTACCCAATTTCACACACTTCTGGATAGGAATCCGCTAAATATGCCTGATTCCTGCATCTGTCCCCTAATCTGGGGATGTGTGTGTCTGAGACGTACTTTACAAACTTTACCAGGAAACCGCCTGTGGGGAGGGAGGATTCTCATTTCCCCTGCCTCATCATTTCTCTGTCTTTCTATACATCTGCCCATCCACCTTCTGTGCTTGCTCTCTTACTTCCTGTGCGGCCTCTCCTTTGTGTGTGTAGGTGACCATCTGGGAGGCGTTGACTAACAGCAAGCCGGGATCACACACCGTGTCCTGTGACCCGAGTCGTCTCGAGAGGTAGGACTTAAAACATCTTCGTCTCATGTGGCGCTCCTCTGACGTCTTCTTCTTCTTCTGTCGTGTTTTGTTTTCATCTGCCCGGTCTTCATTTGTCTTCTCCTTCATCCAAAATGAAACTCCTGTTTGATGACTGAACCAACCAGGGGCTGCACAAAGAGTTGGATGAAAGGGAAAATTCTTTAAAATATAAGAATGATCTTTATCGTGAACCCTTAAAAAGAGAAGACCATAAATCACCATGAGTGTCAGGACAAAGGCGATATGAGCGGCCGTCCCATCAGCCTCATTGTCTCCGACTTCCTCTCACTTCTGTGAAGTATTGTTATTCTTCAGTGTCTTGAATCCGTCCATTGTATTTTTTCCATCTTGTCAGTCACTCCTTCCATCCCTGAGTCACATCCTGTATTCCTGTCCTGTCCCGCCCCAAATCTAATCTCCTATCCAACCTGCTGTTCCCTCGTCCGCTATCCACTGCTCAACTTCCAATGAGTGTGTGCACTTGTTTCTGTTTCCTCTTGAGGTCCTGCATAAACACTGATCTTGTCTGGACCAGTAAACCTTGTGCAGACCAGAGCCTGGTCCAAACGAGGCAGAACGTCACTTCTGAGCTCCTGGCTAAGATCTGGTTATGATTGAGATCAGGTTTTGGTCATGCTGCCCACATGACAGTCAGTGCAGAGTCCTAACATGGATAACTGCACAAGCCTCTGTGTGTGTGTGTGTGTGTGTGTGTGAGAGAGAGAGAGAGAGAGAGAGAGAGAGAGAGAGAGAGAGACATTTTCTTGCTCTCACAGTCCACAGTACTGCTGTTGACACAAGCACCTAACACCACTTTGTAGCCAATCCTGATCCCTTTTCTTTTCTCTGTTTTAATGCCAATATTGAAAAGAGTTGTCAAGGTGTTTCAAGGTGTAAAAGCTCTGAATCCATAAATACAACGTAGCTCAGATACAACACTTCAGGTGCTAATGGAAGATGCTGGAACACTCAAGAGAAGACGAGATAAGGTGTCGCAGAACAAGAGGAAACACAGAGACTAAACAGGTGAAAGGAATCAAGGCGGGGCAGGACATCAGTGAAGGGGAGGAAGTGGTTTTCCATGTGGTCTCTACCAAAGCGTGCTCAAACGGGATTGGTCAAACCAGAGTTTCTGCCTAGTCCCACACAGAATGTGTTTATAGAGATTAATGCTTAGTAAACTCTGAAGCCTTTTTAAAGCATGATTTATAAAGCCAGGGATCAGTTTTTTTAAACCCGTCTTCTTCTTTCACCTTTCCCCGACACCAGGACCCCCCAGCACAAGCCCCGCCCCCCCTCCAGCCTGTCCTCCACGCCCTCCAAGAAGCAGCCGACCAACTGCAGCTACGGCGAGCAGCTGCGCATCGCCATGGAGATCTCGGCCCGGGAGCTGGAAGAGGCGGAGCTGCGGCGGCGGCAGGAGGAGGAGGAGCTGCAGCGCATCATCCGGCTGTCGCTCATGGACAAATGAGAGGGAAGTGGCCCAGCGGGGGCAGAAGGGGGTGGGACAGTGGCAGTGACAGAAGGGTCTGGAGCAAGGACTCATGGGAGAAAAGGACAGTATAGGCAACTTTAAATCTTTAAGCACACCTTGTAAGTGGCTGGAAACAATCAGTCTTAGCGGCTTCACAGTTCTCTCCCATCACCTCAGCCAGACCTCGCCCACGAAGCCATACAGTGACGCAGCTGTCCCAGGGCCTCAGGCAGCCAAGAGAGGGACGCCTTGTTCCCTCCGTGTGATGCCACATGGTACTTTTCTTGACCAGTGCCAGTTTACAACCAACAATACATCAAGTAAATCAATTGAAGAATGCCTCCTCGGATGAGCGAGCTGTGTTTGCAGGTCTGTGTGTGTGTTTCAAAACCAGCTCTCCGCACAGGGGTCAACAGGGACCTCACCTCCTGCACTGTAAAGGTAGTGTGTTAGGCCGACCCTGTGCTCCAGCACTAACACACACTCACTCAGTCGTGAGTTTTTAGTCCTCACTGCGAGGAGTCGGACAGAGGTGGTGTGGAGAACACTGTCAGCTTCTTCATTTAAGGTCAAGTTGAGTAGAATGATGACAAACTGTAAAACTTCCTCCGTTTTTACTAAAAGACGTATCGAGAACAAAAATTGACTTTTCCTTTTTTTTTTTCAGATGTACTGTACTTAGCTTGTGGGTGGATCACATATATGACTGTTAATGGATGTAGACGATGAGTTTGAGCACAAAGAATAAACTCAGGCCGGCTCTAGTTACCGCCTGACGTTAGACTTACAGGAGCACAGATATGAAGAGATGTGTGTGATAACTGTTCTAGTATGTGACTGCGGAGGACTTTGTCGCAGGCCTGTGTGTAATCCAAACAATAAAGGGACAATGCTTTGTCAGTAGATCATGGAGAAGATGAGTTAAGGAAGGAGATGCTGTATATTTGCATCTTCTCACCCGACATGTGGACCATTCCTCCGTTTGTGTGTCGTCATGTTTACAGTGTGTGTACAATATTTCAGCATGGTCTGCACCCGTGTGAGTTTTTTAGTCTGATTTCAAGTCCAGCCTGGAGGCCTGCAATATTCACTTCGATTTATATTTAAGTTGTATGTTGAACAACATACATTATTTACATGGTAAGGATGAGACCTTACAATATTATAGAGTCAAAGTTCACACAATGAGCAGAACTTTGGCGACTGTGGTGAGAAAAAAACTCTTAACCTCCAACAGGACCAGACTCCGACTGGTCCTGCTGGAGGTTAAGAGTTGGGCGCCCATCTGCTTGGACCGGTGGGGGAGAGCAGGAGAGCAGGAGAGGAGGAAAATGGGGGAGAGAGGAGAGGTGGGTGGAAAAGAGGGGATAGAAAGAGAGGGGAAGAGAAGGAGATGTACCGTTTTCTAACCTGCATATCCCACTGGTTATTATGATGAAAGTAATAAGAGAGATATTTATAATAATAATAATTGCTGACTAGAGTCAGATCTAGATCCCGCAGCTCTGGAGAGAGAAAGGGGGATGGGGGGCACACACTAAATAACAAACAAAGTTACTGATGTGGAGTAATGTGATAGACACATTGGGGCAGAGAGAGAGAGGGAGAGAGAGAGGAGAGAGAGAGAGAGAGAGAGAGAGGGAGAGAGAGAGAGAAAAGAAGTTCACCAAAACATGCTGGGGAAAAAGTTTAAAACCACACCAAACAAGAACGATAATAGCTCTCATAGTTGTGACTGTGTTGTTACTATTGCAGGGCTCAAGGCTGCCCTGAGAAACATGTTTAGTTGCAAGAGACGGGAGGAGAGGAGCAGCTTGTTCCTGCTTCGTTTTTATATTATTTCAATGAAAGAAATGTAAAACTTTCACACTATCAGCACAAACTGAGGAAAACCACCTCTGCCTCCTCTATTATTTAAGCTTGCCCGGTTCATAAGAAAAATATATTTTCTTTTCTTTTTTTTTTACTTTTTAAAAAAAAATGTTGGAGAAAAGAGACAGATGTCAGATGTTTTCATGGTGAATACTTGGACGTGACCTCAGATAATGACTCAAATAAAGAGACATCTTCTCGAGCAGCAATCTACGAGTGGGTTACTTTTTCTTTCCTTAATCCTTTTTCAAATTACAGACAGCTTTCACATGCTTTAATTCCCTTGACAATCCCCCTTCACACCACCACCACCCCCACTGCTACTTTCTAACTCTTTCTAACTCTGGAACGTCATCTCTGGTCCTCTTCAGTTGAAGGTGACAAAAGCAATTAATATCTCAGGAGATATGAAAGCTGCAGCATCAGTCCGCGCCACAGAGGGCCGCTCTGTTTTCTGCAGCTCCTGCCTCCATCATCCTCCCTGTGACATGGATTCTCAGCCAGATCCAAGGTTTTCTTTTCTCTTTTTTTGTTGCCTGTAGTTATTTTAGGCTTGATGGCGAAGAAAAGCACAGCTTACAGATTCTAAACCCCTCTAAGAATTACAACTCCCTTCACCCAAGCTGCTTTCACAGTGGGGGAGTGGGAAGTGTAAAAATGAAATTACTTTCTACGTGAATCAGCCCCTTGCGCCGACTCAGTCCAACTTTATGAATCACATCGGGATGGAGGAAGCACTGGGCTGCATGTGTGTCTGGGTGTAAGGGGAGTCTGCGAAAAGCCACAAACATAAAAACATGATGTGCAAGAGTGTGTATTCCAGAGATGCTGAGAGCATCAGCATGCAAAGAAAAGAATGGCAGAAATTGAGCCCGGGGAAATCAAGCCAAACGTCTCTCTGCTGCCTAAATGTTTCAACTACTGCCCTTTTCACGATGGTTCAATTTGGTCCTTCTTTCATCTGCTCAGTCTTTTTGGTCTTTAATGTTATTTCTGTCGGTCACTGCTGTAATATGATCTGTGAGTGTATGTGTGAGACAGAGGGATAACCGGTGGCCTACATCTCACTCTTTAATTACCCACATGAAACACTAGGTAAAATGTCAGCCTGAAATAAACTGCATTGAGCACCGCTGGAGATCATTTCCCCCAGGATACGGGGCCGACTTGATCAAAGGCTCAGTAACGTATTTAAAAATGACGAGTAGAAAGTATTTCTGTTTCCCCAGTGGTTTGGAGGAGTGGAGGGTTTGCAGTACTCTGTGTTTACCATAGACTGTATATAAAAAGGTGTTAACACACATTATTACTGCATTTTACTCATTTACGAACCTTCTCTATTCCCTATTTAAAGCCAGCAGGTGGCAGTACAGTCAACAATACGTTTTGATAAAAGAAAAGTAATGTTTGTGAGAAAAACGTCAATGCAGTCAAAACAAACTCACCATATTTATTTACTGCTAAAGATTTGAATAAAAAAACAAATATCAGCTTTGTTCTGGTTCAATTAAAAATCGGAATAAAGACGTGTCTGCCCACTGTTGAAAAACTAAAACACTAGTGGGACCAGTGCAAACAAATACTGTCCCTAGGGTAAGAAACATATTTAAAATAAAAAGGAGTTAATTTAAAACAGTAAAGTGCATGTTTGGAGAAAAAAGCCCCATTCATTGTAGCTTCAGATAAACTGAGGAGGCTGCAAGGGTCACACACTAACGCATCTCATTTAAAAAAGAAGGGGACACAGACATAGTGGAGTGCATTCAGTGTGCACTTAATGAGTCTTAATTTGGACATTCATATTTCATTACTGTACACACACACCTGAACTCCATTTGAAACAGCACATCCAGTAGTTTACATGCATCATACACTTATGTTCATCATTCGGTTCTTGCACACTACATAAATCCGAGGTTACACAGAGTCTACGCATTCATACACATCTTGCAGCCTCTCACGCATGTGCAGGGCTCCAGTATATCTGTTGAAGTCCAATGCACTGAGGTTACATAGTATTGTATAGCACAGTGATGGATCGCTGCTTTTTCTCAGCAGATGCTCTGCGAGAGCGCCTCGATGGGTGTCCCCGACTCTGCTGACGTGATGTGGCAACCGAGCCGCTCCCAATACTGTCGGCCTCCTCGCTCTCAGCCGTCTCTTCGGAGGAAACAGCCCTAGACTGTGGCGAGGATGAGTCGTCACCGAGCCAACCTGTCTTTTCGGCACAAAAGTTTCTAGCCAACACCTTCTGCTTCTTCCAGGTATCGTCGAGGTGAGATGGGGACGTGGAGAGAGAGTCCTGAGAGTGGGACGATGTGGTTCTGATGTGCGACCTCAGGTCCAAGTCGCTGAGGTCATTGGCTGACAGCTCCAGACAGTCCAGTTTGGCCAATGAGGCTGACCTCTTCATGAAAGAAGGAGGGGTGAGGCCCGCCTGGCGGATGCGAGCCTCCAGCTCCATGGCTCTGTGCCACCCTGTCGACTCCAGGAAGCTCTTGCCTTCTCGTCCATTTCGTAGATGCTGTCCTTCCAGTTCTGGAGAGGTCTGTTCAGAATTTGGCTCTTTACCAGGTCCGGGCTCTGTGTCCATAGCCTCTCTCTGCGCCTGAGGCTTCCCCAGCTCCTGTGCTTCACTGTCCGTCGTCTCACGGCAGATGCCCTCATGGAGGAAGGCCTGCAGCTCACTCAGCGTCTGCTGAATCCTCTCTAGCTCCTGACTGCCGTGAGCCAGCCTGCTCTGGGCGTCACAGCCGGGGCCACAACCCCCTTGGCTGCCCTGGGAAGTAGTCTCCAGCCTTTCATCAGTGTCCGACTCCTGCACTGTTGCCCCATCCAGAGTCATTTTGTGTGAGCAGGCCTGGGGCAGGTTCTGACTCTGCTGACTTTGGCTCTGGAGCTGGCTCTGTCGTTTGGAAGGAGATGAGGTATTTAGAGATGGTTCTACTAATGGATCAGTAGAGGCCCGTGATGATGTCACTATATGGCTATCTGCGGATGTGTGCACAGTGACAGGTATAGCACCAGAGACGTGGCTGTTATCTGAGTGAAGGGAGCAGGGAGGGTCTGAGAGTTTGTGTATGCCTGAGGGGTAGAGTCTTTGAAGCTCATGTTGTGACCCTGTTTGTTTCTCTGAGTCTTCGGACTTAGCAGATTCAGCCATGATCTCTCCCTGAGTGTCACTTTGTTCTGTGGAGTGAAGGGGAGGAAGGTGTTCAGTGCTGGGGGAGCACAGGGACAGTCTGACAGGAGGCTGTTCTGCACTGGGCGAATGCAGCGGGGATCGCTGAGATACCGCTATGATCTCCATTTCCTGTCTCAGCTTCTGCTCCAGCTGCTCGGTAGCCCGCCGCACCGAGCCTGCTGGCCAGTCGCACTGCAACATGGAGGGAGACTGCGGGCGGGAGGGTGGCGACGATGAGGCGTGGGTGAATTCACAGGACACTGCCTCCTCCTGAGGTTCCGGGGGAATGAGCCGAGGGCTGTGGGAGGACGGAGTGAGGGGCGAAGAGGAGCTGGAGGATGGAGACGGAGGAAAGCCCGACTCTGGGTGGCAAATGGCTTCGATCTCAGTGACAATATGGCGAACCGATACTCCGTTGTCATGGTGAGGGTGATGAGGGCTGGCTTTGTCATTACTGTCTTCAGACAGCGGAGATACCTGAGAGTCGGAGAGAAAGAAAAATACTGACTGTATTAATTATATGTTTTTATGATTATATATTATTGTATCACGTTGTTTCTCTACAATATGTCTATTTATGAATCAGAGAAAGTCTTCCTATAATTAACTAATTTATTATTATTCCTTTGGCATTTTTTTTTACAAATCCTTTTAAATCCCTATAATCTACACACAATACAAATTATGAACTACATAGGAACAAGTGTTAGACAGAGGTGTAAAATAACGAATTACATTTACTCACGTTACTGTAATTGAGTCATTTTTTTGTGTACTTTGTAATTTTTAGAGTAGTTTTTGAAATTGGGTAATTTTACTTTTACTTAAGTAGATTTTGACTGAAGTATTGTACTTCGCTACTTTGGAATTACATCCGTTACTGAGTAAAAAAAACAACATAGTTTAAGGCGCAAGTCAATTCTCACTGCAGTGGTAGCTCCTGCGGAGTGGCTGACGTTCCCTCACGTGCACGTTCAACATATGAAAACTGATCGTAAAGTTCACTGTTAGAGAAAAATATGCGCGACATTCACAACACTGCACAGGGAGCCCCTGCAGAGCGGCTGCAGAGCCGCGGGTTCCGACCCCTGGCTCTGGAGAAAGAGCGATTAGTTTACTGCTCCGCCATTAAAGAGATGCGGACGTCAAAACATTAGTTCGGCGGTAATATTAGTTCCGCCTCGCATTTTCCCCTCCCGGTTGCGTGCCCCACCTGTTGTGACTCCGCGCACCACACAGTTTGAGAATCACTGCGCTACACAGGGCTGGCCCTAGCACATTTGGCATTTAATGCAAGCTTCAACCCCCCCCCCCCAAAATGATTTTCCAGAAAAACGGAACTGCAACATACAGACAGTATTTTGCCCTGTAAGACTGCATTTCTTTTCAAATAAACACAACAAAGATAGCAACGACATCGTGCAAGCATTCGATTAGATACTGTCTCTCCTCAGGAGAAGGAAAACATTCCGTAACATTTTAGCTAGACATCAGATAATATGAACGTGTGCACCGTTCAAATTCATTATTTGTCATTAAGTTGCGTTCAGTTCAACTTTCTCAGAAAAATGAACGTGTTCAATGAACGCGTTCTTTTGAACTTGTTCATGCACAACACTGCCTGAAACTCAACACTGGCCTACCTGCCTCGGCCACCTGCGAGCAACTCTTCAGCTTTGCTGGATTGCTGTTCACTGCAAAGCGAGTCTGGATGAGCTCTTCTCACCTTGAATATCAGCTGCTGCTAAAACTCAACAAGAAGTTTGTTGACTAGTGCTCTAAAGGTGGACCAAAGTTTAACCAAAAGTTTAAATATACAGTGGGACAGCGGCATTTTAACTTTTAATTTCAGCTGTCATGTGGTTAATGTCTTGACATGTCCTCCCAAAAGTTCTAAAATGTTGTGTTGACATGTTAAATGTTTAATGTTTGACATGTTTAATGTCATTGTACTTATATTTGTAAAGAATCTTCTTAATTAAAAATAACTGTTTTTGGATTGGATTTATGACCCCTTGTCCTTTTTTGCACTGTATAGGAGCGGCCCCCATCAATTTGTTCGAAGTAACTAAGTAACTTTTACTTAAAGTACATTTTAAATTAACTACTTTTTATTTTTACTTGAGTAGATTTTTAGATGGGTACTTTTACTTGTACTTAAGTAAAATTTCATCAAAGTAATTGTACTTTTACTTGAGTACAATATTTCAGTACTTTTTACACATCTGGTGTTAGACCTCTATGGTCTTATCCCCCAGCAGGTGTCACTATGGTGAACCAACCACACTACATAATTAGCTCCTAATGCAGATTAATGTCTTTAGATTTTTTGTGTGTGAATGTACTGACCAGAATATCAAAAGACATAAGCAAGTGATAGCATCTTGTTATCAATTGTGTGAGCTGCAGCATTTCTTTAATAAAAGTTATAATATCTAGGAGAAAAAAGGACAAAAGAAACAGAATGAGTTTGTACCTGACTCCCATTCCACTGCTCCTCTTCCTCCTTATCGTCAGTTTCTCCGTTTTCCTCATATGGCGATGGAGATCTCTGTTGTGTCTGCTCTAATAGTGTCCAAGTTTTGCTGTCTTGGGCCAAGCCTAGAAACTTTTCTCTGGCGCTGAAGAAGTCGATGCTGTCCGTGCTGTGGCTTGATGAGCCATCTGCATCGCCGCGGCTGTCGCAATCACCACCCACCTGTAACTCACTGGGGTTGTTGTTGTCATCATTGGGAGCGCGGGGGAGAACCATTAGGAGAGGGGCAGCATTAGCAGGGCTGAGAGGGCTGTGTTTGTCACTTGTTAAATCAGATAATGACTGATCTATAATGTCTGAATCCGTGGATTCCAGAGTGAGAGGGGAGATTTCCTCCGAGCTGCTTCGCTCGTGCAAAGTGAGGGATAATTCTGTCGGTGTGTGTTTGGGCACTGAAAAGGACAGATGTGTAGGAGGACTCCGGCGAACGCGCTGGAGTTCAGGAGTAGGAGGTAGGATGTGGAGCGACGGTGGGGGGTGGGGTAGAGCAACAGGCACAGTGACAGCCACGCTCGCTGAATTGTCCAGTCCTTCCTCTGGGACTAAAGTGGCTGCTCGGGGACTCGGGAAGGGATGCAGGAAGGGATCTTCACAATCCGATCTGACCTCCTCCTGAACCGGTGAGTCACACAGACCGTTGGTGTGTGTTTCTGACTCAGACGGTGTGGAGTTCAATTTGGCAAAGTCTTCAGCACCGAGCGCTTGCAGCACAGCCACGCCCAGGATGTGATGCAAGGAGGGGGAGGAGGTGTTGTTGTTGTGAGAGTTTGAGCGGCCCAGTGAGTGTGCGGAGGCTTTACACATAGACTCTGAGCGATCTGATAGGTCACTGTCAGAGTGGGAGCGCCATAGCTTATTGTGCCGTTGTTTGCTGTTGAAGGACAGAAATAATATTGTGAGAATCTAAATGAAGCCTGAGAAATGAAAATATTAGTTACAGTGTTTCTGTATGTGAGCTCACCTGGCCAGCAGAATTCCCTGATACTCCTCCAGCTGTTTCATGAAGGAAGGGTTTGGTTTGGTGACGGCCCGTTTCTCCTTCACATAGTCTAAGGCGGTGTCCAGGTCCCAGCCGTACTCCTTCATGGCGTAGGCGATCACTGTGGAGGCCGAGCGACTCACGCCCATCTTACAGTGAACCAAACACTTAGCACCGGCTTTCCTGACACAGAGAGAGAGACAGAGATTGGGTTGTATTAGAAGATCTAAACTTGTTAGAACTTAAGCAGTGTGTGCGAGTGTGTGTGCCGGTGTTTAAGCTTACTTTGCTTTGGTGATGAACTTGTAGGTTTCGTTCCAGTACTCCAGCAGGTTTGTGGCCTCCTCATCGTACACTCTGATGTTGTGGTACTCAAACATTCCCGGGAAAAAGTTGTCTATTTCCCTTGTCACATTCAGGATGTGTCGCACTCTACATAAATGACAGGAAGAGGCAGAGTGACTTGCTGATATTGAGCTCATATTTTAGTGCAGACTACCCAGATGCTGGATTACCTAATACAACACAGGATGAACATTCCTATGAACTATTTTGGAGTTTAATGGTAACAGGAGGCTTGATAAGGTTGGTTTCCGTTGATGTTCTGGTTAACTGTGGATTTTAACACTAGTAAAACAGAACATGCGAACAAGCACCAAAAAATGATCATGAAAACTATTATCCTGTGAAAAATCTATTTAGGAAAGCATAAATCATAGATTACAGAGGGAATCAAACCAATGCATTAGAATACATTTTCACTGCATGAACTCTTATTTATTTAAATGTATTAAAATTCAGATCATGAGAAGTAACACTGGAGAACTTTCGTGACTGATCTCTTACCCACTGTTCTGTAGCTCTTCCAGGTTGGATGCGTTCCACTCGGAGCCCTGCAGATAACAAGGGTCAGGTGAATGTCAGGTTAATATCGTATTAATGAACAGGAAGTTTCACTATTACAGGGACACAGGTTCGTACCAGATAGACGTGTTCAAAGATCTCAGTGGGACTATCCATCTGTCCCAGGATGACTATCATCTCGTTGTCTATGAACTCTTTGAACTCCCTCAGGTTACACACCATCTGCATCTCCAGCTCTGTTCGGATCTGGGAAAGGACAACAACTATTCAGAGAAGCACCATAAACACTATTGATGAGTCAGTGCTGCATCTGTAGCAAACAAAGAGGACTGATATTAAATTCTCTGCACTAAAAAAGTCAATCTGTTTTCTGCAGGAGTAAAGTTAAAATTCTATAGTAGTTCAATGATGAGGATTTGAACCATTGAAATCTAAGGGTGAACACCTGCATTTTCAAATACCTGGATTTGTCAAACCTAGATATGAACATCAATTCATGTATGTGCCTCTCACCTCCTTGCAGGTGACATTCTCCAGATCTTTTTGCATCATGATCTCTCTGAGGCGCATCTTGATAAGCCTCTCTATGCGCTCCCTCTCTGTGGGCCTGTGGATACAGACACAATCACCTTTAATAAAAAAACAACTGTAACACAGCTTTAAAAGAACAGCACAATTCTGGACACAAAGGACCACCTTCACAGTCCCAGAAACAACTCTTGCTTTCTGTTCATTGATTCATTTTCACTCCAATCTCAATGAGACTACTTGTTCCACGAGAGAATTGCCACTTTGTTCGACTGTCAGAAACTAGAGAGGGGAACAGAAAATCTGAGATTGTGACCCGTTGCCGATTCCACAACAAAGTCTCCTTGTAGAATTTGCCTGTTGTTGTGCCTGGCTTTGTTTCTAACTGCTCTTCTGGGGGATGCATTTCGCCCTCGGACGTCACGCTGATAATGCCAACAAGTATCCTAATTACCTCTCAGGAGAGAAGAGCACAATTTGTCTCCAAGCTTCTATCGTGTTGCGTTGTCTAATTTTGTCTTGTTATGCTTCCAAGTGATTTCTCATTATAGCAGCACCCAGCAGTGTGAGTCAGCAGTCACAAAGGGGATCAATGGGGTGGCCACAGGTGTGTAACTGCAGATCTAAAAGCATCTGTCTGTGGTGGGACGCTAGAAACAGTTGGCTTGTTTTTGTTAATGATAAAAGTCTTAGTGACCCCAGGAGACTGAGTCCACTGAGCTAAGAGAAAGAGAAACTTTTTAACCTTGCCAACAAATACTTGTTATTGACATCCCGTAACACTTTATCCACACAACAAGCCTTGATGTGCCCACAGACAGCCTGAAGGAGGGACGGCCACTCAGAGAATAAGGACAAATGGAGCATGTGTGTGACGTTTGAATGACGACAGGAAGAATGGTGATAAATGGTGGTAACCAAGGTATGGGTATTCTGTTGCTTTGTTGAATCAGTGATAAGTATCTTACGGGAATTTACAGCAAAGCCCATAAATAAAACTCCTTCCTGCTTTCTCAACCTTTCCCTCAGTGGCTCTACCAGGAAACAAGCTGCCATGTCAACAAACATTAGCAGGTCATATAGTTGGCCGTCGCTCTGTGCAGGAGGACAAACTATTATTGTCAGAGCATGAGGTGTGTCAGTTTCCAGTCAGGCAGTAAATATGGGTGTTTCTTGACTGTCATGTGTAAACTGTACCTTGCCCTCTCTTTTATTCCCCCACTTCTTATTCTTTTGATCCATGGGAAACAGGTGCATGCAGCAGCAGCAGCAAAATATCTTCCCTAATGCCCATGTCAATTCTCTACCTCCTTCTCTTTACCTGCCACCTGCTTCTGTCCGTCCCTTTATTGCTCTATTTGTCTGTCTGGATTCTGTTTTTCCAACCGTACTTCAAGCCAGCTAAATGATTCAGCTAATTTGGACACTCGAGCAAATCTGAAGTGTATGTACACATGACTAAGCAGGACAGAGTGTAATTGTTGTAATATAAAAGTTGTGTATGATCATGAGCCAGTGCACACAGTTCAGTCCAGGCTGCATGCGTGTGTTTTTGTTTGTCGCCTCTGTGTTGGCCTCAGAGGTCACAGACAGCATGTGACCCCATCACATGAAGAGAGGTTGGCCAACGCTGTTCAGACTGAGCCACTTATTTCTGATCTTGGGTTCCGAATGTGTGCAATTTGAGTGACAGGTTCAGGTCCTTCCTGTGGTGCGTTTCTGGGAACATGTTTGTTGAGGTTTGTGTGCAACACTGCACACTATACCTTTTACACACAGCTGAAATGCATATGTAGGTTTCATGTGAAGGATGCACATCTCTCACGTCAATCTGCTCGACTTTTCAAAGATGTTCCAGCAATAATAATTATAGGCCTGGCTCCATCTGCACCAACTAACAAATTCCACCCTTGGTTTATAGTTTTAGTACAGTCAGCTTACTTAAAGCTGTTCATACACTGTACATGTGTGTTGGAAGAATCTCATACATTGTTAAGATCTATTGATGTGTGTACGCAAATGTGTCCTTGGCCACTTATGAAGGATCAACTATTCAGCTGATGTCCTCTGACCTCCAATAGTGTCTCAATGAATCAAATGCATTTTTACTCAGTGGCCACAATGTCAACACTCTCTCTTGCCCCCACACACAGCGACGGATACATCTGTAAACTCAGACTGGGTAAAGACATCATCATTTGGTCTTAGGGAACATAAATAACGTGCATGATTATTTGCAAAAAGAGCAGGGAAGTAAGATCCTATCACAAGTGGTCACAAGAAACACGTTCAGGACACATTGTAACACCAGGTGGGAACAGACAAACCTCGCCATGTTCGCTTATGATCGGATCTCTTAGGGTCGGATGTTAATACCAGATCTGAACAGGGCCTTGGTTAATTCTTAAAATCAGTATTAGTTAACAAGTGTTCGCCAAAAACAACTTTTGAAATAGAATCCAATTATTTTGTGGATTTAGGTATTTTAAGTTATGAAATATCGGTTGCAGTATAAATGATTTATTATCTAGTTAATGTTTATTAGCCTGTGGGATGCAATGTAGGGTTGCTTTTAGGTTTCCACCTCAACACATTTTTTAAATGTTCACTCCACAGGAATTTTACAACACACATCATTGGAGCTGAGACATTCTCTGGCAAGCAAAAGGACAAATTGTAAAAAATGATTCGATGCCTGGTACGCACCACAAACCACATTATATTCCAGATATTCCTCCATCAGTGAGAAATCTGGAATTTTTAATAATGCACTGTTTGGTCACCCCTGTTCTCTTACTCACAGGTCTGTGAAGGGGACAGGTGAGTTTGCTCGGTGCGACTCTACGTCCTGCATGGCGTTCCACTCGTTGACACAGATCTGGTTAGAGGAGATCCTGCTCTGGTAGTAGCTGATCCATGTGAGGAACAAGCTGCCGGGGTAGTAGTTGTGGCAGCGAGCCACGTCTAACGCTTTGTGGAGGGACTGGAGGGCTGACCTGAGGCAGACACAGGAGAGGGATGAAGACACATATGAGAGGTTGTTTCAACAGTAATAAAAAAACATACATAATGAAATAAAAGTCACGTTTGGAGATGTTCAGATACCAGCGTTAGAAATTCCTCTGATATTGCAGAAAATGATGGTTCCAGTGAATCTACACTACCGTTCAAAAGTTTGGGGTCTCTTAGAAATGTCCTTATTTTCCTAAGAAAAGCACTGTTTTTTTCAATCAAGATAACATTCAATTAATCAGAAATACACTCTATGCATTGTCAATGTGGTAAATGACTATTCTAGGTGGAAACGTCTGGTTTTTAATGAAATATCTACACAGGTGTATAGAGGCCCATTTCCAGCAACTATCACTGCAGTGTTCTAACGGTACATTGTGTTTGCTAATTGCCTTAGAAGACTAATGGATGATTAGAAACACCCTTGAAAACCCTTGTGCAATTATGTTAGCACAGCTGAAAACTGTTTAGCTGGTGAGAGAAGCTTTAAAACTTGCCTTCCTTCGAGCTAGTTGAGTAACTGGAGCATCACTTTTGTGGGTTCCATTATACTCTCAAAATGGCCAGAAAATTAGAACTTTCATGTGAAACTCGCCAGTCTATTCTTGTTCTTAGAAATTAAGGCTATTCCATGAGAGAAATTGCGAAGAAACTGAAAATTTCCTACAGCGTGTGAACTACTTCCTTCAGAGAACAGCACAAAGGGGCTCTAACCAGAGTAGAAAGAGAAGTGGGAGGCCCCGGTGCACAACTCAGCAAGAAGACAAGTATATTAGAGTATTAGGTTTGAGAAATAGACGCCTCACAGGTCCTCAACTTGCAGCTTCTTTAAATGGTACCTACAGAACGCAAATGTCAACGTCTAGAGTGCAGAGGCGACTCCGGGATGCTGGCCTTCTAGGCAGAGTGGCAAAGAAAAAGCCATTTCTGAGACTGGCAAATTAAAAGAAAAGATTGATATGGGCAATAGAACACAGACATTGGACAAAGGATGATTGGAACAAAGTGTTATGGACAGACAAATCAGAGTTTGAGGTGTTTGGATCACATAGAAGAACATTTGTGAGACGCAGAACATTTGTGAGACGCAGAACAGGTGAAAAGATGCTGGAAGAGTGCCTGACGTCACCTGTCAAGCATGGTGGAGGTAATTTGATGGTCTGTGGCTGCTTTGGTGCTGGTAAAGTGGGAGATTTTTACAAGGTAAAAGGGATTTTAAATAAGGAAGGCTATCACTCCATTTTGCAAAGCCATGCCATGCCCTGTGGACAGCGCTTGATTGGGGCTAGTTTCCTCCTACAACAGGACAATGATACAAAGCACACCTCCAAATTATGCAAGAACTATGTAGGGAAGAAGCAGGCAGCTGGTTTGCTGTCTGTAATTGGATTGGCCAGCGCAGTCACCAGATCTCAACTCCATTGAGAAAACATGAAATTGTCTGGGTGACCCCAAACTTTTGAACGGTAGTGTATGTACTGATCCAACTCTCACTCAGATAAAACTTCCATTTTCTTTTCCTGGAAATCACTTTTTCTTCCCGACCCGAGAACAGCACTTGCCACTAGCAAGTAGTTTACTGTTTTCAGAGTGGGGCGAAGAAGTGATTTCCTGTAGTTTAGTGATGGCCAGAGCTAGAGAAAATTTCACCAATAGGCAATATTTCATGCTGGAAAGTCCCACGAGTAAAATGGTTATGTACTGTATACAGTTTGTGAAACTTCAGTTTTGAGGAGTATTTTTAGATCCATTTATGAATTTATCTTTTCACTTATGACTGTCAAACTAGATCATAAAAGTTATATTGCAATCTCTATGCATTTGTATTTCAAATGGTTTAACCTAAGACTGGCCATACAACAATGATTGGTCATCATTCCATATACGGTTAGCATACAGCTATTCAAATATATTGCACAATTTTTTTTTCTGCAATGCATTGAAATCGGATCAGTCTACACAATCAGTCGATACACAACGTTTTGGTATTGAAAATGTCTAGTCTGGAGTTAACAAAGCTGTTTTCTTTATGCTAATATGAGATGGAGGAAAGGACTAATAGTGATACAAGTAGAAGAGAGGAATTAGTAACAGTATATATGAGAAAGGGGAGCCGAGCTAAATAATTACAGAGGGATTACAGCGATGAAGAGATATGATGGAGCTATAAACCAGGACAAATTAGTGTATCAACGAACGCTGAGTGAAGTGGGAGGTCAAAGTAGCAAAGGGACAATAAAATGAGGAAATGAAGAGAATGAGTACATAAATGAAGAGGAACTGGGAAGCAGAAAGAAAATGAGAAAGAAGAAGGCGTAGAGACAAGATAAGCAGCAGTCAAAAGATAAAAGGGCTGGAGGTCAAAGTCAAAGGAGGTAGAGAAAATTATGTAGTTGTTTCAGTCCCACAACATAATCTAAATGGAAATTTACATAGATAAAGGTTGCTCACCACATGGCCTGGACAGAAACAGGCTTGAAGACATGAACCCTGTTCACTGTCGAGACACTAAAGCCACTGTGGGGATGGATAAAAAAGGGATTATTAACCATGTTATAACAACAACAAAGTGCCACAATCAAACTGCTAAATAAGGTAAAGAAGTGAAGAAGTTGCCTGCAGTCAGTCTGTCGTCCCTAGGTATATTGAGAAGAAGCCGGATGTAGGTGTGGTGTCTTACCCATCTCCATCCAAGTGGATCAGAGTGTCACTCCACAGAGGTAGAATCAGACCCACCGTACAGCAGCTGCAGGAAGATGGACATGTTAGACCACAGCACAACAAAGCAACATACACTGCTCAGCTGTCAGCTCTTCAGATTTAAAGTGGTCTTTTTCAAACGCATTTATTCTAGATTTTTCATTCGCGCTCTAGGTCTTAATGGGTTAAAGTCTGAGACTTATTATATAATTAGAAGACATTCTGGCAAATCCATGAATAAGATAATAATGTCAATATCACAGTAAAGCTAAGTAGATAGACAGTATGCCATCTCTCCTAAGTTGCTGTCACTAATGTGACTGTATATAAATACATTTGATATAATAAGAAAAGACAAAGTGGTGTGTTGTTGTTGGGGCACCGACCTATCAGAAGAGACAAAGTCCATGCCGAGAACGACGCTCTCCTCCGTGTCCTGTCTGCCGTTGGTGGAGACGACCACCATGTAGCGGGTTACCTGAGGGTAGGCGCTCTCGAGACGCACCGCCTGAAAGAAAAGACACAACAGAGTGATGAAGGACAAACTGCAGAAAGGACTACTGTGAGAACTGTTATATAATGTCCACTTTGGCTGTGGAGGAGCTTTCTAAAGCCTAAGAAAATAACGCTTAATTTGTAATCAGGGTTATTCTGAATTTCTGTCATGAGGCTTCAATATCTTATCACAAAGTTGGTATTACAACCTTGGGGTGTGTAGTTTGAAATATGTGGGCGTTCACCCAAAAGGGCAGGTTCGCATAAAGGAGGATTCCTTTTTTTTGTCTCTCACAAGTCTTTTCTCTGACTTTTAGAAATAAATAAAAGATGCTTCAGGGACTTAAGAGAAATGACTGGAATTCTTAAATAGAAAAACTGTTGTTTATAAAATCTTGAACAAGTTTAAAGTTTACATTTGCTAATGAACAGCTGCAACCAGACCCTTTGGTATAATCCCCATGATAACAAGACCACTCTGCTCCTGACCTTTGCTATTGTGTGTGCCTGTGTTTGTGTGTATTACGTACCAGTCGGATGGTGTCCTCTGGCCGCAGAACAGTGAACATGGTCTGAAGGTGTTTTTGGAGATCACCTGCACAGATAGGATTTCAACATTCTCCCCTAGTTTCAGTTTATTTTGGACAACAATCGTACTCTTGGCATTTAAAGGTCGAAATAACACAGAGGGTAGTGTATCATCTCCCCTGTGGAAACTTTCCAGTGCATTAACACTGGTGTCTCTTTCACTGAGGCCTACATCTGAAGAACAAAAAAATCTCAGCTGATTTTAAAACATAAAATGAGTATTTTCCACTGGTAGCAATTTTTTTCTTCTCCTGGTATAATTTTCCTACTTCATTTTCATTATCCAAACATGTTGATGGACATTTTTTTAAATATCCAACAAACAAGCTGTCCACCACTTGGCATGCAACAGCACACTGATTCATATGCCTTGCTGTGAAACTTTTTTTGCACCAGCTGTTCCCCAAGATGCTGCACAGAAATGTAATTTGAAAAACTCTGCTGTTTAATCTCAAGTTCTGGGAGAAGGTGCAGCTTTCATTAATGTGCGAACAAGTCTTTACCTGTGTGCTTGTTCCTGCGCTGGCTGATAGGAGGTGCAGAGTTCGGCGCTGGGCTGTTACCCCTGGGAAGGAACAGGGCTGCACCTTTTACTGTGAGGAAGCTCTCACTGATACTGATGGAAGAGAAAAGAAGACAAATAAGACATGATTGAGGCTTCAAAGCCAAAGACGTCTGTCAACTTGTACAGTTGTCATTTCTTTTGTGTAACTTATATGCAATTCAAAACTCTACTTCACTTCTTTGCACATGCCAACCCCACTTTCTCATTAGAAGCATGAAATGTGGACAAGGGACAGACGGGTGTTTTCATGGGCTTATGTCACTGTCACAATGGTCCTTTCAGTTTTCCTCTGATCAGCAGACTCCCCCAAATCAGACCATGGCAAGCTAAACAAGACCCGGGCCTCTATGTGAACTCAGAACACAATGTTCTGTGCTTCGCCACACAGCTGGACTACACACACACACACACAAAGTTACTCAGACTAACAGCTGCCAGTACAGAGGGATGGGAGGATTGAGAGAAGAACAAGAGGTCCGAGAGGGAAGTCAGAGATAAGAGCTGGCCAGCACAGAACGCGGCAGGCCAAAGCAGGTCCTATTAAACAGGGTTCTGTTCCTCTCTGGAACATTTAATCTTATTAGCTGTCACTGAGTTCACTGCATCAAGGAGGGCACATTATTAACTGTGTCTCATGTGGACAACAAACAATGATTGTGAGTGAGTTTAGATCCATACAGTTATACAACATACAGATAAAACGGTTTGGAAGACCCACTTCTGTAGCATATTATGAGCGTGTCAGATGACAGCCATGGGACCCATAAACCTAAATGATGCTGTACAACAGGCCTGCAACAATGTGTTATTTTAAAACCCTAAAACGTAAATTATCTCTGTCCTGATAAATCATACAATTCTCGCTGTTAATTAGATATAAACTGTGCATCTTAACGCACATGGAAATGCACATCTAATGGCCATACACATAGTGGATAGTCCAGTCTGCAGTTGTTTTTTTTTGTGCAAAATATTATGAACAAGGACCATCAATGGTTAAAAGTGAGTCTGAAACACATCCACGCAGCAAAGGTGATGCATGTTACAACTAAAATATTTGTAGTGTGGACGTATCAAAAGGTTGTAGCCACTTAGCAAAAGTCAAACCTGCAGGCATCCTAAATCTGAGATTTCAACACACACCTGCTTTTGGCTTAGTAAAACTTCCAATTTAGGCTGGATGATATGGCCAAAGATTATGTCAAGTTAAAAGTTTTCATATCAGTTGATATCAACAATTAACACAATAATGTTGCATTAGTGTAAGACCATCCTTAGTGAGGCTTATGGTTTTCAACTCTTCTTTATGATCATAACAGTTTCATAATTCACAAATATGATGTTGTCAAATATGTGATTAACAATATATTTATACATATTGAACCTTTGTCATATTGCTTTAATGAAAAATTATATTATGTTTTTTTTATCTTGCCCTGAATAAGTTTTTTTTACATTTTAGACTTTCCATAGGATATTAGCATAAATTAAGCTAATAAGAGTTTTAAAGAAGACAAACGTCATGTCATAAAGTATATGTCAGTGAATGCTTCAGACAAATTGTTCCTAGAGGTAACACTAATCTGGGGAGTTGGCCAACCTGTTCTACTGAACTTGAATAATGGCGGTTTCGTAGCCTCTGGGCCCAGAAACTAGAAAAACAACTGACAATGACACAGGCACACGCACACAGGGAGGATCACTGGGATCAATGAAAGGCAGTTGATGACATCAAAGCTACGTAATTGGTAGATGTAACGCAAACAGTGGATAAGCACCCTTGATCTAGCGGTTTCCTCTTAGTCCTCCCTTTCTCGCTTCCTCTTTTCTGCATTTCTCACAACTTTGGCCGCTGGCCTAGTTTTCATTTGTCACTCTCCTTAATTCCTGCTGTACCATGTCCCACTGATCTCACACACACACACACACACACACACACTCATGAACTGTAACTGGCAATGACCATGTATAGCAGTGCTACTGTACAATGTCATCTGTAAGATAACAATCGTACTCATGCAAGTGCATACACGCAAGCTGGACCTCTCTTATAATTTTGCAAAGACACACCAAGAAAGTGGAATCGAAGCCTGATAGTTAGGAAAGCTGGTGGGACTCTAATAAGCATTCTAAAAATACAGTAGTCCTTTAAAAGTTTCAGCTATTAACAGCCTATATTCAGATGTGGACAGTCTCTTACTGTACGTGCACTTTGACATGACGATAACAGGTTTAACACAGCCTGCACATTCTTTGATTGTTGGGACTGGTTTGAGGCTATGTTAGTCCAGGCATGAATATGAAATATAGAAAGTAAGTAGACACAAAACATACCCTGACACACAAAAATACAGACCATTACCACACACTATATCCAAACTAGAGCTGAAGCAATTTGTCTACATTTGTCGGTGGTCACTCTTTTGTTCATTAACAGTAAAATAGTAAAATTATATTTTACAGGCTGCAACATTCACTGATTTACAGGTTTAAAGATGAAAGACCTTTATGTTTTTCCTGGTATACATAATAAACTGACTATCTTTGGGGTTTTGTTTGAACAAAATAACCAATGTTAATGTACACAATTAAAACTAAAACTATCAATGTTATGACAAGTTCTGCATGCGTTCTAAGGAAGGTAAAAACTTGATTGATGTTTTGATGGCCAACCAACACAGAGAGATTTCTCCTGGTGATGTCGATGGTCTGTCTGACTATGAGAGAGAGAAAGCTACAACGGGGCAAGAGTGCTGTACATAGTGAAGCGGCAGTGCAAAACACTAAGTTGGAGACATTTTATGAGAAGGGTTACAAAGTTCTGTTCATTATAAAACTTTGGTGGGACAAATTAGAATGGCTGCCATAGTCTAATTAATTAATGGGATGAAAATGGACCCACTCTAGAAAAGACATTATCATTAACTTATATAAAACAGTTTGAATGTACTAAAAATAACTACATTATAATTTAGTCGTTAAGACAAATGGGAAAGTGTCTGTTCAATCAGAGTAACTGATTCAACTGCAAAAACGTGCTAACAAAGGTAAAAAAGGGGGCAACACGTACAACTGAATTTGCCTTCACTACGTATGTGAATGAGGGGTGGGTTCTTTCTATAATGTGAGATAGAGAAAGGAGACCCAGTCCAAGCACTGCAGCAGAGAGTCGGTGGGTCATCTTTTAGCATTCAGCCCTCCCAGGCTTTGGGCTGAAGAGAAGCATTAGGTACTTGTTAGGGCAACAGTCACAGACACAATCATCCCTATGTAAGGACCACTCCACACAGTGGGCAGATAACTGGGTGACCCCCCCCTGCTGTCCGTGCCCATATTAGTCACTCTTAAGAGGAGAGTGGGATAAATATAGGGCTTGGCTCTTTGCAGGGGCAGGCCCTGCTAAGGCCTCGTGAGTTTGCACCCAAGACAGATACAGTCCATGGGAGAGACAGGGAGCTGGCTGTTGTGCATGTCCACAGCTGCATATTGAGCCCTGCAGCTTCGGGACACAGGTATAAAATATGTGTCACAACCAAAACACTGTGACAGATTAGTAGAGAGAAAAGTCAAGTTCACTAGGTGTCAGCGTCCTCATTTCCGCCGGGTTGGGGACCTTTGTCGCACGTCATCTGTCCATATTTCACACTCTACTTTCAAATATCGGCTAATTTCTACGTAAAAAGTTCAATGAGCAGTTTGCTGGTCAAAGCTGGAGAGACAAGATCAGAGAAGATGAGGGCAGCAAGAGAATAGGCAGGGTCAGGATAAAGAGAAAGGGATAGCAGGTCATACTAGAGATAGACTTTCATCAACGGGTACAGACGCCAGTTGACACACTGCGCAGACCCCGTCTTTGCTGAGTTAAGGCCACGGGTTCTGCTACAGATTTGAAAGAGTTTCCTTGATGAGCCAGGTCCGCACAGCAGCCAGCCAAGTGTGCTAAACATACCTGACCAAGGCATGCAGGCTATTCTGAGACGGATTCAGATTACATTTAAACTTACAGTTCAGAAAAACTAGAGGCAGACAACAGCATTGAAGGAGCTCAGTAAAATATCCCAAGCTGGTCAAATGAGGCCACATTTAGATCAGTTTGATAAGAGGTTCCATTCCAACTTTAATAGCTTTTGGTAAAAAAACAAATAAAAAAAAGATTTAGAACTTTTACTTTCCTGGAGACAACCATTTACAAATACTGCATGGTAACACACAGGCCTCACTGTGATAAACAAGGTCTACAGTTAGTTTGACTTAATGTCATTTAAACCAAGTTATGTAGGTTATGCATCACATGCACACAGACATGGACACACAAGCATAAGGACGGACCTATGTCCAGCTGCTGACATCCCTGCTCAGCTGCTGAATTCCCTCACAAACACGTCAGGTTGTCACGTTTCAGCCTTATCAATTTTCTTTGGAAAACAGGAACGTGACACAAGCATTAAAGCGGAGCGGAAGAGTGGGGTTTACTGGTATTTCTAAAATTGGTGGTATAACAATGGTGTTTTAGATGCCATATAGCCACAGGTAATACTTAACTCCATCACCAGCCTCCAGGCTTGTAATTACTCATTCAAACCCTGGTTAAACATTAGAGGCCTGCTGAGACACTGGCGTTTACACAATAAACAAACAGACATGTGCACACACACACACACATTACAAACCCAGACACATGACTTGGTGCTGTAAAAAAAAGGATGCTACAACCCCTTGTTGTGACAAGCCGAGCATCCTTTTCCATCCTTAAACTTACAGTGGTGTTGTGATGAAAACAAACATCATGCAATGTAACCAACAAAACCTGGAAGTCAGAGGATTCCGACATCTGTTGGGATTAACTAGGCATACACACCTACCAGTATATACCTTACAGAAACACTATCCTATCAACCTTCCTTGTGCAAAAATGAGTTTTAAAAGGAAATGTCCTTAAAATTGGGTGCAGTTCAAGTAAAAACTAAATGTTCAGTTTCTGCGAAAACTTTGCGGCATGCTCTTGCATGAAAGAGCTGAAAAACAACACAATCAAGACACACCATGCAGGTTGAGTTCGATTTTTAAAAAAACAGCCAATTCTCATGCAGGGGCACAACCAATTCCTGACAGCAAGGAATGTTACGAAACAACAGCAAAAGACCAACACTTGAACTAAATTCAATGACTTTGTGGAAAATTGGTTAATGTTGATTTGATCATCTTTTAATCTAGTTGCAGTAATTTATGCATTGATTTCCACTAAACCCCGACCTCTCACATGACAGTTTGGAAACACTCCGGCATACGAGTGTTTGATCTGTTCGGAAGGGCAGACTTGTCTTCACCGCATGGACAAGTCAACTAAATCCCACAGGCAAATAACCAATAAAAACTCACTTTGCCTTGATCTGTTTAGACACTGTAGATCAGATAAGATCACAAAAGGATGAGATAACTGGCCAAGGACAATCTCTTCATTATTCTCAACGAATCCAGAACATATCATATTTAGTTAAGTCTACTGACCCCCCTGACCTAAAATCACTTCTAGAGAACATGTGTTTCTGACCAGTAGTCGATTGTGTAAGCATTTCCAGTGTAGCCTTATAGGGGTTTACAACAAGATCTACTGTATTAATGGATAAAGGTTATATTAAAAGTGACATGTTTCCTGTTTTCATAAATTAAGTGTCAGTAGCCAACTGGATGAATGCCAACCTTTGTGTCTTTGAAGAACATCATCTTCTATTGAATCAGAATCCTCCAACATTTGAACATTTATTTTATATTTGGGCATGACATTCCACAGAAAACAATGTCTACTCGGAAGAGAACAAACCCCAAACAAGGCCCAACAGTTCCCTTAAATCCGATCAAGTTGCACTATATCACTCGCACACTCAGAGAGATAGTTCGAAAAGTGTGCCTGATTTTTTCATTTTGATTAAGATACATACCAAATGAAAACTTACAAACAAACCACCAAGAAACAAATGGACCAGGGTGAAAATAAATCTACCTTAACATTACTTTTTCTTTTCTTATTCATGCTCATGTACGGTGGGGTATTATTCGGATTGATTATTCATTAAAAAAGTTCCTAATATTAACTTGATAGCAACAATCACTCCAAATGCCCATGTGATTAAATGAATAGTATCCCAACCTTGGACAAACAGGAAACTCCTCATGTTATATGGTGCTCAGGTGATCTTTTATATTTGTAGCAGCATGGTGTGTCTGGACCTGTGAGACAGGTAGGATGATTCATACCATATGCTGAGCCTTTATGTCTTAGTAAGGTCAAACAGGAGCAGCAATATGAGTAAGCGCCTGCTACGTCAACAGGAAGTACAGATGACACTGATGTTGCAAAACTGTTTTAAAACGATCAGCTTACTCATTGTTAGTGTTGAAATTGGTCACTTTAATCCCAATAAATCAAAATATGATAAGATTTGATCCATATTTAAATTGAAGTATTAACAATCTAACGATCCACAACACTTAGTTATTATAGCAATGTTAACTCTTTATGTGATTATGTGATATCAGAGGCTGTAGTGGTCTCCACTGGGACTGGAGACACATGGATAAAGTTAAACTTTCCAGCCTTAGTATCTACTCTCCAAACACATGCCAGTATTTTCAACTTACAACTGGTTGATCTGATTTGTTGACACCACCGCGTCGTCGCTGAAGTGCGGCACCATCTTAGCCCCGCAGCAGGAGCAGAAGCTGACCGCCGCCGAGCTGCCGGAGCCGGACACCGCCCCGAGGGTCATGCCGACGGCGAGGAGCGCACAGAGGGAGGAGGGTGTCGGTCAGGTGCTCTTGGTCCCGGGGAGAACTTTTCACTCCTCTCCCGCACTCATGTGCTCCGGCATGACAAGGAGGCAAACCGCGCACTTCCCTCGGGTTCGAACAGTCGCAGTACAGCAGAGAAATGACGCCAAGCGAGATGTTTCCAAACCAAAACTCTGTTGCGTTCAATGAAGCTCAGATATCTAGAACGTTGTGTTCCTGCTCCTGACAAGCCCAAGGTGACCCAACACAGCGAGAGAGAGTCCCATCTTTAAAATAAGTTCCCCGGGAGGTTTGTAAACATTATTCCACAATTGCCCCCGCTACAGATCACCGTGTACAGTTATGAGACATATGGCCACGGTCAAACTCTCACCGGAGGAGTCGTGGGAGGGAGGAGCTGGAGACACGTGTTTTGGGAAGAGTGGAGGGCCAATGAGGAGGAACGAGCGCCCAGCCCGCGTGGAGCCGAACAGCTGGTCTGCACAGAACTGGAAACCGTGCACAGAGCTGGAAACCGTGAACAGTGCAGGTGTTTCCTCCAGAAGGTGATAGGCCCGTTTAGTTCCTCCTTCCTGATAACAGGGGCTTCTAATCAGTCAACTCACTGCATGGAAAGCTGCAAACTCCTGGTAAACAATGCTCCGGAGCAGGGGCGGATCCGAGAGCGAGGCCAGGGGGGCCACTGGCCCCTCAACTGCTGCTGTCCTGTCAGTATTCTTTATATATGAACTAGTCAAATAGGAACGATACTAACCATGCATAGGAGGAAGTTACTGGGAACCACATAAAACATTAAAAAAAACTACGGATATTTAGCCTTAAAAAACATTGGGTAAATGAAGCCGTTTCGGATTTGAATGGCAGGGCTTATGGACACTTGGGTGACACCACAGGAGCAGGATGGAAGCATTTTATGGTTGTTGTTCTGTTTGAGTTTTTCTATGTTTGAAGCCATGGACACCAGTTACGTTAATTGTATTTGGCTGCAACAGTGTTTACCCCTGAGACTCCAACATTGTTTTGTGGATACAAACACTTCACCAACCCCTCCATCGGCAAAGTGGAGAGTAGATTATGAGTGTATTTTCATTAAACTATCCCTGAGTTTTATATTTTCTAAGCTTTTTGTGTGGCTTGCTCAAAGCTATAGTGCTAACAGTAAGAATAAAGACTCTAAAGTGCACCTTTCTGAATCAGGAACTGTGCATGGATGTGAGACATATATGGGCACTTATTTATGAATTATGGCCCCATTTTTTGAAAAATCCTAGATCCTTCACTGATTATAAGAATAAACTGCTGCCTAGCAAATGAATGAGTGCACTAGCTGGTTCAACAAGGTCAATAGGGGATGTGCTCATTAGACCAATGTAACAGAGTCAATTGAACCCACATGGTCTTTTGGTTTTTGGCAGTCAGCTTGCCAATGAGACTTCACTGGTCTCCTCTCCATCCTTTTCCCCCGCCACACAAACCTTGTGGCCGTGTTACATAAGGAGCAAGTGCAAATGAGAAACAGGCTGAGGATATCCAGACTACGCTGCAGCACCACCACCACCACCACCACATCCACCGGCAGCAGCAGCAGGCCTGTTGTATCTGGGTAAAGTGGAGATAAAGAGGAGTCTGACTTATCAAGAAAGTCTGGGGAAGAAATTTCCCTTTCCATAAAGCTAATGTGCAGATATCAGATATCAGCAAACATCCTCTATGCTATAAGATGGACTCAACGTTTTGGCTCATTTTAACCCCCCCCCCCCCCCCCCCCCCCCCCCCCCCCCGACACACACACACACACACCTTATTATATTTCACACAAGCTTGTGATTCTTGGCCTCAATTCTACACTATGATATCTGTACTGAAATGACCCCTTTGCAGCGCAGCTAAGCTTTATAACAGTGTTAATGTAAGGTCTGTTATCAATAGGGAGGTTTGGCTAAGAAATGGAGCACTATTTAAAATGCTGTCACACAACAACAGAAATTCAGAATGTTCACAAACTTCCCAGTGTAATCTGAACAGTATGCCTGTGTTCTAGGTCTATGAAAACCCTCTGAACTGTGGGACTGAGGAAAACCGAACTGATCCTTGACCGACAATAGCGTATTACGGCCTTGGCTTACAATGGAGCAGAGTAATAACTTCTAGCGAATGTATTCAAATGTAGTGTTTGACAAACGTTTTTTGCATTTACATATGTTGGTATCATACATACGTTGGTATCCATGCTTTAGTTTATTTTAACTTATTGGCTGACATATACACAGTAGAGTTGCTAGAAGCTAATATTGGTTAATATATCAGTTAGGTATTAAACCTGGGATATGTATGGAAAGATGCTGAAAGTAACACAAAACTATGATACTAGTAAAAAATCCGAAGAGATTTACAAAGATATAATCTTAAAAAGTTCAATATAATCAAAAACTGTTACTTTAACCTATGCAGCTGGGATGACACACATCTTAAACATTCAACAATAAATTCTAAAGCAAAAAAATCTATTTTACTCCTTTCATTACTAAAATTCAAGACAGGAACAAAGGGAACATATGAATGCTTCACACCATAATCATTTTCTTCTCCCAACATGTCATAGTCAAACATACAGTAACATTAGACAAGAATTGTAAACAGATGATTCAGCGAATCCAACAACACTATAAAGGTTTTAAATGCATTTTAAGATGTATTCTGTATATTTTCCTTAAAAATAAATGTTATGCTATATTAGGATACTTTTCTTTCTTAGCTGGATACTGGGAACAGGACAAGGTAACTGTGCATTATTTGAACACTAGACCCCACATGTGTTCTGCTGAGAGAATTATATCACATATGGACCAATAACAAGTCTACCCCTCTGCCGTCACACTTAACACTTCTTCATCTCACCTTCCCCAACGCCAAATCCTGCATCACAAGACAGATCACAAGCCTGTGAACTCTGCCAGCAACTGGAACTACAAAGTCGACCTGCGCACAGCTGCTCCACTGTTTACTCATGTGGTTCTGTTTAGTCTCATCTAATTTACCAACATTCAGAGGGAATTTATGTTTTCTGTGGGCTGGTAACATGAGAGTCTGTTATGGTGTTTGGCTGAGTGCTGGACACTGTTGCACAATCTCCTTCCACTGCACGTCTTCATCTGTCACTCAGATGTTCTAGTCAGGGAGCTATGTATATTTTACAGTGTGCATGTTTGTGTATAAATGGAAGTCATGCTAGAGTGAGCCCACTATCCGGCTGCCTGCACAGTCAGTGCATTTAATGTATCTTTCAAACAAGTAGTCGTCTTACATTTCAAAATGCCAAACACTTGAGTGTGAGTGTGGTGGATTGATAGAATTAGCTAAAAACTTCTGGTCTCAAAACCGCCCAACAATTACGGAATACTTTTCCAGATTAAATAAACAAAGAAAAGAACAGCCTGGACAACAACGCCTTTAGTTCAAATGTTTGCCGAGTGCTCAACCCACTGAGCTGAGATAGGAGCACTTAACCTTGGAGAAACACAGATGCCTAGTAACTGCCATATAAGACAAAGCCAGATCTGTTAGTAGAAGTAGCCTTTGAACAGTAACAAAACACATAGCATCTAAGAAGCACTTGTTGAAAAATATAGGTTGATTTCAAACAACGTAGAAATGATATTCCAATGCTAGCAATGATACAATTTTAGTTTTTAATCTCACATTATTTGTTAGTATGGAGTAAAAAAAAACAGTGCATTCAGAAAGCATTCACATCCCTTCACCCTTTCCATATCTGCAGCCCAATGCTTTATCCATTTTCTCATTGATTTATCGAGACTAAATACTACAAAACGATAACAGAATTCTAATTTACTTTAAATTTAATGAAAAGTCAAAATTAAGATATATGACATTGACATTTTGCTCAGGTGCCTCCTATTTCTCGTCATCTTTGAGATGTTGCTATGCTTTGACATAAGTCCAACTGCAGGAAGTGAAATTGCATCGGGCTGATTTGGAGACACACATAACCAATTCATGAGGTCAAAGGAAAGGCCTGAGTTTAGAGGAAGGGTTTTGTCAAAACAAGAAGTGGAGATCGCTACAAAGAAACTGCTGTTTTGAAGGATCTCAATATCCACAGTGGGCCCCATAATTCTCAAAGGTAAAAACAAGGACTCTTCGTAGAGCTGGCCATTCAGCCAAACTGAGCAGTGCAGAAGGGTGTTTGTAAGAGAGGTGACCAAGAGTCTAAAGTCGCTCTGTCTTGAGCACCAGGAATGCTGCGTGAATTTGGGAGAAAATACCACTGCAGCCCTAACGGTCTAGGCTTCGTGACAGAATTGGCCAAAATGGTAGTGAAAGACAGATGAAAGCTTATCTGATAAACAAGATTATCTGGTCTAATGAAACATGGTTGATCTGTTTGCCTCAATTTTAGGCATCAGGTTTACAGGTTAAAGGCACAATTCATCACCCAAAGTACAAAGTCAAGGGTTTCTTAGGGACAAATCTGTGAAGGTCCTTGAGTAGCCCTGCCATAGCCCTGAATTGAACCCAATCAATCATCTCCGGAGAGTCTTGAAAAGGGCCCTTTACTGTTGGTCCCATTCAAGTTGACAGAGCATGAAGGGTCTCAATAGAAGAACAGCAGAAAATCCTCAAATCCAGATCTGCTAAGCTTATTGTGTCATCACATCCAAGAGCACTTGAGGCTGTAATCGCTGCCTAAACTGTTTCAACTATATACAGACTATACGATGTGTGCAAAATAATAAATGAGAAAATCTGAAGGGGTCTAAATACTTATATATATACATATACGGTATGTTGCAATGTTGCAATTTATATTTTGAGGGAACCTCTTTATGTTCCATATATCATTGACATATTCATCTATGGATACAGTATATTCATTGTACATACCACAGAATCAAGAGAATGAATGTAGATAGTTATGAGTTGTAATACAAGATACATAATATTCTTTGTGCAGCATGAAGAACATTGTGCCCCACAGTCAATGTATCTTTTAAGTCTTTTAACAGTGATATATATATATATATACTCTCTGCCCTTGTAGTCGCTCATCTATGACAGGGAGTGCTCAGTTATAAACAGTGAATATAGGAAGGCTGAAGGCAGGTGGAGTATCTGGTGCTGGTAGTAAATGACAGAGGAACAGCCCAGAAAGCTTAAGAGACAGGTCCACACATGATGAGCTGGTTCTCATACGGTTTGCCCTCAGCTTGATTTTTGTTTCTGCAGCCTTTCCTTCTTGTTGTAACAGGAGGACCCAGTTAGTGCTTAGTCTGATGAACCTTTTCTGCTGATGTGCATCTGGGTCGAAGCTGATAAAGGATTCAACACTATAACAGGGATATTCAGAAGTTCACGAAGAGTGAACCACAGTCAGTGGAGTGTATTAGGTTGTTTGCTGTTGTTAAGTAAGGTTTCATGCCATCTTATCAACAAGATTGCCCTCTTCACTAGTGCCTCTTGTCACGCAAATAAATTCTATAAATAAATAATATGAAGAAAATCGAATAACTCACATTACTTATTTTTCAAACAATACCACAATCCGTATCATGTTATGTGAAAGGTATTTCTATACAGTAAGGAAAATGAAAAAATTGATTCAGAGAGGGAAAATTAAACTGACACTGTTGTTGACAGGGAATTTTCTCTTCCATCGCCTCGTTGGACAACAGTAGGTACAATACATGTTACAGGCTGATAAATAAAATGCAGACCAAACAGTGAAAACCACTTAAACAGTGACTGTCACTGACATTTCAGATGGACGATGAAATGTGTGCTTTAACAGTACACTGATTGCGTTTACATAGACAGAAATATTATAATATAGCATTAAACCAGATTAAGACTATAGTCTGAATAAGACACTGCCATGTAAACAGATTACCTTAACCCAAACAACCCATACTTGATAATTACCAAATAACCCATAAAGAAATAATGAATTAAGGCTAGGGGGGTATTGCTTAATCACATTAATTAGACAAGTATACGTCTCAATCAACATAAGCATATATGGCAGGTAATTGCTTGACGTCACCATCACACTATGCTATAACATATATAAAGAGAGAATGAAGGTAAAATTATATTAGCAGCTCATGTAAATACCATAATTAGATGTTACTCAAAAAGAAGGTCAATAATTAGATTATTGGTGTCCATGTAAATATAGTCAGTTTTGCAGCATTATCACCTTTAATACTGAGAGGTAATAATGCTCATAGCCGACATGTTTCTTGCTTTCTCTCAGAAAAAGTTCTCCTGGTTTATAATTTTTTTTCTGCTCTTTTATTTCCTATTCATGTTCCTCTTTAGGCCTCATCTTTGCCCTTTCACAGCATCTAATACACCCAAGACATTCTGGTGCACTGATTTCTCATGGTCTAGTGGCAGATATCAAAAACAAATTTCACCACATTAAGAGTAAGTTTCAATCTAGTGACCTTGCGACCTTTAACAGCTCTGTCATGTCAGCTGATCGCCCTGCAGACAGTTATAAGTGAGGTAGGACTCACCTCTTCCGTTAAAAAAACCCCATAGCAGAACAAACCTCATCAGTCAATTTGACCATTTGTTCAACCATTCAAAGGTTTACAACAAAATCATGAAATGTTATTTTTATAACTCTGGCTAGGGAAAATGTTTTTCTAAAACTGCCCTTGACGGTGTCAGTCCTGAGGCAGTGGCTTGTAACATTATACATAATTGGTCTGGTGCCGCTGCGACAGACAGCTGTTTGTGTGGATCTGTGTTATAGAGATGTTGCCAAAGAAAGACAATAAGGGAGCGATACAGTGTATGAATCGGTGAGGAGACTACTAATATTTGAGAGAAAAGGGACAGATAAAAAGAGAGGGATATAAAGACAGAGTGAGAGTATTTGATTAAATTGTTCCACTGCTACTTGAATCCATATGTAGGGTGGGGAGGACTCAAGTGGACCCCAGCCCTTATGTAACACACATTAGAGGTCACTCATCAAGGCCCTTCGCTGCAACCTGTGTGTGTGTGTGTGTGTGTGTGGGTGTGTGTGCGTGCATGCATGCGTGTTTGCGCTAATGCTGAACAAATGTTGAGGTTACTGAGCCAAATGGTAAAAGAGGATTGTAATGACGTTAGGCATATAGGGAATAAGCTCTGTATGTCAGTGTGTGTGCTTTGTTGTATTACCTAACAGATAATTGGGGCCACATGTCCTTCTCAGCTCTATTGGGGTGTGTTTAAGGCTTGTAGGAGTGATGTCACCACGTTCAGTGATCAAATATGTCTGACACAGCCCCAAATCTATTCTGGCATGTTTCAAGTGTCATGCAGTATAGATGCTCAACATGAGGCAGCTGACTCATCTTGGGCCAATCATACACTGACATTTTTTTTATTACACTGTTTGTATGGGTTATTACCTTCATCAATGAGGTCATGATTTGAAACCTGTTTGTCTGTATCCTGGTGCGTTGAATAAAAAAACATATACCATCCATGGAGAAAGTAATAGCTCTTTTCTTTAATAAGTTAAAATAAATATATAAGAGTTACGATGTATTTATTTATTGCGATAAACTCTCTTTTTTATAGGCTAAGTTTTAAAACCAGAGTGGACGCATGAAAAATCAGCCACAGAAAAATGATTCCCCTCATCTATAAAGATATCTGCTGACATTTATTATTTCTCACTTTAGTGTAGCCATGTAGCCATGTGGCCATGTAGATATAGTAGATGACTTGATCGTTTTCAAGGGATCTGATAGGTCAGTAGTTTGGCCGTTTTTAGTTAAGGAAGCAGCTGCTAATATTTCAGCTTTGTTAGCGAATGCATGTGTACACAAACCTAAACTCTCAAGCTTGACAGTCAGGGCACGGCCCCCTGCTGAGTGAATGAGCTCAGGAGTAAAGACTTTGACCCTCCTATAATGATTGCAGACCAGTTAGAGCCTGATAAACTTTTCTCTTTTCCAGATGTACAGTATGTAATTTTGCCAGGCAAGGTCTCGCTGGGCTCATGTGGTGCAAGACATGCATGAATGAAAGCTGAGAGATTTCTCAGATTTGGCCAAATCCCGGCGATGAGAAAAGAAAGAAAGTGATGCACAAAGTGACAAAGTCATACTCCCTCTCTCGGAGAGGAACTCAGCTTCAAAGTTGAGACAAACCTGGTTGAGCAGCTCTTTTATCTTTTTCATACCTGCTGTTACGGCTGCGTCGTGAATGTTATTGGTCTCTTACTTTCTTCAGTACTATGCCTGTGGAGGATTCTAGTAAGAGGCACACCAAAGAACTCAGACTACAGATTGTATAGCACAACAACGGTCTCACACTTGTTTCCATTTGGAGGTTTCCAAATCCACTAGTAAAATGGTACTAATCTCTCCCAAACTGTTATGACAAGCACATTTGTCACTGTGCAGTGGTAATGGCACATCATACAAATGTTGGTAATTCTGCAACGGGTCACTTAGCTATTTTATTAAAAAATCTCTGCCATTTCTGTCGCTGATGACATTACCACTGGCCCTTTCAAGGACTCACTACTGCCCCTACCTTTATGTGGGTATTGCATCTTGCATCACGCATCAGGTAATTTAAGAGGAAGTGCAATGCTGCAAAGGGGTGCAGGATGTATTTATGAAGCAGCAATCTTGTGTCTGTGTAAGCCTAATTAACAGCAGTATACGAGACACTTTCACTTAAGGGCAGCAGTCATGTCATCTATCTTTGTATACAGTCTAGTCTCATGACAGAACAGCAGCATCACTCAGACCACTGGCCTCAACGGTTGTGGCTCATTACATGAAACAACTCCACCAGTAACAACAAATAGTAACATCAAAATATTAGTCATTATTCATAACATACATCAAGAGCTTAACCCCAACCAAAAGCCCAACCATTAAGATTGCATTTCAAAGTTTCGATTAGTCGACAAAAGCTCCTTTACAAAGTGCAGTAGAGATGGAAAGACTGTTTGGGTTTGATTTTCCACTCCCTACAAAATGATTGTTAATGTTCCCACAGACGGACTGTAGTGTGGGCATAACATTTAATAATATCGTGATAATAATATAGACTCTGAGAGGGCCAATATAACTGGTTATAATAATAAAATAAGTCAAACACACACGCACATAAACATAAAGTCTATGTGTTTCAATTCTTTGGCTCAGTATTCAGCCCAGTACAATAACAAAGCCACCTGAGTCATCATAACAAAAAGGAACAGCAGTGACGTCCTTGTCTTTTATGAAGGTTCACTCACACGGCTAAGGTTAATCATCTGCTCAACGTATAATGGGGAATCATGCAAATCAACCCCAACTGTAACGTCAGTGTTTGGTGTTTACAGCATCAAAAACCACTCAGGATACCAGTTACAGTAACCGGCACCATACTCAAAAGCACATATTTATGAATAAGTTTATATTTTAGATTGATTAGTTGTATTGAATTATATCCTTTACTTGAATTAATCTAACAATACCACTGTTAACATGTGGGCAACAGTCCTTCACAAAAAAACGGGATTCTGCGAAAATTACATTCTAATATTTTGGCCTTTACGTAGTGATATCTTTAATAAAAATGGGTCTACATACACAAAAGTTCAAAATACACATTATTTGTCTCATACTGTACATTGGCACAGTGCCTCTTTTCTCCCACTGTCGGGAACACTTTAGGAGTAAAGGACTTCCTTTGCTGCAGACATAAACAAAAAGGTACTGATTTAGGTAATTTCCTGCCAAGTGATTGATCATTTCAGTTGGATTTGTGTGGTACTGTTGTGTATTTAAATCTGTAATAGCATGCAAACATCTTGATGATTTTAGCTTTGACTGTGTTCTGTGCCCCCTCTTAGCAGCTATCCAGGCGCGCTAGTCAGTGTTGGTAAACAAGTGACTCTGCTCCTCTGCTCTTTTCTATCACTCACTCGTAGAACTGGTCTTTATAAAAACCTGCAGAATTCACATTTATGCTCTTGGGTAAACAGGGCGTCCCTTTTTCTTCAACAGAAAATTGCATTACGTCCTAATCTACAGGAAGAACTTCCTGTCTGTAGGAGCGTGCGTGTGTGTGTGTATGTATTTGCTTATCTCTGTTTCTTTTCACACAAACTGACAATCATGTCGGAATCGGACACAATCCCTTTTATTTGTTACAGCTATGTTTAAAGGAAACGATGGGGGATTTATTTTTTTTTTTTAATCCTATTGACACATGAATTGTTTTTTTAGTGTTTCTGCTCTGTATCTAATTTAAGCATCTGAATTAATGTTTTATGAAAATTAATGTAGTAAGTAACGGAGGATCCACTGTAAATGTGATGTAAAGCCGCCCCCTAGTGGCCTGACCCTAAACTTACAGTTGCTGAATAGAAGTGTTTAAGGAACAGATATTCCAGGAAACTGGAACTAAAAAGGAAGTGGTCTCACCTCCTGGGCTGAGAGCGGCGGTCTTCCTCACCACTGCCCGATTCCTACAGAGACAGGATTAAAAAAGAAGATGGAAATTAATATTCCAAACCTGCGTCACTTCACATCAGAACCTAGCATTTCAGGAAGAACTTACTGACCACAGAGACTTGGGTGGCCCACTGGCTGTTTGCCTCACATGCTGAGTCAGAGTCAAATAACCTTGCGTTACAGGAGAGCTGCATTGGCAGATACACTTTCATCTGTGACTTCAGTCACAAGGCAGGGCCCGCACAGTGTTTTCACTGAGGCTCAAAACGGGGAGTGGGGATAATGCTGAAATAGACTGCGTGTCCGTGCCCTCCCCGCCCTGACTCTCTTTCTCCCCCCAAAATGCAATCATCATCCTCCCCCCACCACTGCAACCAGCACAGTCCACCACACAGATTTTTAATCCTGGCCTGTTTCGGTAATCCCTCGCAAAACTCTGGGAACTTTCTCTTTGGCATCAATCTGTCAAGCCTGGCCATTACACACACAACCACACACGCACACACACTCATAACTACAGACACATCACTGTATGTAAAGACCCACACGCACATGCAAAGACACAAGACTCATTATAATGAACAACAATTAGGATCCTGATACTGGTGCTGATTAAATATGATAAATGATGAAGCTTGATGCAGTGGGCCAGGAGGAGGCTGGAGGGGGAGAAGGGGGAGGAGGAGGGATAGAGTTCATCTCTTCCTGCGTATGTTACCACAGATGTGATTAGGCTCAGAGAGCTCGCCCGAAGGAGCTCTCTGCATCATCGGCCCAACAGCTGGCTGTCAACACAAAATGTGGTGACACAGAACAAATAGGAGTCCATGCCTTCCCTGCACACGCACCTGGAAAAAATGCCTCGCTCAGCAGATTTTTGGGCGCGTGTGTGTGATACATATTACACCTCTGCAGAGCACTCGCGCACACTGCTGATGTGATGTGCATTATTCTTCCAATATGTGGACCACAGACATAATAAGCCTGCTCATGGTCAGGGTACAATGTACAGGCTGATCGTCATGGTTACCATGCCACCCCATGGATGTGTAGGGAGTGGTCTTGAAGCCAATAAGAACAGGGGATCCGGTGTGCTGCTAGGCAGATTACTGTACAGCAGCACAGTAGGGTGTCCCATTCCCCGCTGTGCTGGAGGGCGAATGATGCTAGCTGCATTAATCAATGGGTCAATGATCTGTGTTTGATTTGAGAAAAGGGGCATACTGTAAAAAGAAGGATATTCTCAAGTAGCTATGGAATTCCAGCTGTGCCTCTCATGAGTCTTTCTTTTCGTTCTCAGCTCTGTCCTCCACAACACACTGCTCTGTCTCTCTGCCCCTCTCCCAGGTTTCTGCACCCTGCACACTGCATATGTCTCTGAATCTCTGAACTATACAGTTTTGTGTAAAGAAATTCATTCATGCTCTTCTCTTCAGGTCTTTCCCCAACTGCTCTGAGGGATCATAGGATTTTTGACATTTGTCATCCATCCCTCCATCATCCTTGATACCTAGAAACAAAGTCAGTCTCTGCAAAAAAACAGAGAGGACTGATCCGGTCACAGTGTTCCACCATGAGATGTGTCTTCTATCGTCCAGTCAAGGGTGAAAGTATCACCATTGCAGCAGGTCTTATCTGTGGCAGCCACACCACCACCAGCCCTGTCTGAGTGTGTGTCAGGAGCCTGCGAGCAGACATGGGAAGCCTCAAAGTGTCATGGGGGATAAGAGGAGTGACCCACTGCGTCCTACAGGCCCTGACAGGCCTGCCCCACTGACCTGCTTTCCACTGTCACTCCACTGACCACTAGTGACAGGAGTCCATTTGTAATGTGATGCTAACACGACTGAACCAATGACACACACATTAAAGGCTTTCACGGATAATTCAAGCAGCGGTTTTCAATGGTAAAGTTGGTCCAGGTTTCCAGGGAGGAAGTGAGTTAGCAGACATTAACTCCAGCTGTTAGCTCTACCTGGCTAACTTTGTTGTAACTTCAACTTTCCACAAGGCTGATGAAGAAAGAGCAGACCCAGTGAGAGGATATATTCAGGTTACACTGTGATGCTAGCAGCAGCGTTAGCCGCCCCGTTGACCGGAGTCCTGGAACAGGGCTGAAGCGCACACACACAAGCGGAGCTCAGCCCAAAGCAGAATTAATGTCAGACCGGCGGTTCTCCGGTTCTCGGAAACACTTACCGACACGCAGGGGCTGGAGGTGGTGCTCGGTGTCGGTGACCGCTGCACGGTGACCAGCGCCATCCCGGCTGCTGCTGCTCCCACCTCGGTCACCTCAGAGAAGGAAGCGCCGGGAAGACGGACATTATTATACTGTATTATTTAAGCTGAGAGACGGAGCCCCGAAGTCAGGAGGATGTTTCTCTGCACGGTGCTCAGCTGCTACGGTACCATCAGGCTACACACCAGCATCAACAACATCCGGTCACTGTGCTTTACAATTTCATCTTCACCTAGACTTGTATTAACTGAAACTATACATATGAATACACTATTATTATTATTATTATTGTTATTATTATCATTATTTATATATATTATTATTATTATATTATCAATAATCATAATTAGTTAAAGAAATACAATGTTACAAAGAATATATGTAGAGAAATTAAATGAGATAGAATATATATTACAATTATCTTGTTTTGTTTTGGTAGGTAGAGCTCAAAACTTCCGGTTATGTCCTTCCTAAATCCCGTTGGTTTAACACCACTGAGCATGCCGTGCCCGCGTCCCGCGCATGCGTAGTAGCATCCAGCTGTCAGAGCGGCTGCTTGACGAATACGTCCACACCCATTCAGACAATATCAATTCAATTAATCAATTAGATCAATTTAACTGAGAAATAATACTGGCAGCAAGTGTGTGTGTGTGTGTGTGTGTGTGTGTGTGTGTGTGTGTGTTTGTGTGTGTGTGTGTGTGTGTGTGTATTTGTGTGTGTGTGTGTGTGTTTGTGTCTGTGTGTGTGTATGTGTGTGTGTGTGTGTGACTGTGTCTGTGTGTGTGTGTGTGTCGGTGATATTAGATGATGGTGACATAAAGCACCATGAATAATGGATCACTGGGTTCCTATATGTTTCTACACCTGACCTTACATCTCAGTGCTTCCATGTGACCCACCCCTCCTGGGAGATGAGATGTGGAGGTGGGGGTGTGAAAGCAGGGGGAGGGGCGTGTGTGAGTGCATGTGTGTGTGTGCTTGATGATGATGATGGTGAAAGGAAAGTCAGAGAAGGGTCAGGAAGGAGATGAAAGATGAGACAAGATACATACCCTACCCTTAACACACCCCATATCTCACATCTATATCTTGATGTCAGGCGTCAAATTGTAGAAGACATCAAATACCTTTTCCTTGAAGTTTCATGGTATACACACTTTATTAAAAAATATATATATATATATTCTTGGTTTGCGCTGTCATAGAGTGGACGTTCAGGGATGAAGTGAGTGTTGGAGACAGAGAGGTAGGCAGAGATGGGTGTGAAGCTGAGGTCTACACAAGGAATCCCTCACTGCATTATCTGGGTCATTGTCTCCTCCTCCTCCTTGGGGTCCCCTCCCCATCCTCCATCCTCAATTATTTTCCTCCTCCCTTCCTTTTTATCGATCAGCCAACAAGCCCAGAGTGTTAAGAGTGCAGGAGAAAAGGAAGAGAATGAGAATTCAACAGAAACTGTCTAGGAGGTAGTGCAGGGACAAAAAGCAGTGATTGCTTTGCACTTGAACAGCATGCAAGGGAAAGTGGATGGATAATGGAGTGGTGAGTGACTTGGAGATAGAATGTGGAGATGAAATTAGAGGAAGCACATGATAGAAATGATGGCAGATAAAGAAGTGGCAGCATGATTGATGACTTCTCCCCGCTTCCATATCCAGCCCCTCCGTTTGGGTGTAGTGGCCCAATACATACTGTGCATGACTGAATCCTCTATTTGTTTTTCATTCTAAGCATAATATTCCAACATCTCATGAAATTGGACACAAATTGTGTATTAATATATGTCTGCATGACACCCATCATACTTTTGCAATGTAGGAGCTCACTTCTTTGCCCTTCTGGATGAAAACACATTATAGCCGAACTGCATTTATTAGAGCAAGATGGACGACCGAAGAGCGGATGAAGAGGGAGTCATAGAGAGGGCAAAAGAGAAGCAGAGAGAAAGAAAAAAGAACTTGTGCAAACAGGTAACCACAGAAGGAAGAGAGAGAGAGTCTGCAGGAGAAAACAAGATTTAGATTAGAGGAATGGATGAGGCTACTTAAAGGAACTAATGCCAAGACAGAAACAATGGGACTGCACACACTCCTTCTTATAATTAAAGCTCTGCTCCCTCAAAGAGCCTGGATCACAGACTATGTGTGTGTGTGTGTGTGTGTGTGTGTGTGTTTGTGTGTGTGTGTGTGTGTGTGTGTGTGTATGTGTTTGTGTGTGTGGGTGTGTGGGTGTGTGTTAGTAGGATCTTTTACAGCATAAACACTGACCTTGTCTGGTCTAGATGAAACAAAACATAAACTCTGAGGTCCTTGCTAAGGTTAGGTTCAAGATATGAATTGCAGTTATAGGGTGAGACATGAATTGGTCCTGTTTCAGATTATGGATAAGGTTGTTGTTAGGCTGGTCCACAATGAATGGAAGTCATTGAAAAGTCCTAATAAGGATAGCTGTGCAAACCAGCACACAGTAACTTCATACAGTCAAACCACATAATAAATACAAATACATCACAATGAGTAATTTAAAAGGCAGAAAGATGGGAGCATGGATACATGACGGTAATTATATTAGTTCCCCACAGAGAAAAATAATTGTGGCCCACAATTAACCCATAGCAATGCCGCATGTCAACCAAAGGTGACCTGAATAGGGTTAGGGTTAGGGTTAGGGTTATTCACAAACAGACCACAAGAAGGACAGAAGTGCTGCATCATTACCTAAAGTTGCCCACATCTGTAAGCCATCATGGCAGATTGTTTGTACTCACAGAATAAGCGATCACTATACAGTCGGTGGTTAGAATTTCTAGAGGATTTTATATTGCCACTAGTCAGTTATATTTTTATTAATGTAGCTTAAAATAAAACAATTGTCTTTAAATGTATGTCTGTAAGTAATTCACTGGCATGCTTCACTATTCACTAGATTTAATGATGATGTCATTGTCAATTGGTTGGTCCACTGTTTTTTTCCACACCCTGAAAACTTCACTCCCCTCAAATAGAGCTCCAGTGTCCCTAGTGGTCCCCTAGTGTCAGTACAGGCGGTTCCGACGCTTGTGTCATGGTCATGATGCTCCTTAAAACCAACAGAGGGCACCGTGGCCCCATAAATAATCAGTCTACCCCAGAGACCGACTAAAAGATTATCTTATTACATTTAGCTGACACTTTCATCCAAAGCAATCTTACAATTAGTGCATTCAACATTTATGAGGGGCCATTCAGGGTTCAGCATCTTTCCCAACGACACTTCGGCAGATAGATAGTGAAGACTGGTATCAAACCTCCAACCCTCTGGTTGGAGGACGACCACCGTTTGCCACACCCGTAAAATGACCAAGTCATGGAATATTCTTTTAAAATTGTTACCTGTTATATTGTTTCATATATATTCATGCTTATGTGCACTCTTACAGAGATACTACATCCTTTCATGAACATGTACAAGAGAAGAGCCTGTTCTAAACCTGTCTATTTGTTTGACTTGTGTTAAGGCTCTGGAGCTACTTCAGAATGATTCCTTGTCATTATTGAGTTTTATAGCACGTATGTGGCTTGTATATTATGTATACATAATATAAGTGAATGATGTACTGAGATAGTACTATTTTTCCATACATTGCACGTCAGCTATTTCAGCGGTCTGATTAGCAATCAACACAATCTTAAGACCCAGTTCACAACTGTTCGAAATTAAAGATCTGTAGCTCAGCGGTTTCATTACAAGGAAATGAAAATACAGTAAGGGCCAGCAAGTGAACAAAGACAATATTGCAAGTGAACCATAGGGGTATAAATAGAAGGAAGTCAGATTGGATCACTGAAAACAGGTGAACAGAAAAATGCACAGAAAGTACAATCAACTGAAATGCATTTGATACATTTATAAACTTTAATTTTAAAATATTTATTTCCCTCTAATAAAACGTAAATTTAGACGGTTGATAGGAAAAGGTAAAATATGAATGTGAATAAATAGTTGATATATGTACTGTATATAACTCCATATGGACAGACTGAAGGTATAAAATAGACATTTGTGCAAATTTATCAAAGAGGAACAGCTAAATATCACCTTACATAGGTATTCAGACCTCTTGAAGCTTGGATTATCTTTGGGGTGTCTCTACATGTGATCTGGAGACCATCTGTGCTAAATTCAGGCAGATGATGTTAGTTGATAAATACAGTATAACATACATAATTATGGAAATGATTGTTAGTTTTTGCATTATATTATGTTATTATTATTTTAATTCTGATTATCATTTTTATCTTTAAATGCAAATTTAGATGTTAAAGATACTGAATAACTAAACAATAGAATGAAAACACACAACCACAAAATAATATTGGGTTTTGCAGTGCAGACACTCTAAGGGATAAATTGTAGGAAAACATAGACATCTCAATAATTATTTGGTTCCTTGCCTGAATTTTGTGGGTGGTGAAGTTGAAAACACTGTTAAAATGAATTTAAGCAGTGTAACAATGTAGTTAATAAATGAGACATTTTTGAACGAATTATTCTGGAACCAAATATGATTTGAAATTTGAAAAATTATATATAAAATAGGATATCGACGTTGTGTACAGTCCATGCTAGCTATCACAGATAGTATCCTGCAGCCCAATAAAAGCATAATGAAATCTGTCCATTAAGCATCCTCCACGCTTCCATTGAGCCAAGAGATGGGGGGAAGAACATCTGCAATCCTTTATGAATTATACATATAGACATATAATCAGACCATTTAAAATTCAAAATTGTTTTGGTGACATTTAACCATTGAATTCCTACTCTAGTCACAGACCTTAAATTAAAAGGTTGGCTTTCGATGAGTGCATGGTCTTCACA